>NC_141619.1:14835341-15173912 GCF_047967505.1 Dipteris shenzhenensis
ACCTTTGAGGAGCATGCTTCAAGAGGAGGCTCAAGAGAAACTCTTTATGCAAACCGACAAGAAGGCATTAGTGGCCAAAGACAAGCTTGGAAAAGGCAAGCCAAAGGATTCCAAGAAGTCAGAGGACGCTGACCACAAGAAGAAAATGAAGTGCTATTACTATGAAAAGCTTGGCCACTCTACCAAAGAATGCCGAAAGGCGGCGGCGAATCAGTAGGGGAACAGAGAAGCCAGGAACAAAGAAGAACCTAAGAATGATTCTGCCAATATGATGACTGGACAGTTGTTTTTAATCAGTGAACATTGTTCAGCATATGCAGTCTGTGAAGGTAAAGAGGATTGGTATGCTGACAGCGGTGCTTCCAAGCACATGTCCAACAGAAGGACTTGGTTCAAAACCATGGAAAGTACACTCGGATTCCAAAGTTTCTATCGGGGATAGCCGGACGTGTCTTGTGAAGGGCATCGGTAGCATTCGTTTCATTACAACCACGGGTGAGGAGAAGGATATCTCTAGAGTACTTTATGTACCCAACCTTTGCAAGAATTTACTGTCTGTAAGTCAGATGGACAAAAACAACATGGCAGTTCTCTTTCAAGATGGCAAGGTCACCGTGACATCCAAAGGAAATGGACAGATGGTGGCTCAAGGAGTTGAAGAGAATGGACTATACCGTCTCAGTGCAATGTTGGTTCATGAAGACAACGGAAAGTCCAAACTTTGGCATGAGCGCTTCGGTCATGTCAGCTATGGAATCTTGGCTGAAATGTCAAAGTCGAAGATGGTGGATGGACTTCCACCAATTACAGGCAAGGATGATGTCTGTACGGCTTGTCTAGAAGGCAAGCAGCATAGGGATAAGTTCCCACAAGAGGACTCGTTTTGGGCCAGCAAACCACTTGAGTTGGGTTCATGCCGGCATTTGTGGTTCAATGTCTATAGCATCGTGGGCACGATCCAGGTACTCACTTCTCTTTGTGGATGATTTCAATAGAATGACCTGGGTATATTGTTTGGCTAAAAAGTCTCAGGCTTTCGAGAAGTTCAAGGATTGGAAGGCCAGAGTTGAAAAGGAGACAGGGGAGGATGTCAAGACATTCCGCACAGACAAGGGGGGAGAATTCGCCTCAAATGAGTTCAACACATTTTGTCGCAAGCATGGGATCAAGCAACAACTCACCGCCGCACATACTTCTCAGCAAAACGGGGTAGCCGAGAGGAAGCATAGAACCACCACAGAGATAGGGCTTGCTATGCTCCGAGGGACAAACCTTTCTAAAGCCTATTGGAGTGAAGCTATCAATACAACCGTACACATTCTCAACAGGACCAAGACGAAGGCCGTCAAGGACAAGACTCCATATGAGGCATTTTATGGTAAGAAGCCCTCTATCACTCATCTTCGCATTTTTGGTTCTAACGCATGGGTGCATGTGCACAAGGAAGACAGGACCAAGCTTGATTCCCGAAGTAGAAAATGTATCTTTGTTGGGTATAGCGAAGAATCCAAGGCCTATCGACTCTTCGATCCAGTAAAGAAGCAAATCCTTATCAGTCGAGATGTTGTCTTCGAGGAAAAGGAACCTGAACCCCAGGAGGAGCCTCAGATTGAGGAGGAGGAGATTGTTCAACCCCTGAACCCACCCCGCCCCAGGTTGACCATCCAAGAGGTGGCAAAGTCAGAAGCTGATGTTCCACAAGATACTCAGGAAGAGCAGGATGTTTCAGAAGAAGTTCCAGTTCCTCCTCCCACAGAGAAGCAGAAAAGGTTGCCCCAATGGTACCTACGGACATTGGAAGAGTCTCGGGTCACCGAATTACCTGAGAGTAGCAGTTTCGGATTACGTCGGTCTCGACATCTTCAAAAGACCCCATCCGTGAATTTTGCATTGGTGGCTCAGCTTGACGAGCCAAGGACCTTCGAGGAGGTGAAGGACAATCCAGAATGGCAGCCTGCCATGAAGGTAGAGATGGATGCTATCCTGAAGAACAATACCTGGGACTTAGTGGCCAGGCCCCCGCGATGGAAAGTCATCGGCACTAAGTGGGTATACAAACTTAAATACAAATCAGACGGCAGCTTGGATAAGTATAAAGCAAGGTTAGTGGTCAAAGGTTTTGCTCAAACTGAAGGCATAGATTTTGATGAAACTTTTGCTCCCACAGCCCGCATGGTTACTATCCGGACAATGATTGCCCTTGCTGCCCAATTCCAGTGGCCTATTTTTCAAATGGATGTGAAGTCCGCATTCCTTAATGGAACCCTGGAGGAGGAGGTATACGTGGAGCAGCCACCGGGCTTTCAAGATCCAGGGTCCCCATTAAAGGTCTGCAGGTTGAAGAAGGCGTTATAAAGGCTGAAACAGGCCCCAGAGCTTGGTACCAAAGAATTGATGTATTCTTTCAGAAGATAGGACTAAGTCGAAGTCCTTCTGAGGCAAACCTTTACTTGTTCATTGAGAAGGGATTGCGACTAGTACTCATCCTCTATGTTGATGATCTTATCTTGACAAGTGATCATGTCAAGAAGATTTCACAGGTCAAGAAGCTACTCATGTTTGAGTTTGAGATGACTGACCTTGGGTTATTATATTACTTCCTTGGGATTGAAGTAAAGCAAGCCAAAGACAGAATCTTCATTTCACAGGAGAAATATTACAGAGAACTTCTGAAGAGATTTCAGATCGAGGATTGCAGGATAGCATTAATTAACTCCCGTGGAGGTCGGGCTCAAGCTAAGTGTTCACGACACATCTCAGCCGATCGATACTCCCTTGTACCGACGATTGGTAGAAGTTTGCTTTACCTTACCAATACTCAACCTGATATTTGTTATGCAGTTGGGCTATTATGCCAGTTCTCTGCTTCTCCCAGGAAGCGTCATTGGGATGCAGGCTTACGGGTGTTGAGGTATCTAAAGGGTACTTGCACCTATGGGATCACCTACACCAAAGGCATCAAACTAGTCGGGTTCTGTGACAGTGATTGGGCGAGTGATGCTGACACCAGAAGATCGACAACAGGGTATTGTTTCTTACTTGCATCTGGTGCCATCTCTTGGCTGAGTAAGAAGCAACCCACAGTGGCCCTTTCATCTATAGAGGCAGAGTATAGAGCCGCGTGTACAACAACTTGTGAGACACTGTGGTTGAGGTGGATTCTGGAGGACACGGACGTGTGTCAGGAGGACGCAACAGTGCTGATGTGCGACAATCAGAGTTGCATAGCCATTGCCAAGAATCCAATGTACCATGCGCAGACCAAGCACATCGAAGTTCATTACCACTTTGTCCAATAGGGGGCCTTGGGCCTCCCTTGGAGGCGCTTGCAGCTACAGAGACTGGCTGCACAAGACTGGCTGCACAGGGCACCCTTATATAGGGGCCTGTGGCAGGCCAAGTCGGCCCCAACCAGGGCCAACCCTGGTCGGATTTCCAGGGCCATCTGGTCGGCCACCAGACAGGGTACCGACCCTGCTGGTCGATCAACCCAAAGGGCCTAGGCAGTGCCTATAAAAGGCCCACTACTTCAGTCATTCCAGCATCCAGTGCAAGACTGAAAGCCTCCTTCCAAGGTTGTGCTGTACACTCAGAGCTGGTTCAGTTTGTGAGAGAGAGTTCCATCAGTTTTCTCCAACACTTCGCTGAGTTTTGTATTGCTCCCTTGGAGCCAGTTTTTGCCCACCTTCCGGTGGATGAATATACTCTTTCTCTCTCTCCGTTTAAGTTATCTCTGAGTGAGTGTTTATTGCATCTGTGATCATCTATCTGAGTTGAGTGTGAGGAAGAGTTGGAGAGATCTTGGGTGGAGGTTTGAGTGATTCATTCCCTCCTATTCTCCAACATCTAGGCCATCTTCTAAATCTAATGGTGACTTGCCTAGGCTAGAAAAATGATTGTGACTTGTCGCTTATGCTAATGTGACTTTTACATAGGAAATGCCGATGATCGAACGGTCAATATCTCTTGTCAACTGCCACCTATGGACCTTGACAGACGGATATGGGTCCTCAGGTCACTATCAAATGACTCTTTGCTATTGCTATTGCAATTGTGTTAACCCTATGGCACTGAGGATCAAAACCACAGTTTGGAGTAGCCAACTTGTCTGGAACAGCCAATTTGAGATCATTGTGTATGTAGAGAGTAGCCAACAGTATGGAGTAGTCAATATGGGATCATTGTGTGTGTGTAGCAGCAGCAAAGTTTCACGTGTAATATTGAGGAGGAGGAAGGAGAGGAGAGGAAAGAGAGATGAGATGGGAAGCAGGTGAGGAACTTCATGTGGGATCCTCCCTCAACCTTTGCCTCAACTTATAACTTCTCGTCACCACTATTCTCATGTACCTCTTCACGACCATCACTCTCTCCTTCCCTCTCTCTGTCTCCTACTCCCCTTCCCCCATCCTCCCTTGTAACTTGTACTAAGGAGGAGGAACAAAGGAGAGGAGGAGAGAGTGTTCCCACTTTGTCAAGGGCCATAGTCAAATGGAAGATCATTTGAGCCATCCAATTTGTGGCTCTTATTTCGAGAAATCAAATCGGTAGAGTTACACGTCTCCATCAAGCTTGTACGTCTCCATCAAGCAAAGGATGGATTGCAGGTCACTATCCAAGCAAGAAGATGCACGGAATGCAAAAAATATTTGTTACAACAAAAAACGTGTTAAATATGAAAAAGCCTCCCATTCACGCTCGACTCTCAAAAAATGCCCACCCAAGAGGCATTTCCCAAAAATCAAGACGATGAGTGGCCCGTGGGCATTTCCCTCACTTTGCTCCTTTCTTCTTAGGGATTACTGTCACTTACCATCTAGATTATTGGGAAATGCCTCTTGTGGGCATTTCCTTGATGTGCTCTCTCTATCCCTCCTTCCTTCCTCCTCGAGGGCTTATAAGTACTCACTGGCAAGAAAGAGAGGTGAGGAAGAGATGGAGTTTGCGTGAGCAACTTCACACGATCCCACAACATGTGCCTCAACTTATCCCTTCCTCATCACCACCATTTGGATTCCTCACTTATCTCTCCATTACCATCACCTTGTCCTTCCTTCTCTCTTCCTCCTACCCCTAGCTCCTAAAACATGAGTGGCCTTGACCATTTGAAGTCTTAATGTCGGATATAGAAGATCTGAAGCTCTTTAGCAACATATTCAACACAAGATTTGGCAGCTAGAACAAGACTACCTTGTGAACAATTGCTACCAATTTATCCCCTAGGCCATGTCATGACAAGAGGAATGATTATTTAGTTAATTAATAGTCATTAGAACCCTATTATTGTTAGGCGCCAATTTGATGGTACGGTTATATGTTTGTATTTATGATCAATCAAGCAGTGTAAATAGTATCACTAAACTATGCGCTAAACTATGTAACATTGGCCAATGAATAGTAATAAAGATGTGCACACAAGTGTCTAGGTCCTACGGGTAATAGAAAAGGGAGGGGTGCATTAGAGTGCATTAAATGGTAGGTGCAAGAGTCATAGGGTAAGGGTAGGTCTAAATGGGAAGATGGAACTTGAGTGATCTCAAGGGACATTAATGAAGGGGTACTCCCCTTCATTGTGATCACTACCACATTGCATTCATCTGCCTTCTCTCTCCCACCTTACATGTAGGTCGAAAGAGAAATAAGTACTCTCACAAGGGAGCTCTTCCCCATTGGATGGCCAATCGGCATTCAAATTTTGCATGCATTACACACACTCACTCTCTCGAGAAGGCTGGTTTTTCACATTTAGTATCAGAGCGGTGACAGTACGCGTCCGAGATGGGAAGAGAGGAGTGAAGAAACGAGTAGGAAAGGAGAGGAAGGTAGTGTGCGAGACAAGCAAAGATCGGCGTGAAACGGTGAGAGAGGAGAAGCACGGCCAAGCCTGGTAGCCGCGACGACGTGGAGACACAAGAAGAGAGAAGACAGCACACAAAGGTAGAGACAAAGGCGCATACGCGAGCAACGACGACAACAATTTGAACCCATGTGAGAGCAACGAACCAAGAAGCAACGCATCTCTACTGTAGACGATCTTTCCATCTGCAAACAACCCTGTCCAAACAATGTTTCTTGTTCTTTGCCTCCAAACCCTGAATTTCGAGTGTCTCAGGTAAGGGCTTTCTTGCAAAATGTTGCTCTTGGATGGGTAACGAGGTGTCCTAACGGGGTGACTCCCCCGTGTGAATGTACCCTTAAAATCTTTAAACCGTGAGGAAAAGAGCCCCCCCCCCTCCTCCGCGTTCTCCCAACAAAAAATCGGAGAGGAACAAGATTTTAAGGGGGTGATCCACCCAGCAAGTACCCCCTAGAGCTCCAATCCACTCAAAATAAGTAACTCAAATGGAGTGTACCAGTTTACATCAGAAATATGAGAAGAAAAGCCTAAAAGAGAGAAAAGAAGAGGTCATTTGAAGTGGCTTTTGGACACAAGCAAAGCAGGAGTCAAATAAGTACTACCAACTCTACAACACTTGACTTTTATTGTAAAATAAACCCCTTTTCTGAAATTACAGCAAGTCATTTTCTCTCTTGTATTAATAAAAGGAAAGAATGAAAGGGAAAGGGAGATATAATAATGAACTTATTCCTTTTCCTCCATTACTTGGAGAGAGAGAAAGAACACCTTCACCCCCTCCTGAAGAGGATGGATTAGATGAGAGTTACACACATCTTGAGTATGATAACCCACAAATAGATTTACAACAGTTTCTCCTCTTAATAGGGAGTTCTCCTTTCGTAAATGAAAGAAGAAACGAGACAATCCAAGAACAAGGTGATGAGTTTACGCCTTCGAGAAATCCCACACATGGATTATAATCCAAGTGCAAGAGGAAGAGAGGAGACTCCTATTAATAGCTGATTTTTCAGTTTAGCAATATGATTGAACAGTCCATTATAACAAGATTAGGGACTAAGAGAGCTCTAAACTTTGGGAATGAAGAGTTGAGTACCCCTTCTAAGAGATCCAAATTCCAACCTGGAGAGAGAATCGAGTTTCCCAAATATGATGGGGCAAGGGAGGTTGACAAAATCTTCAATTGGATTTGCCATTTTGAGCTATACTTTGCCCATCAAGACAAGACCGAGCAAGAAAAGCTTGCTCTTGCCACATTGCATCTGCAAAAGGATGCTCTAATGTGTTGGTCTTTGTCACAAACAGGGGAAAATCCTATTCATGAATAGGCTAAGTTTGTGGAGCAATTGAAAGCCACTTTCATGCCACCGAGGCATGAAGAGAACCTAACCTTTCGTTGGGAAAGGTTTAGGCAATTCGATAATGAGAGTAATGTAGATTTTACAGCCAAGTTTTAGAAACTCTCTCTAGAGCTACCCGAGAAGAGTGAGAAAGATAAAAGGAAGTATTAAGCAGTCTTAAGCCCAAAAGTAAGATACGAGGTTGAAATGTTTAACTCGACCACACTTAAGGAGCTCGCTAAGCTGACTAAAATAGCTGAGAGGAAATTGAATCCTCATAAATCCTTCAATAAGGAGGGTGGGTCCTAAGACCAACAACATACCCACTTTTAGGAAACCAAACTAGTTTAAGAATAATAAAGGGAAGGGTAAAGCTCTTGTAAGGAATGTGAACAGCCAATCATATCCTGGATGGGTGCCATTTCCTTCTATGACGGATGAAGAGAAGAAGAAGTTGATTAAGGAAGGAAAATGTTTTGGGTGTAAGAAACATAAGCCAAGGCACGTATAGCATAAGTGTCATGTTCTCTTCGCTAAAATTGCCAAGAAGAATTTGGTAAAAGGGAAAGCCAAGGCATCCAAGTAGGAGAGTCAGGCTTCTACCTCGTCATTCTCAAAACCTACCGTGACTATTGAGCCAATAGTGAATGCTGTCCATTCAGCCAATACCTTTGGGCCTCATGATCTTTTTAAGGTGTATGGATTCATGAATGGACAGAAAAATATGTCCGCACTCCGTAGGTTAAGGGCAGACTCAGCCATGACGAAGGCTAGCACTAAGGGAGAAGGCTAATCCAATAGTAGTCCAAAATCTCTTCATTCAAGCTACAACTACTTGTGAAGTCTAAACGATTTCGATTTTGTCTCTCCCAAACAAGCATTTAAATCTAGCTGATAGGGCAACGTACCATTGAAGATAGAAAGAATTATCGCAATACCAGCAGGCCGCAACATGGACGAAAACTTCACAAGGTGAAATTTGCATGTCCACTAATACGGTAGAAGCATAGATGAACCCGAAACATTCCCAAACTCACTCTCTCAAAACACAACATAGAGCAGTTTCAAGGATAGTCCTTGTGTTCAAGGATGGCTTTCTTGTGCATTTCCTAGAAGAAAAAGAGCAACGTGTTTGAAAACTGAAGATCAAGGATGCCTTCAACTTGTTCTTGAGAGCTTCTCCATGGGACGCCGATGGAGCATCTGCATTGAAATGTGGGTGTAGGTCCACTGTGGGTCGGTGAGAGGGGGAGTTGATTCAGCAATCATCTCCCAACGTGGAAGCTCGCAATGATGAGAAGATTGGGGAGGCTGACCAGTAGCATGGAATGGGTTCATAGAGGTGAAAACCAGATCTGACTTCTACCCACAACACCTCTGCCCCAGCCGACCAGAACCGAAGTCTATGTGTCACTAAGGAAGAAGGCAGCAGGAGGTCTATGGGAGCAAGCCAACTCCGCTCCAGCGGAGCACGCAATGTTGGAGGTGCTCTATGGAGGTAGAAGGCAGCACACGGAGGCACCTACAGTCCACGTCTATGCAGCACACAGACTGCTAGATGGTGGTACAGTGAACACACCATTTGTAGCAGGGTCTGCCTATTTTGTGCTATCTATTCTACTTGTTTTGGTAGTTCTACTCCATGTGCATGATCTAAGTACTATGTCGGTCAGTAATACTTGTGTGCAAAAGGGACACATTGAGATTTGTTTTATGCAATGTGACCTGGAGCAAGTCTTCCACTGCAGGAGTAGGCTATAGAGGCAGCTCTCTATATTCTGACACTCGAGAGAGTAGGCCTCCTCCAGACGCCCCAACACATAGCTTGATGATAGCACCAAATACAGTTTGAGGGACAGGGAGTCCAGGTACTCGTCGGGCTGCTCATGGGTATGTTCCCAAACACTCGCCGAGGTGGCGGTTCTTCTCTATCCTCCTCCTCATCTATAATTTGGATCTCCTTACCCTTGCCAGCTTGGCAGAACTGGGACTTCCAAAGAGGTAACTGGTGGTTCTGTAGAGGTAGTGTGGAGCTCAGTGGCCCCACGTCGACTCGGGCAACCACTGTCTCCACATCCATTTCGCTCCTGTCTCAGTGCCCGGAGTTGCCAGAAGTGCAGGTATTGCCTTGGACTTCTGTTGCTGCTTCAACCGCTATCTGCATATCTCTGCTGCAGTTTCTTTCGAGCTCATAGGTGCGACCATCATGGTTGTCAGATTGGCTCCTATTGTGGGCTCAGGGTTGGGCCCAGGCCTAGGATGAGTTTGTGTTGATGCCCTTCATATTCACTAGAGTGCCAACCACATTGAATAGGATGGTGTTGTGGGTCTTCAAGACTCTCATCAGCAATCCGCCTGTGTTTCTTGACAACATCTTGTTCTATTCAAAAGGTCCCGCTTAGCATGAGAATTATCTCAAAAAGGGCTTGTGCTCAAGGCAAAGAAGTCTATTTCTTTTCAGTTCAGTACATTGGGCACATCATCAGTTCCTTTGTGTGACATTGGACCTTGCAAAGATCAAGGACATTGGCGAGTTTCTGTCAACCCTCTAGAGATGACGGGCAGATTCAGTATTGACAAAGGCTAGCACTAAAGGAGAAGGCTAATCAAAAAGGAGTCCACAGTGTCTTCATAGCGAGTTTTTGTCAACACTCTAGAGATGAAGGGCAGATTCAGTCTTGACAAAGGCTAGCACTAAAGGAGAAGGCTTACCAAAATGTCTTCATCGTTCTTGTCAACACTCTAGAGATGACGGGCAGATTTAGTGTTGACAAAGGCTAGCACTAAAGGAGAAGGCTTATCAAAAACTAGTCCACAATCTCTTCATCCATGCTATAACTTTGTGAAGATAAGAGTATTTCGCTTTAGTCTCTCCCAAACAAGAATTTCTAAGCATTTTACTGGGGTAAGACAAACCATTCTCACGGAGGAGGCCGTACCTAAACCAATCAACAACCAAATCACACCAAGGACCTGCATTCAAACCAAAAACTATTAAAAATTAAGGTACAAGGCCTCATCAAGGGTTCTATACCAAGCATGAGAAATGTGCTGCTGATTTCAGATATTTGCATCTACTAGCTACCGAGTAACCGAAGTATTAACTTACGGGAATGAGTAAGTGAGAAGAGTCTTCACAAGCAACCCACCTAGATGTCCAAACACCTGTGCATTGTTTTACAGGTTCTCATCAACCTCGACTGTTACTGGTCTTTTTGTATGATAGGTTGGGCGCAACTCCACGATGAGACAAGGAAGTCCCTACTCCGGTCCTTCCACCCATAGACGATTTACTGTGTATAACTGGTTTCATTTGCATTGGTTTAGGCTTGACAGGCTGAACAACAACGTAGTAAACATGACCTTCCCTGCCACGACAGCATGCAAATATATAGAATGCAGACTGACGATAATAGAGGTAATCAGCCTTGCCATTGTGATCTTCCCGAGTGATCTTTTATAAATGGCTCATCACTAACACAAACTCTCTAGCTTCTAGTCTACTAGTGCAAAGAAATGGTCCTGCCTCAGGCTTCTGTGCAGATATCAAGTGCTCCATATTAATACGCCCTATGAGCAAAAACGACAGGTTTCCTTTGTAAAACAAAGAGTCGTAGGAAATAACAACTATATCTAAACTGATTACAATTACTGAGGTCACAATATGGAAAATTTTTACCAAGGCAGCAAGAGGCCTTACAATGGCATGGTCGTTTGTCTTAGCCTAGCCAACAGGTCTCAGCTTGTCAAGAAGTCAGTCAACTAGTTCAGCTGATATGGCATACGGATGAATGTCAAAGTGTAGAATACGCAATATAATGCACGTACATTCATCCGTATGCCATATCAGCTGATTGTCATCGCCCAGCCACCTGCAGTCATCATCAGCCTTTGAACTGCTGCTCTGGTACAGAAGCTGGCCTAAAAAGATTGCAGAGCCCGTCCCTGTTAGTGTACCCAAAGCAATTCACCAGTCAGCCTTGATCAAGCTCAAGTTGGCAGGTGAGGAACGCAAAACAGTGCACCTAACCCTCTTACCTTGCACCTCCTGCACATATTAATCCTGTTGCCACGAACCCTCTTACCTTGCACCTCCCGCACATATTAATCCTGTTGCCACGAACGGGCTCGCAACAGCCACTAAAATCCAACACATTCAATGGATATCCATATTAATCCTATTGCCACAAACGGGCTCCAAACAGCCACTAAAATCCAACATGTTCAACGGATGTCTATATTAATCCTACTGCTACGAAGGGGCTCCGAACAGCCACTAAAATCCAACACATTCGATGGATGTCCACAACAGATCACTTCCATCGAAGTCCAAGCAACCCTCAATTTGTTTGCAAAAATAACTTCACTTTAGTGGGAAGAGTTTTGCGCCATGTATTTTACTGTTCTTTCTATGTTGCTCGATTCGACGTTTTCCTAGTGGTATGCTACAAAACTCTAATGAGACTCTATATAGCTGCATTCTTCCATAACTGTAGAGGTCAATGTAGCATTTTACAATACAAACCTGTCTCTTATGCACAGACTAAACGCTGGGGATTTGATGCAAGTGAAAGGCCATTTTATAAGCAGTCGGTTGGTAGGTTCACAATCAAATGGTCGATTATCATTATCATTGTCAGTACTGGATTTGAGGTATTCAGGGGGGAAATGTGCTAATCAGGATGTACAAAATACTGGTTAAGCCACTCAAGTCGTGAAACCAGATTCACGAATAACCCCTGTTGGAGCACCAACCTAAAACGCAATGTACAGGTCATTGAAAGTGTCGAACAATCCTATAAATTTAAGAAAAACTCTCTAATATTCATAACCCAGCATCAAAATTGAAAGAAACAAGCCATGAATGTGGCGACCAATCCAACTAAATGAATAAAGCTGAAAGTTGGAGAACTCAACCTTCAAGCACCTGATATCCCTTGTCAAGAATGCGAACAACACAAACTCATGACAAATATGGACCAATAAGCTTACTGGAAATCTGTAAACTTACTTTACGTCCAATCTTTGTATTTTTAAATACGCACCCGCCGAGTTCCGAAACGCCTCGGTCACATTTCTTTGCTGTAAGAATAGAAACATTAAAGAAATGGCAGCGCCTACAACAACTCCCGATTCATGTTTTACTGTTCTTTCTGAGCCAATCGACCTGGACGCTCAGCCTTTCTGGCCCCCCTGTATTGCTTGCGATGAAAGTTCAAAAACAATACGAGAAGGCTTGCGTTGAAGAAGGCGTTGAATGTCCAAGCGCCCATGCCAGCACAGCCGTCCCCTGTGAAATGCAGCCAGAGCAGAACGAAGGAAACAGTGAAGCTGAAGACAAACTGAACGATCTGGCAATTGGTCACCAGCTTCTTCCAAGGGGGTCGGAATCCGAGGCTGCAAAGGAGGTAATACGAGTACATGAGCATGTGGACGCTGGTATTGGTGAGGAGGGCGATGATCTGGAGGGACTGGGAGAACTGGAGCCAGAAGAAGCACATGAGGATGACGATGGAGTGGTGGAAGACATGGAGGAAGGTGAGGGGGCGGCGTTTGAGGAGGAGGATGAAAGTATCCAAGAGCTCATAGTATTTGGAGAGGTAGAAGAGGTAAGACCAGAAGAAGAGGGGACCGACAGGTTGGGTAGGAGGAGGGAAGCAGAAGAGGAAGTGCCAGGAAGAGGAAGGAGCTCGGAGGTGGGAAATGGAGGAGAGGGAGGAACCCAAGAAGATGAAGAGGGAGGAGAGGAAGAGGAAGAGGTTGTGGAGGCAGGGGAGAGGTCCAAGAGGAATGGGTGAAGAAGAAGAAGAGAGGAAAAAGGAAAGGGAGATTGTAGCGAAGAGGTATGTGAGAATGGTGGTGATGAGGAAAGTTGAGGTTGAGGCAAACGTTGTGGGAGGAGCCCATCTGAAATTGCTCCCCCAATACTCCATCTCACCTCTCCTTCCTCCTCCTCACTACTTACTTATAGGCAACCTCACAGCAAGGGAGCATCCATGCAACAACAACTCCTCATTACTTCTAGGCAACCTCAACATTGATCTCAACATAGCAACTCTATTAACAGTCCATTTGTCTAACATTGTCATCTCCTGTGGTGCAGCCCTATGAGCAAATGTTACTTCAACGCCCATTTACCGAACCCAAAGAGCCATGTGATATTGACCCGAGGACCCAAGTCCCTTCCTTCACCGTGAAGTCTTATTACCTGATTTATATGCTATACGTGGAAGCACAATGGAGGGAGTAGCCAATGTGGAGTTCCTCACCCTATACCCCTCCATCTCTCCTCTCCTCTCCTCTCCTACTTCCTCCTCTGAAATTAAAAAGAGATAGGGAAGGGACTCCCATAGTCCTATTCACCATTACAGGGTTACTTCCACACCCTTTCACCATTGCATGGTGACCTCAAATTGCAAAAATCCATATGATGGTACTTGGAGACTCACTTTCCTCTCTTTACTTGGAAGGCCTCACGAGTAATCACTTAAGCAAAATTGAAGGTTTTTTGAAATTTGTGAACCCTACCTATGGCACGGTTCTTGGAAATTTCAAGTTCCAACTCAATAGTGACCTACTAGGCTAAACACTTACAACTCGATGACTTTCACATAGTGCCCCCCTTCTACTTCTACTTCTACTTCTACTTCTACTTCTTGTTCTAAAGTAGAGCAACACCATATCCCCTACTTCCTCTCACCTAATTATTCCATTAGTTTTCCCATCTATACTTTCCATCTTACCTATTCTAAGGGCCGCTTATCACAACAAAGTATTCTATACATAGAGCTTAACCTCACAAAAAACTTAATTGAAAAGGCCTTTATTTTTAAATTGAGGAATTCAATTAACTTCTTAAGGGTAAATGTGGAGTAACACAACTAAGCTGAATTCAAAGGCAAAACTTCATGATGCAAAGGTGGAGGCTTGATTTGAGACATCCATTACCCGCTCACAAGGTCTTACGACTAGGCTACATGAAGATGTTGTGAAACAAGTATAGTAAAAGAAGTAGATCAGGGGAAGGTGGATGGAGTAGCCCATGTAAAGGAGGTGATGATGATGGGGTGCTTGCTCACCCAATACCCTACATGCACTCCTTCATCTCTCTCTCTCCTCTCCTCTCCTTTCGTCCTTCTCCCTTTGCCCCCTTACTTCTAGCTCTCGTTCTAATTTCTATCCTTGCCCCCCCTTCCTATGCAATGAATGCATCTTTCAACTAAGGGGAGTCCATTGATGATTTCTATGGACCATCAATACCATGCAATTAGAGTTAGTTTGGATTGTGGCCTCACCTATGCCCTCCCTATGCCAAGGGTAGACTTTGACCTATGACTCATTATTGGGCAAGAGACATGGATAGCATGAGATCAGTGATAGGATATTGTTTTTTACTTGGATCTGAAGTTATCTCGTGGATTAGTAAGAAGTAGCCTACCATGGCTCTTTCCTTTTGTGTGGCAGCCTAGTTGAGGAGGATTCTAGGAGACATGGGAGAAGTCTAAGCACAACCACCAAAGTTACATCATGAAACTAGAGTTGCATGGCGACTTCAAACAATCTTGTTTTTCATGCTCACACCAAACCCATTGAGTTTTGGTATCACTTGTGCACGAGCTCATCATGGATGGAGAGATTGAGATGGTCAAGGCAAAGTTCAACGAGCTTGTTACATATATGTTGATTCCACATTTCTTCAACTAGGGTTGTTATGATTGCAATCAGTAACTTGTGGCGTCCATTTGCAAAGGAATAAAAAATTTGAAATGGAATTACCCCCTAAGGTTAGGTTTCTATCTTTAGAATTTTGAGGATAAATCTCCTTCTATCGAATCTCATTTAAATTCATCATTAAACATATGTTGAAATCTAATCCTCCTTATGATCTAGCCGGATTCACAACAAGGAGATTATAGTAGTTATGGTTGGTATATGGTGAAGACACTTCATATTATGGTGCAAGAGATTCAAAATCAAGTGCAAGCCATGGTAGCGGTAATAACTTACTAAATTCATGTTCTTTTCTACTTCTTGTAAACTAGGAAGAGAGCTACACTTTTGCTTTTTAGCTACACTTTTGCTTTTTATAGCACCTTATTAAGATGATCTTCCTAGCTCAAGATATCTTAGTTTGAAGCATTCATCTTCTTAGTTCCTAGTTTCCATTAGTTTCATAGTCTTGGAACTCCAATTTGTGAAGAGAGCACCTTTTTCATTCAATTTCATGTGGAGATTCCCCTTCATAACCTTTGTGCTATGGACCGTTGAAGGAGTACACAACTCCTCCCATGATTTTCTTCAATAAGAGTTGTGGACTACTTTAGCCAGTGACCTAAAGCCTTACACACGAACTCAAGTTGCCATTCCATCGTAGACATGACCGGTCTCTTCCTCTATCTTTTCTTGAGGATAACCAAAAAGCGAGCAAGCCAAAAATAGCAAGCGAAAAACAATAAAATATTTATAAATGCCCTATTTGAGTAGGTGAAGTATATAATTTATTTTGAAGTCCATATGTTTCCTTAATGCTAGAGGGTTAAATATGCACATAACTTTAAAGCCACTAACACTAATTTCACATCACCCATAAGAGATTTGGTATGTTTTATTGCCAAGTCATCGTTAGTATCAAAGACAAACCCTAGTGTAGTCAAGTTCTCTCTTTCCACCATGGTAATTGAGATCATCAATGCAACCTTCTACACAAGTGGGGTGTTTCCAAGGACTCCTTGAATGGATGTAAGTGCTTATCTTTTTTAACTCTATTCACTCTTGGAACAAAACCCATGTTTCTTTGTTACTGCAAAAACATCCCTCCCTAATGATTGACTCTTACCTCCCACTAATCCAATCAATGCAACGAATTAACCACAAATTCATATTTTGGTGCATGAAATTTTATTAGATGGTCCAAATAGGCATGATAATCATCTAAATCACGCCTTGCCATTTGATTTCATATGTAGCATGACCCTGTTTGGACCTATAAATGAAAAGATACATGAATGTGAATATGTCATCTTATTTTCACATGTTTTGGGCTAAAACAGGGAGCACATTAGCACGCTCGTTGTTTAACCACAAAAGATGATATTTTCATATCATTGTATCTTTGCAAGTAACCAAAATTTGGCTGTTTTGGGCCAAAAGACGAGTTTTTAACATCCCTTCATCTTTTGATTGTCACATACAAATGGCATAATGTCACATAAATGACAAGGCATGATTTATATGAATATCATGCATTTTTGCACCATCTTAAAAAATTGTGCACATCAGAAGATAAATTTGTAATTTTTGGCCAATTTGTTACACCAAATTTAAAGCAAGGTTTCCCATAATAGGGAGCGAGAAGACACTATCTATTTTGGTTTTAAGAAAAGCCAGAGTTTAACATCCTCTACCTTTTAATTGCACTCGGGGGGGCACTCTTTATAAACCCATAAAGCATGTGCAAGAAAGCATGTGTTAAAAATTACCCCTATTCTTGATTTTTACTTTTTCTCATGTAATTGGTAAACCCCAGTACATGCTTACATTTTCAATCTTAAAATTGTGACACTCCTTCATAAATCTACATGCATAAATCACGTCAAGTTGCCCATTAACAAGATACCCCTCAGTGCACTAAAGTGCTATTTTGCATGTTTATGAGTGACCCCCGATGTAATTGCCAAACCCAAATGGGGTCATATTAAAATAGTCCTTAACTTTGGACTACTCAATTTCAAGAACTGTGACACATAACCCCCTTTTTTAATACTTTTTATTTCAAGCAATTATTTTTATGGAACACTTAGATTCTTTCTTTAGGGCATAGGGACAATACTAAACCCTAACTTTAAGAGATAAAGATGTAAATGTTCATCATGTTCATAATACAAGTAGTGTACACTTACATATCGTGTGCACTCCCCCATAATTTCTCAAATAGTGTAAATAGCACTATTCTAGAGAGGACTATAAGGGCACAAGGACAATCCTAACCCTAAGAGCTATATATGTATATAATTATCATCATGTTTATAATACAAGTAGTGCATTGCTCCTGCTATAGAATAACCCCCAAACCTTTGCCACTAGCATCTACCTCCACAATGAATGGATGTGAGAAATCGGGGCATACCAACACAAGGGCATGAATCAGTGTAAATTTTATGTCTTCAAATCTAACCTATGCCTCTTCTGACCACAAAAAGGCATCCTTCTTCAAGAGGTTTATAAACTGCCTTGGAACATTTCATACAAATCGTCTATAGAAGTGGTTGTGTCCATCCGCTCACGCATTTCAATTTTTCTAGGTCAACCCAAATCCCATTTCTACTCACAATTGCCCATATTCTTTAACCTTTTGTATGATGTGCCATATAATTACATTTGTCAGGCTTTAGGTAGAGTTGATGTAAACTCAAAATTTCCAACATTTATTTGAAATACTCAATGTGCTCATGTTTGCTTTTGATGTAAATGAGGATGTCATTGACGAAAAATACCACATAACAAAAGAGAAGTGGATGCAATATTTTATTCATGAGCACTGGAACGTTGGGGTGCAGCACTGAACCCAAATGGCTTCCCTTGAACTCATACAAACCCCTTTCTATACAAAAAGCTATTAATTTCTAGTGTTCACCCAAAACCAAGGTTTAAATTCAAGTGAATTGTTAAATCTAGAAAAAACCTTGAAATTTCAAGAGAGAGAGTTTTTTAATTTGTGATGTTGAGGCTTTTATAGTTCTATTTTAGTGACAAAACCTACAAATTCTTGAAAAAAATATTTTAAATTTTGAAGGTCAATGTTTTTGTATTAGTACCCAAAAATGTTTTTGAAATCTTCAAAACCTATAAAATCTTGAAAAAAATATTTCTATTTTTCTAGGTCAACCCAAATCCCATTTCTACTCACAATTGCCCATATTCTTCAACCTTTTGATGATGTGCCATATAATTACATTTGTAAGGCTTTAGGTAGAGTTGATGTAAACTCAAAATTTCCAACATTTATTTGAAATACTCAATGTGCTCATGTTTGCTTTTGATGTAAATGAGGATGTCATTGATGAAAAATACCACATAACAAAAGAGAAGTGGATGTAATATTTTATTCATGAGCACTGCAAACATTGTGAATACATGTTGTTGTCGTAATGCATAATGTAGATGCAAGAATCATGGCGAGCAATGATCGCCTCTGTAGTCAGCTATTTGATCGCATTGTTTACAACTTTTTACATTCAGGTTTCATGTGCGAGTTTAGAGAGTCAAGCTAGATTTTAATCCTATATCTCCCTTTCTCCAGTACGCATAGGGCTCGCAAAAGCGCACACAAGGGGGAAAATCTAATTATCCAATTTTCCTTCTAGAAGATTGCTTCTTCTTCTTATGTTCTTCCTATGCTTCTCTACTTTGTCTTGCTCTTCCTCCTCTTGTTCTTCTTCTCAACTCTATGTTTTTTTAATCCTTTTTATTATTAATGGCATCAAGGTTTCTTCTTCTTCTTAACTCTTTGTTTTTTGAATCCTTTTTATTATTAATGGCATCAAGGTTTCTTCTTCTTCTTTGGAACATGTTTCCTCTATAAGTGCTAAACTTTTCTCCTCTCTTTTCTTCAATTTTGGACATGGGGTGATAGTGCCCAAGTTTCATGACATTCATAATATGTGACATTGCTTCTGTCTCTAGGCTTATCCTCATCCCGTGGAACCCTAGGTGTCATTGCATTGAGACTAAGTGCAACTTCAAAGTAGCAACTTTTGCCATAAGTTATGCAATGTTGTCATCCAATGATGGGAGCTAGTACCTGAGATGCAAAGAGCAAGGATTCTTGCTAACAACTTTTCCAGTCAAGCTAGGGCCAAGCCTACTTTCTCGTCTTAAAGTGCTCCTATGCTAAAGGATTATTAGAGTCCCCCATAGAAGAAGAAGAAGAAGAAGAAGAAGCAACATGTAAAGCATTGATTTGGAAAAAAGTTATGATAGTTTTACTTAGCACTATCAAAATTGCCTGTACTAGGCCTAAATCCACCTCTATTTGAAAGGCAAAAATTTTGCTTGATGTTGGAGTAGCATTCACAATTCATAGTGGATTGAGGCTGCCTAGAAGATTGGAAGATATACTCACATCAGATTTGAAAAATGCCACCTCACAAGGACAAATGAAGCTTTGAAGAAAAGAGGGTAGAGATAAGTAAGAATGAGGAAAAGGAGTATAGACTTAATTCAAGACAAGAGAGAACATCCAATTATAGAGAAGTACAAAGATACAGGGAGAGGAGGAAGTATGGGCAGAGCTAGATACAAGGTGATGGCATAGCCAACAAGGAGAAGAATGAGGCACTTGAGAGGGAGGAGAGAGGCTCCTTCTATAGAGCATTATCACCCTCCTTTAGCTTGTTACATTTCCAACCAGCATATACTTTCACCCCTTGGTGATATAAGGCATGGATCACCATCATTGTCCTTTTGGGCACATTTTGAAAAGTGTCCCATCATAAGATGCTCTCATGAACTCTTTAAATTTTGAAAAGTCAACGGTCTTCCCAAATAGAACCCATAGGAAGCTTCTCTTTTTCATATTTGCACATCCTCACATAGGAATTGTAGGAGGATGCCTCTTGATCCCACACTCTTCCAAACTCCTCCACATGCTTGGCATGTGATCTCTCTTATAGGATTGAGCACACATGGGCATGAGACCCACTTCTTCATATGAGTCACTCATCATATTCTCTAAAACCCTCATAATATCATTCACAAATGTATTTGTGATTCATACACATGGTATTTACAATGATTTATTCCACTCATCCTCTCAATCCCTTACAATATCTTATAAAATGAAAATAAAGTCACAACCACTAGCCTACTGTTTGATTTCTCACACTCTTATCAAGAATACATAAAAGAGGTACCAATGTTAGATAAAAGATATCTAATTTTTGTGTTGCACTACACATGCCGAATAAGTAAAACAAGCCACTCCACTAGCATGTCTACAAGTGAAGTCAAAAGAGATAATGATAAGGGTATGATGGTATGCACCTACCAAAAGACCAAATATGAAGAGCCTCCCTAAATAGTGATAATCAAGATACCAACAATAGTAACATAACAATGTTTTAGGTTTACATAATACAAATAAGAAGGGAGGAGTATAGGAGAAAGAAAGAACAAGAAAGCATAGACTAAAATGAAAAAGGTAAGCAATCTCCCATTTTCTCCATCTCTTTCTCTCTTCCATTTCCCTTTCTCAATGTCCCTTTTTCATTCTAAATCTCTTTCCTTTATTTACATGAAAAGAGAAGAGGAGAGGAGCTCCAAAAGGAAAGAGAAGAGGAGATAATATGTAAGCAAGTTCCCTCTTTCTCAATCTCTATGGTTTTCTCCCTTTCCTCCCTCTTTGTCAATCTTATTTTATTCTTTTGTTATTGCATGGGAAGAGAAAGTGAGAGAAGGATGAAAAGAGGAATTTTTAAACTAGCTTGCATGAAAAGAGAAAAGGAGAGAAAATTGTAGATGTACAAGGCATGAAAATTTTGGACATAACCTACATTGTCCTTTGGAAAGAAACCATGAAGAACCTCACAAAATTTACAAAACCTCAAACCATAACCCAAATACTATTGAATAGAAGTAGAAAACTTTTGGAAACAAACATAGGATGGGGATTCAAAACACCTACTCTGGAAAAAGTGGAGGGAGAAAGGGAACATGACTTTGACGTTCCTTCTTTGTCAGGCTCCAAGCTCAAAACTCCTTCCTTCTTTGTGAAGCTCACTACAAGTGGGAGGTGGAAAAGGGTAGGAAAAAGTGGTGGGTGTGACTGTGGGAAGGTATTTCAAGATTGGTGAGAGTCAAAGAAAGCAAGGGAGGGAGGAGAAATCTCAAAGAGCAAAGGTTTTAAAAAAAAGCGCTCTCTTAGGTCAAAGGCGTTTGCACCAATTTTTGCCAATATTGTTATTAATATTTTGTCAAAATAACTTCTTATTTTCTTAGAATACAACACATATAGTGAGAAAATTCAAATATTCCATCAATATATTCATTGAAAAAGACCAATATATCGATGGTGGGTGTATAAAAAAATAGATCGTGTAGTCCTTTTTGTGTGTTTTCAAGTATTAATTCAAATGTTGACATAATTTTGGCATGGTGGTGGATTGTGTGCAAATGAAAATAAACAAATTTCATCATCATTAAACAAAGAAGTAGTGCATGGGAGTTCAAAATGTCCTTGTGGGAGGATTGATTGTTCATGCACATGATGTAGGCTGCAGATTCAATGTGAGCATTGTTTTGTCATTGCAACACATCCGCGATTAAGGGGAAGCTTTAAGGGATGATTTCTGACTTTTAGATGGTGCTTCAATGATAAGTGAACGATTTTCATATTTCCATCTACGTGCATATCTACTCCACAATTTTTGACATGTTATACTATGTATGTTTCTCATTGTGTAGGTCGAGGACTAAGGTGAGAGAGATGTATATTTCTCATTGTGTAAGTGGATGACAAAGGTAACATAGTTCGAGACTATCAAGTATTCACACTCAATATATATGTGCAATTGCTTAGATATAGGCAAGCTTCCACTAATGTTGGGATGGAGGAGATCACATTGCTTGGAACTAGACTAAAGAAATTATCTCCTTGAGGATAGACATGAGGATAAATCTTTTGATGCCAAAGAAGAGGGGATGACATGATGAAAGTGATCTTTAGAGGCACAATCAAGCATGTACATGTCTTGGTTGCAACTCCCTCATCATGGCGGCCTCATGCTCAAACATGACATGATGAAAGTGATCTTTAGAGGCACAATCAAGCATGTACATGTCATGTTTGAGCATGAGGCCGCCATGATGAGGGAGTTGCAACTCCCTCATCATGGCGGCCTCATGCTCAAACATGACATGATGAAAGTGATCTTTAGAGGCATGTACATGTCATGTTTGAGCATGAGGCCGCCATGATGAGGGAGTTGCAACCAACCCCCTTATATGCTAGCACACCTATGTTGATTCTCAAAGCTTAGTCAGACACCATTCAAATCTCATCTTTACTAAGGTAATTTAAGTTTCTTTGAGTCCTCAATTTCTAGTAATGAATAATGCTACTCCCTTTCACCTTTGTCAAATCCACTTTGTCATTTGGCTCCCATTCTCGTACAATTCTTTTGCAATCAACATAAAATTGTTTCATTTTAATTTTTTAAAGACTTTTCAAAGGCTTCGATTCATACCATGATGCTCTGAATGAAGTAGGAATTTCCTTGCCATCTGAACAACCTTTGCCACCCAAATTGGGCCACCTTAGTCATCTAACTCTGATTCTGAACCACGTGCCAAAATTGCAACAAAAAAACCCTCTTGAACTTTGTCAATGGTACAAATTCGAGTAAGGGTTCTTCCCATTTCTACCACAAAGCCATTGTTCAACTTGTTCCATATCTATTATCGTATTTCTATTGAATTCAGATCCTTATTACCCATCTCGTTCTGCCCAAAAAGATTCAAATCCTCATTACCCATCTCATTCTGCCCAAAAAGATTCAGGGTATTAGATGCTTATTAAATTTTCCTATCCTTTTATATATTCAACAAGGGATTCATCTGACTTGATTATCTCCATATTTTTCATTTGACTCCCCATCATACTTCTAACTTGTGAAATAAAGGCTTGCAAACCTTTCATTTCATCTATGTAAGGTGCTATGTTTTTTGTGAGAACAAATGTAGTTTCCTCCAATCAAGTGATTCCTTCTAATATAGCATATGGCTCACTCCATAAATGACATCCATCCACTGGCAAGTGCTTCTAGTGCATCATTGGAATGTCATCATTCATGCTAAACTAAAAGTAGTGTGGATTTGTAAGCTTTATAAGTGTATCATCTCCTTGTCTTATATGTGGCTCTATGAATGCACATATAAAACTCTATCAGATAAAACTAAATGTTTGATCTATATCCTCATGTTTGTCGCCGACAAGAAGAAAACGAAATTTCACTTTTTTACATATTTTCAAACTAGCTAGCATAAAGCAGACATTCATATCGATGCTATCGTACACAAATTTTTTGACACTTTTATCAATGCTTTTACTTCTTTTAGAAACATTTTAGGGTGGATTAGGACCCTAATTTACCCTTTTGTTGACTTGCGTGCGTGCGTGCGTGCGTGCGTGCGTGTGTGTGTGTGTGTGTGTGTGTGTGTGTGTGTGTGTGTGTGTGTGCAAGGGCCCAAAAGGGCATTTGAAAATACCTAGAGGTATTACATAGAAAAGGGTATGTATGAGAGCAAGGAGGGGCAGACTATAGAAGAGTCCACCATCACATTACATCAAAAGTGTGAAATATGAAGCAGGGAGGCAAATACTAGAGATGAGTCCCCCATCATGGCTACCATCACCAAAAATAGCTCCCACATGAGGAGGACCTCCATACTTACTCACTACTGTGTCTCTCTTGTGAATCCTCATCCTGTTCTTTCCCTTCCTCCTTCGCTCTCAACATAACCACCGGTCTCTCCCATCATTTCAAGCCTCCCTCAACATTGTATCACATTCTCATTCTTGCTCAGCATACGAATCCAAGGAAAGTTCTCTCACTTATGAAAGATGCATATCTCAAGCGAGTGTAAAGAAATTTCATGAAAGGTTTATAATTAGAAGCATGCCAAGTTTGACTGAATCAATTATGGCAACAATTTCTTCTCCGAACTTCTTTTTCTTTTGAACATTTGCCTCTGTTCCATTCATGTATGCATATCTATACTCCTCCGTGCAATCTTTATTCATAACCTGGCACTAAAAGTGCAACACACAATGAAGTCAAATGCATGCAATTTCAAAGCATTTATTATGTTCTTACAAAAATAATGTTTTACAGGACTTACAAAGCATGTCTTCTAGCCTTGCACCCAATCCCAAGTGGGATTGCCCACTTTCTCCACCCTCGTAGCAGCCTCACGCTTTTACTGGTGCAAGTTAGGCATCTTCTTGAACTCAAAATTGGCTGCCTTCCAATCCTCCTTGTGAGCCCATATGGTTTTGACGATTCTCTTCAATGTCCCTCCAAATCTTGCATTTTTGGCTCTTCAAAACCTGACACATGCTTGATAATATCAAAGGTATACTCTTCATATGCCACCAAAACCCAGCATGCAATCGATCAAGCATAGTTGTGGTGCCGCGAATCCATCATTACTTGTTTAAATTCCATAGTGCATAGTTGATGCATATGATTTATTATGGCCGTGCCCTTAATATCCAATACTGCATATGGAAAGTTTATGGATGCTTTTGAATCCACATTTTGTGTACTACTCCCACCACTGGAATGATGGCGATGTTTCTCTCACTCTTGTGTCCTCAGAGAGACACTATATTAATAGGAGACAGAGATAAAGACCCCCTGGCTCATACTTTGCGTTCTTTCTTGCTCCACTTGAACAAGTCTCTCCCTATCCTCACGATCTAGCTCTTGCGAAGTTTCCTAAACTTCTTTTTGCTACACTACTAGAGGTGTTCAAAGCCCTTTTTCCACAGCCAAACAACTAGATGCCATTCTAGTATAAAAAAATACACATATAAGCAACCACAAACTTAAAAGCAATATAAATGCAATCAGCCCTAAACTTAGATACGTAGAAAATTAAAAACGTTATCTTTTGCAAAAACCCTTAACATAGAAACTTTAGTTTTTGCCAAAACTATTGAAAATATTGATATTTTCAAGACTAGTATTGGCAAACAAGTAAACTTCATGGGGACATGTGTTCCTCTAAGGTTAGAGAGGGGTGAAAATTTAAATCACATGGCATATAGCCATGCAAAAATTCACGTGGCGATTCTTCTACTACTAGCTCTTCCTGACAGGCAAGGTTCTTTCCTTCTCTGGTGATTCGTGATCATTCGACTGATCCATGAGAGTCTCTTGGAGTTCTCCCTCGAGTTTTCATGGAGCTTCACGACCTTTGGAGTTCGCCTAATGATACGGATTTCTACAGTGCTCTTGGATCAGTTACGAGTGCTAAAGAGCTATCATAGAGTTGTTAGCAGTTCCTTCTTCGACCACCTATGAGGTCATTCCACTCTTTATAAGCAACTAATGCTGTTGTCAATGTGTTGTATGTGTGAAGAACTGCTGATACTATGTGTTCTTATCAAATAGTTCCTCTCATTTAGTGGATTTCTTTACAAGCCTATGTGTCAACCCTTTTTAGAGACTGTATCGAGGTTTCTTGGAGTGGGCCTTCTATCATTTTATGCAATATATTATTAGTGTTTTGTGTCTGCATCCTTTGTGCCTTGATATCTAGTCTATACTAGTCTTTGTAAATCACAACAAACCTCATAGGGATAGGTGGTGATCCTTGAGTTTCAATCAGATAATTGTGGATTTTGGAGTGAGAATTTACTAGGGTCTTTCATACTTCAAGTAGTATTTAGTGTGAGCATTTGTTTCTCACGTTGCCACTTAAAGTAAGGTTTGTAATCTGTGAATTCCAACAATAATATAAGAGTATAAGTTTCAAGGACTCTGTGGTCTGTAATTATTAGTCACAATGGAAAGCTGATCCAAGTCTCTCTCTCTCTCTCTCTCTCTCTCTCTCAGACACAAGCACGCACACACACACACGCACACACAATCACCAATGATAATTAACTTAGCGCGACACATTTAGACTTCCATGGTACTTGGTTGTGATGGTTAGATCCTATGTATATTTGGGATGTGCCTTTAAAGATCCCAAGTTCACTAATCACACAGACATGCCTAGTTTCTTTCTAAGGAGAAAGCTTGCCTAAACCAATAGCAAGGCACACTTCATTGGCAAGACTGAAGAGATCCACTATGTGCCTTCATTGGCAAGACTAAAGAGATCCACGATGGGACAAATTGAGAGAAAATAGCAAATCATAGACTACTTCATGGGTAAGGAGATGGTCGAGAGACACCAAGATTGAAACCCTAACTTCTAGGCACGCCAAGTTGGTAGGAGACTGGGACACAAGCCCCACAAGCACCCATCCCATTAGGAGTATTGTCATTGGAACATCTCACTCATAGGTAGCCTCACACCGCCCTTAAGTACATCCTTGACTATGCCTTACGTCGAGGATGGCAACAATAGGACCCATGTCAAGCCCACACATAGCTCAAACTACTAATGACAGACACTTGATTCACCATATAATTTGTGACGTGGCAAGAACTACTCTCAATACATGGAGTCATTCCTATAGTTCCTAATATCACCAATGTTTTGTTTTATTCTTTGTTTTCAAGGGTGTCATATAGACACCTCCAATTCCTTCCATCAAGGATGTACTTCCATGTTGACTTTAATCCTTGGTCTCATAGGCTTTTTTGTCCCTTTTCATGTCTCCTTTCCTTCTCAACTTGAAGCACACGCACGTGCACGCACACACCTACCTCTCTCTCTCTCATGGAACGTGTCTTTTGGAATACTCTAATACAACACGACACTACATTTATTAGAGGTGGAAAAGCATTTTGTAACAAGAAGCCCACAATGCGACTTCAAAACTGAAGCTAAGTTGTGGACACAAGATAAAGGACTTTGTTGGTGCTGCCACTTTTGGGACCAAGCTTAGAAGTCCTCCGTAGGCACAAATAAATCTTTCATGCAAAAGCTCATCACGAAAGCTCCAACGATCCCCCATTCCAAGATCCCCTAAATGTCGACAATATTGTAAGTCCAACAAAAGAGATTGATTTCAAGAACCAATTGAGTGAGTGATTGCATCTCATGGCATGCAAGTTTGATCTCAATACTATATTCATGAAATGTGACATTATTATGGAAGGACATTTTCTTAAATTGAACATTTAATCGCTTTCCACCAGCAGTTTGATGGGCAGTGAATAAGACAATGATCATACTATGCTGAATTGTTTTGTCCATACAACCAACATGGAGTACAACCTCCCCTTAAGTTTCCTACAACAGCTCAGTTCAGCTCACAAAGTGATATTCCTTCGAAATCAATATGCCCCATTTAGGAGCTAACCAGCTTATACCCAATAGGGACAGAATTCTGAACGAGAGCCAAAAGAGAAACATGGATAAAACGGAGTCATAAAGCAGACAAATAAGATTATGTTTTACAACACTAGAACTTGTCTTCCACAGGGAAGAGCCTTCGAGAGTTTGGATTCACTTCGAAGAAGGTTGTCTTCAAGAACAAATCCATGGTGCCACCTACCAACTGGAATCACAACCACCTTGGAAACAAGTGTATAAATACAGATAACCAAAAAATTTGGAATCAGATCAGCCCCTCCTGCACCCAAATAAAATGGGGCACCAGATGCTTAATTAAGTTCAAGAGTGGACACTCCAAGCAAGCAATCCTGCCCAGTGACGAATGACAAAACATCAGCTATTGATGTCTGGCTGACGAGCCCCAACTGTTACAGGAGGGGCTAAAAGGCCCTCTCTACTGCTGATGCACCCCTCCCCCCCTACATTTTGCAGCTCAGGCCTCTCCCCGTCTTGATTTGATGTGTGAATCCCTCATCCCCTCGCTAAGAGCAGCACATCTACTCCTTTATTTGGCACCCTGTTTTGCAATTCTGTGCCTCCCTGTTGCGCGGCCATTTCTGGAACTCCAGAGGCTTTCAGTGGGATGAGCAGATGGTTTTGGCTCTGGCTGATCACCCGGCCTAGTAGATTCACACCGTGCATTTCGTTTCCATAGCCTGTGTGGATTCAGCTTTTGTAATAAAGCACCTCTTCTGTGACTTTTCATGCAAATATTGCATGTGCATACAGCACAATTTGCAACTTCACACACCTATAGAAGTCTTACTAACCTTTAACAAAAGTGTGCTTGAAGAAGCTGAACACAGGCGTGGCAAAAAATCAGCCATGTGGGACACTTGGGAAGCTTCCTTGGCTATACCTCTTACACTCACTACCCGAAGGTTGCTGCACAAAACCATGTATTGTACAACGTCAAATATGAGCTGTTCCTCGAGCTTCATCATTCGAGCTACTATGAGCTCATTTCACAGGATGGAGGAGGAAAAGAGGGGTGCGATATAACCCCCACATTGTATTTTGCAACATCTTGAGTCTTGACGTGATTTGAAATGGGATTTAAGGCAGGCTCATTCTAAACCTTAGAGTTGAGTTCATGTGCCCCTTCAGCACAGAAGTGCTTTTCATTCTATTAATAGGCTACAATTTTTAAGCATACAGAGTCTGCGAAAAAGCTACTACTTCTGAGCTATTTGATGTCTACTTTTATTGCATATTAGTTCCATTAGTCGCCCCATTCTCAAGAGCCATGAGTATAAAAAAGAGGCTAGACCATGCTTACTGGTATGCTTATGCACCAAAACGAACATCGTTATGGCAATCACCTTCATACAACAACAATCAAGCCTGGGTTTTTTTGTTTTGTTCAAAAACCCTAAAACCTAAAGCTGGACAAACGAAAGAACAACAAAATAAACAGTCGCTCTGCAACCATGCAGATCACACCGAAATCACAGCAACGTGGAACTTGCATTTGCGATTGTTCACATAAAAATTCGCGTTCACGATGCCTCACAAGTCTTTCACAGGCACTGAAAGGACTGATTCAAGTGCGAGGCAAAAGCCCTTAAATATCTGTAGGTTCTCGCTCAGGAGGTGTTTTGGAGGCCTTTCTTGCTGCCTTCGCGTCCTTCTTTTCCTGCCGCTTCTCTGTAACAACAAAATTCGATGACTAGGTAAAGGAGCTAATGGAATAATTCATTAAAATTGCGAAAACAAGCTGTAATTGGAGCATGGAGCAGCGGTACTTACTTTCTTTGTGGCGGGCTTCAGAGTTGGCAAAAAACTCCATCCATTCATCGGTAAGCACAAATTCGGGTTCATCGTCTTCGTCATCTTCTACAGGGGTGACGAGAGCATCTGGGACCGACGGGTGAGCTTCGACCGGCTGCAAGTGGTGAGGGGGAATCTGGAGATGTTGAGGGGGGAGGTTTAGGTGGGAGAAGGCAAAAGGAGGAGGGTGAAAGGAAGGGGGGAAGGGGGGGAGGTTCCATGAACCACAGCGGCGGCAGAGGAAAGGGGTGAGGGGAGGGTGGTGGTGGTGGTGGTGGTGGAGATGGTGGGCAAAAGGGGGAAGAGGAGGAGGGGAGCTCTGGTGGTGGTGGTGGTGGTGGTGAGGTGGCGGCGCATAGTGGTGGTGGTGGTGGTGAGGTGGCGGCGCATAGTGGTGGTGCTGGTGGTGCGGCGGCGGCGGCGGATGGTGGTGGTGAAGAGGATGATGAGTTGGAGGTGGCGGCGGAACGTGGTAGTCCTCAGGCGGCACCGTCGCTTCTACGTGCACCTCCATCTCTGCAACACCGGATGCCGGAAGCCCTTCCCTTTCCTAGTGAAAACAAGGGAAGCTATGCACAAAGGGTTCTAAGAAAAGACAAGGAAAATAACCTTGTGAGACCCAACTCTAGTCTTTTAAGGAAGGAAGGAAGAAAGAAATTAACACTCCTTCCCTAGAGATAGTGCTATGGTGGAGAATGTGAATTTCCACATGTCATTGTTCAAAAAAGTTAATTGAGTTGGGTTGCTTTTTATGGAGATCATTCTCCAAGTGTAATTTTTGGCCTTCCCTAGTGGGTAGGCTTATGGAAAGTGCAGCTAGGGAAAATTACATTTTTTATTTATTCCAATTTACTTTCATTTTCATTGGATGGTTTGTGAATGTAATGTTTTTGGCACGTTGTGGTCGTGACATGGTCTGCGCGTCCTTCTGGTCTTGTGTGGTCTGTCGTCGTGTGTGCATCATCGATTCGTGACATTTATCGATTGCATGTTGGTCGTGCCCGTGTTACCTCGTCGGATATTGGGTCGCCGTTTCCTTCTCCTGCATGGCGGTGGCACGAGTTCTTTTTGCATGGAGGTGTGCTCATGGCTTCACGTCTTTCCTTGTTCCTGTTTCGCGTGCAGCTGTGCGGTTCTGGACCTCTTCGAAATATGGAGCAGGTGTGCGGTTCTGGTGCTTTGGCTTCGTCTGGGCAGTTCTGGTGCTTTGCCTTCGTCCGTCCTTCCATGGAGCCTTTCAGTGCACCCTTGGGTCACCTGCGTTGCGTAGGCGACTCAGTTCATTGTGTGTTCCGCACTGTCGCAATAAGTTTCCTTGCTTGGCCCGAAAGCAACTGCCTATTTCTTGTAGCACTGTGTGCAGGACGGTGCATGAGAAAAAGAAAATAGTGTTGCTGGTACCAGTGGAAGCGGCCGTGGTGGAAGAGCGAAATGGAGTAGCAGCTCTTAAGGGATCGGAAGGGTCGTCCGTTACGGTGTAATGGATCGTCATGCGGTTTGCAGACCGACTCTCCCAGAGTTCTCAATGGGTGTCTGTGCTTGTTGAGGTTTCCACCGCTCCTATCACCTATATAAGGAACCCATGTGTTCACAATTCTCATACTCTGTTCGTTTCATTACTCTGGAATTTATCTGCCTCGGTTCTTGTCGTCGCAGTGAATCTATGGAGACCAACAGCAAGACCTTCGAGAGGGGTACTTGCTTCTGTGGACTTGCTTTTGTGCATTGAAATCTTCCTTCCTTCATATCGTACGTTCGTGGAGTTGATCTCGTTGTGTGTTATGCAGAATTGGAAAAGCTCTGTGATCCGAGCTTAGTGTCGCTCCATGATGCGACCATTGCAGATGTAATCGGTAAGAGTGCATAGAATTTAATCGTTGTATGCAAGTTCGGTGCACTTGATATGGTCATCTCAGCAAATCGTTGTTGTTGTTTGCTGTCAGAGGCGATGAGAGTTCGGTCAAGATAAAAAAGAAGAGGTGGAAACCTCTCATTGTGCCATGCAAGAGGTTGATCAACCAAAGCTGCCTGGAAATGTTTGTAGTTCGAAAAAATGCACAGCACAACTTACGCCTCGCCCGGGTAAAATAGCACTTATGCATGCCATTTGTTTCTGTCTTTACGTGGTCTGGGCTAAGAATTCGTTGTGATTGTTGCTCCTGGCTTACTTCATAATTGTATGTGGAGAAGCGATCTCTTCTCGTTAGCAAATCTCGAGCGATGGAGATATGGCTGGGCAAATGACCTATGAAGGAGGAACTTGAACCGTTTGGCGTTCCTCTAGCTATCCAACGTGTGTAGTGATCTTTGCCGTTCCACTGTGTGTTGTGTGATTTGATCTAAGAAGTCTCCTTACGGTGTGCGTCATTTCTTCTAACATATCTCCCTGTTGTCAGACCCTTCTATTCGCATCATCGGCCCTAAGGCGTATGCGCAAGGTGCAGATATTGGATCTGCCAATCTGGGTGGATGTTCACGGCATGTCAGAGAGTCAAGCAAGCGCCAATTGAGAATAAGGGCAAGAAATCTTTGAAGAGGGCATTTCGCGAAGCAGCAAAATTTGCTTACGAAGAAGGTACGCTGTATTAGGTTGCGATTGACCTATATTTAGATCATCGTTAACGATTGTTGTGAAATAGATTTTCATGGGCAAGTCGTGTGCAGGATATTTCTTCAAGAACCCTCGCTTGTGTGGATATTGCACGACATACGAAGGGTGTTGTTACACCTTGTCAATTTGAATAGAGACAACACTAGCTCTATTGTTTAGAGAACGCACTGGTTTTGACTGCATTTGTTGAACGCACTGGTTTTGACTGCATTTGTTGGGAACCCCCTCTATTCCATCTATTTTAAGAACATAGTGGTTTTGACGACATTAATTGGGGACCCGCTGATCTGTTTGCATTCATTGGTACCAAGGAAAAGAAGAATACACGACAGTTTTTCGCATTGTAACGTGCATTGTAATGTGGCCTTTGATAGGCAAGTAAGGGCCTTAGCACATGGATGGGGCTAGCATGGGTTTAGGCTGGGGATCTTTTTGTCATCATTACTCCCATCCTACACCAAGTGGTCTAGGATGGATTTAGAATGGGAGTAGCCACTTTTTCTCCCATCTTAGACCATGGCCTCTAGACCTTGGCAAGCCAGAATGGGTTCCCCTTTTTTAGGGATTCAAAAACATGCAAGGATGACATGTATCCTTGACCCCAAGTGGTCCCCACCTCCTAAACACATGAAATGATGCCATGTGTCCTCTTCCTCCTAAACCCATCCCTAGTTCTTTTTTGGTTAGCACATGGTAGGATGGGAATAGGATAGAAATATGTATGGGACCACTTGGGACCACCTTTTCCCATTCCCATCCTATTTCTTCCCATGTGCTAAGCCCCTAAGAATACATGACAATTTAACAGCCGAGGAACTTTTGCCACACGTGTTGCAATTTCAAAGTATTGGTTTATCATGTGCTTCCTTTTCAGTGTCTCCTCTGTCGTGTTTACAACAACAGAACACAATTTGAGGCACAAATATTTGTGTGTTTTCTATTTAGTTTGTGTGTAGAACATTATGGTTATGTGTTTTTTATTTGCTTTATTGTTCAAGTGTTCTTACTTCTGCAATCATTCAAACTTTCAGTTGGGAAATGTTCGTGCATCAAAATAGACTCAAAAGATGAAGGGACCTCAAACCCATGTTTAAGAGACAAGCACACCAATGCACCCCCTCTCCATAGTGATCATTATAGTGCAGGGCCTATTGTCCCCTTAGCTGAAAAGTGTATTGGTGGAGGGAACTCACTACCCATGCTTTGCATTGACTTTTTGTCTGAATTCATTCGTTATCAATTTGCTTTTGAGTGCAAGTTATTGGCAAAGTATGGTACATTCCGTGCTTGCAATCCGAACTCTCCCATATGCATTCGTGTGGACTTCACCGATTGGCACAACTGTGACACAATAACTTTAGTTGTCCCACATGCCTTCGTGGACTAGTATAGAGACTACCTAGAGGTGGACTCGTTCTACCCTATTGTTCCTAAAGCAACCAGTGAGGGTGGGACAGTAAGCTATTCATTGCATGTCAATTGTTCATTATGTCTTGTTGCACAATCTCATTCCATGGCATCTACAATGCATATCGAGATTCTCACATTCACTACATACACATCGTGAATGTAGAAGTCAAATATTTGTGAGAGAAGTTTTGCAACTATAACGTGGAGAAAACACTACCATCTTAATGCAACAATAACGACGATAATTGATTTTTTTATTGCTCATCATAATCGAATCAAACGTATAGCACAAAACATACATACTCTTTCCAAACAAGATGGAGTACGACAAACGTTTGCAAGCATATGATAACAAGAAATCAAAAGCATTGGACGACATTAATCAGAGTAACATGGACATCATTACATGCCTACCTGAACTCTTCCCCTTGCAACATTATAGCGGACTTAGCAACATGTATGTGAATTGGTTGTAGCTAGTAATGAACCACACAAATCTGCTTTCTTTCTACTTGTTGGAATTTTGCAGGATGTGAGAGTAGAGGAGGTGATAGGGCAACATGTAGCAGCATATGTGCATAATGGAGCATCGTCCATGCTACTACTGAATGAAGTCTTAGCGCACATGTCACTGTCATTTAAAGTTGCATACAATGTGATCATGTTCGATGGAGAACATAAAAGTGTCTTTCAAACTGGAAGTGATAGATATAAGGAGTGCCACCAAATACTCCTAGATGAGACACGAAGCCCTCCCACTATATCTACAGTTCATCAAACCACTACGAAAAGAAGATATATTACGTGGAGTAAAGAATATGAGGAACGACTAAATGAATTTATTAGTGCCAGTGGAGATTTACCCGCGAGAGCAATTCCACATACCTTTATCCTTTGAAGCAGGCAAAAAATACACAGCTGAAGGTATCAGTAAGAAAATATATCGGATGTGAAGACAGTATCCTATTGTCCAGAACCAAGGATTGCATGTAGAAATGGCATGGAAGATACATTTAAAACACCAATATAAATTGATGAATTCTTTTGTAACAAATGTTTCAACGCCTTAAATCTATGTATAACATAGTATTGTGCGATAGTGATTGGGTCTGAACGAATCAACTCCCTTACTTCTGCACTTGTTGTTAATGTATTCGGCATAGTGGAAGGTTGTTGCAAGGAGGTTGCAAGTCATGTAGACATTGTTGTAATGGTGTCCAAAGCCTTTCTGTCGAAGACAATGTTATGAAAAAAGTAGGGGCGCCTATCTGCCACAGCATTGCAAAAATGTTTTTTTAAAGGCTGTGTTTGTAGTCGATTGATGTTCCTAAACATATGAAATCCCTGTAGCCAATGTTGGATAGTAATATTTTCTCAATGTTTGTGTCAGTTATAGCACCCTTTGCAGTCAGTTTGTGCTCCCTCATTTTTCCTTTGCGCATTCTGACCAATGTTGATGAAATGACTTGTTGGACCATTATTTTCATTGTCTTTAAAAAAAGATTTTCAATTGACATTGCAAACCTTCTATCTTGAATTGTAAGTTCCCACTTTGCTATCACCTGGTATGAAGTATTATGTGGTATATGGACTTTAGACACTCCAAGACTCAAAAAAGTAGTAAAGAAGACATTACACAATTTATTGTGATCAATACATATCAACAAACCTATCGCTACTGGACTTAAAAGAGAAGGAAATGCAAAGTCATAAACATAGGAGAACATGCTTAAGAAAGAAGAAACATTGCAGGTTTGGTTTCCTAGACCACCAATGAGGCTAACCACAATATTGGAACCACTTGAAAATGATGCGAACGACGCTATACACTCCAAAAACGTAAAGCTTATCTACTTAGCACTTGAGCAAGATATTGTACAAACAATAGATTTTGGCTCTTTTCTCAATCACATCGGACTAACAGAGGTTCACTACATTTTAGCTCTATGCTCAAAAATAAAGCAGCCATCCATTTTCATGAAAAGAGAACCAAAGGACATATACACAAACAACTTCAACCCAAGATTCTCAAAATTATGGGGAGTCAATACTGACATACAATTAATATTAAACCCACATGGCGCAATGGCATATTGCACTTCATACATTGCAAAAGTTGATTGGGCTACAAGTGAAGCCGTTAAGAATGCACTAAACCAGTCAATCAAAGCAAAGGCTCCTGCAAACGAGAGGATAAGGGAGGTTGGAAATGCATTATTAAACACACAACACATTAGTGCACAACAAGCAGTTTATTTTTTGTTGTCTCTACCGCTAACTAGAAGCACTCGTGATTTTATATACATCAACACAAGCCCCCCACAAGAACACACATTGCTACTCAAAAGATGCTATCAGTTGGAGAGGCTAGACCCTCACAACAATGACATCTTCTTCGATGATATTATCATAAAATATCAAAAGAGACCGACAATTCTTAACAGTCTATGCCTTGCAAAACACAAACAAACAATAAACAAAGACAAGGAGAAGACAAAAAATAATATGATTCAATAACTACAACCAAACAAAGGACCCAGAGATCTACTATAGAGAATTATGTATGTTGTACATGCCATTCAAAGACAACGAACACTCCCTTAACATCAACAACATATCATGGCATGACATGTACATCGATAACAAGGAAACTATAGACAATAATAAAAAACTTTTTAACAAGACAAAACTACCAGTAACAGACCACGAAACAACAACATCTGAAAGGATGGCATCCTCAAGCAACACAAAAAATCAATTTACACATGATCACTATGACATAGCATTAGACATGCAAATGTCTTCAAAACATACTACGTTGCCAATTGAGACGAGAAAGACAAATAAGAGAATGCCCAATGAGCAATATCATGAACTATTCAAAACATTAAACAATAAGTAGAGGCACATTGTGGATGACATCATGTGGAAAAAATGAACAAAGAATGGCAACAAAGTACATTTATTTCTCATTTATTTCTAACTGGGAATACTAGAACAGGAAAGAAATTCACATTAATGTTGATGGTACAAGCATTGCTTAGACACTACTCACACAACAACATAGGCAGTGATGAAAAACCGAGGGCACTGCTCCTAGCATACATAGGTAGAGCAACATTTAACGTTGGTGGGTACGCTATACATTCAACATTACATTTGCCACTCATGACTTCCACATACATAACACTTGTGACAGAGAAACTTCATGAGCTATCAATACTATACGATAAATTGGATTTGCTTATAATTGATGAGATCTCACTTGTAGGCCAAAACACTTTTCATGCGGCAAATATGCGCAATATGCGTGAAATTAAACACAATCACTCAAAACCATTTGGCAGCGTGGATGTCATCTTTTGTGGCAACCTTTGCCAAGAGAGCCCCACAAAAGAAAATTGGGTTTTCTCAGATAAATATGACTTCATATCATCTCAGATAAAGATGATTTCATATCATCCGCACAACAAGTATGGAGAGAATACTTCAAATATTACGAACTCGTAGATCTAACGAGACAAGATAATATGGAATTCCTGACAATACTAAATAACATAAGGGTAGGAAAACATTCACAAGATGACTTAGACATTCTAAACAAAGAATATATGAAAATGGAGAAGAAAGAAACAATTCCACATTTGTTTTACAATAATGTGTTAAAAGACAATCACAACAACGTGTTCAAATTGCTACCAAGGCAACTGCATCTACTAAAAGCAATGGACAAGCAACACAAATAATGCAACAAAAGAATACAAATACCAAACGACCCTAAGTGTATAGCGGGATTACACGAACAACTTAACTTTAAAGTGGGAATGATTATCGAAATATGCTTTGGAAATCTGGACGTTATAGCAATCATCTAGTGAATGGGGCTGATGATATATTCATGAACTCAAACACAACTACCCTAAAGCCAATACTATGGATACACTTTCATAACAATAAGATTGGCCGAAAAGCAAGATACAACAATAACCATCTCTATGGCCATGGCACAACAACACATTAGACACCCATACTACAAATCCAACACGAATTTCAAGTGGGAAAGAACCAACTAAACACCATAACAAGAACACAATTTCCAATTCAACTGGTAGTAGTAAGAACAATCCATCAATCACAAGGGCTATCACTGGATTACTTAGAATTTGATCCATCCAACATCAAATCACATGGATTAGTATATATAGCTCTTTCAAACATCCTACCTACATTGTCGAGGACTTCAATATTGACTGCGAAAAACAAAACAAAAACTTAAGGACCCTACAACAATTCATGGAAACACATCACATGAAGCAAATCATCACAACACCAACAACAATATATGGATCAACAATTGACCACATTTGGACTAATACTTCCTTTAATAATGAACTATATGGAACAAAATTTGCTTATTGGCCGGACCATTCAATTGTTTATACAACACTAAAAAATATTCCTTAAAACATTAAAGACACAGGGCAGGCCCGATGAATACAATTCATCTTGTTTGAAGAGATTAATTGAGTACAAAGCTTTACCTTTAGGCTAAAATAGGGCTAAAAGTGCCTTTTAATATCCCAATGCTCTAAAAAAATCGTTTGCTTCCTCAAGTGCTGCTTACCACTATATTAGGAGGCAGTGCCAACATGCACTTGTTCATCTTGTTATGCATCAAGCTTCAAAAACATAAACAGTAAGTGTTCAAAATCTATGCAAGTCATCGCTCTTTCTTTTTTTTGTTCATCCGACCACTAAACTGACAAACAGCACTGCTATTCTTCGCTCAGTCCATATACTCATATGCATAGTCCATATACTATTGTGAAATGCTCACATATAATCCAGACCATACATTCATGTATGAAACCAAAACAGCACTGCTATACATTCATGACTTGCTCTTTCTTTTTTTTGTTCATCCGACCACTAAACTAACAAACAGCACTGCTATTCTTCACTCAGTCCATATACTCATATGCATAGTCCATATACTATTGTGAAATGCTCACATATAATCCAGACCATACATTCATGTACGAAACCAAAACACCTTCCACTATTGCATTATCCACATAACCCGAGGAATGCCTAGAGGCAAGTAAGGGCAAAGATAATCCAGACCATACATTCATGTATGAAACCAAAACACCTTCCACTATTGCATTATCCACATAACCCGAGGAATGCCTAGAGGCAAGTAAGGGCAAAGACCCTTGAACATGTAACAACCTTAAGTCAGCTGAGCGCCATCTTCTTCCAAAGTTTCGTTAGAAAAGCATGACCAAGGTTTGTGCTAACGTGATGTAAAGCTTCCTCAAGCCGCACAAGAGCAACTGACGATCTAAGCATGGAAGGTGATAAAAGTCAGGGCATGTGTTTCCTATTGTTTCACTCTTCACGACTGGTAGTGCAGTGTCAAGGTAGCCCATACAATTGCCATAAGGGCGGACGAAGAGAAGAAAGCGAGAGGTTCATAAGCAATCCTCGTGTCCAAATCGAGACACTCTTCCGCAACAAAATGACAGAAGTAAGGCATCACCTAGCTGTCTCCAATGATCCTTCCTCGTTCTCACACATAGCACTTAGATGGGGGCTCGGTGGGGGAGGCAACCTCGTGCTTAGAAAGCTCAAATAGATCGGACTATACACTAGGCTCAACGTAGAGTTGTGGACACCATTGATTACTAAAGAATGGCTATCTACGTGGGTCTGGGCACACATATTTGTAGTAACCAGATCATTCATCTACAACCCTTTTTTACCTGGGTCATTTCCATTGCTTAGCTGCCATCATCTGGGGGCATGGTGAAAAATGTGCTTTGCATACTCGTCTAGAAACATCTGGGGCATTCCCTCCAATGCATAGATCCTTTCAGCACTTGGAAGATGGTATCCTAGGCACCTTGGGGGCAGTGTATCAACACTCCTCCTTGCTTGCTTGTTGCAACAACCAAGGTACTTGGTGACCATGGTTGGCGTGCCTTCAATATCTCACAAGTCCTCATGTAGAGTGTTGTGAATCTAGAGATGGCCGTTGGTGTAATCCCCTCCTCCCTTGAAGAACTCATAGGTGAAAGAGGGGCCAATACTTTCCTCGAGCCGAGCACCCTGAGGTGGGTTGGCGGGTTGTCTTAGCCATCATAAGTGTTTGGCCAGCCAGTTGAGTTGGTGGCACAAATGGGTAATGGACTTGGTCACTTATAACTACGTGGAAAGAGTAGCGCTTTTAACCAATCCCATTATGTTTTCCTTTGGTCCAATGTCTTATCCATTATACAAATCCCTCGAATCCTAGTGTAACTGCATCCACGGGTACAATAAGCCTAGGTGTATATTCCCTATCCTAGGGTTGGCATCCAGGTTTGGTCGCAATAATGTTTTGATCATCATGAGGATCAATTAATGAATTGCCTATAGTTAACTTGGCAACCTCAAATCAATCCAATGGCTTGGGTTTGGATATATTCCCAAATATCTCCTCTACTGCCAATCCTAATCCTATTTTAAGTAATTTCTCATGATCATTTTACTTTAATAAACCCATATACAAATATATCTCCCCTGTATCAATATCCTTACATATCATAAATCAAATCCTTACATATCATAAATCAAATAATATGCCACATGTTAAAGTAGTATATTTAGGGGATTGGATTATTCTCCCCCGACCACCACCATCAGTGTATTTTCTTGAAGCTAGGGCTACTAGCTCCTAAGCAAGGGGATAGTTACATGTGTATGTGCTTAAACATCAATTTTCTCCTTCCAACTATATTACCAATGCTCAAATAATTAGTTTGCTTTGCTCCCTTCTATATCGATAATAGTGCATAAATTAGTATACTATGTTTATGCAAGCAATTTGAGGAATTATATTAAATCTCTCTAAACATTTTCAGTCTGTCTCCATCATGCTCATGCTAGAGATTCCCATGCAATTTGATGTGTGTGTGTGTGTGTGTGTGTGTGTGTGTGTGTGTGTGTGTGTGTGTGTGTGTGTGTGTGTGTGTCCAATTGAGGTGTAGGAAGGTTTAGAGGTAAGTAGTCACGCTAAAGTAGGGTATGTTGTCTTGTAAAGTTAGGGGGTTTATTGGTATGTTTTAGGGTAGTCCTTTTCATTAGTAATATGACACAAGGGATCTATATTAGAGAACTAATTAAAAAGGAACAAAAGAAAGGGGTTAAGATCCAATTCATGGGCTAAAACATACTGCTTAAGGGGACACGGGGCTAAATATTATTGAGAGTATAACAATAGCTAAGTTATGCCACTAAGTGCAAGGAAGTACGAAAGCTAGGATAAGGATAAAGGCAAAGGTAGGTTATAGAATAAAGAAACACATAATAATAGTAAAATTAAAAGAGTGTTGAAAATTATATAGAAGGGGGATAGCTCGTTTCCAATGCTGAGCAGATTATCCAATGAGATAGCATAAGTATTCTATCATTCAAGTTACAAGAACGGTCAAACACCATCCAAGTTCATGGATCACAGTTAATATATACTCTTTAACCTTGTTGATCCAGCATGTATCATATTGTTACTATTTGGGGATATCATAAAGACTCAAAGGGATCAATGGATTTTTCTTATATCACATGCCTTATAGCTTACCGACATTGCAAGAAATGATTTGTAGCTCAATCATGTTTTCTAATGCAAAGGCCCTTTCCTTGGATTGGCTTGACAAGCAAAAAACAAAGTGATGCACCATATCTATGCTATTTATGAGCACCTTACTGGGATCATGGGCCAAGCTCTACAATCGTATCAATAAGTCAACCTACTATTAGTCAAACTCAATGAGGAGGGGATCGAGATGCCATAAGGACAAATATGTTTTTGCACTACTCTCCTTTTGAGAAGATAAATTATGTTTACAATATGATGTTCTTTGCTAAGATAGAAGGATAGCAAATCATGTAGATTGTTATGATATATTAGAAAAGTCACTTTTTCTTTTCTCTTGAAAAGGCAATAGAGAAAAATGAATGAAGTAGATGTGACCATTGCTCCTTCATTATAGTAGCATGCAAAGCTAACAATAAGGATAATAAGCTCTAAATGGGTATTGACAAACAACATAATCAAAAAACTAAATTGGATTTATGTTCATAGGGGAAACCACATTAGGGGGTCACTTGATTAGGAATGTAGTGTGATTGCATGATTTGAGGGTTGTAGATATGCACATGTGCTCAAATGTATAGATATTCTATTATGCTATTGTGATAGTCTAGGGACTTACACTTTATTTTCATAAAGACATATCTTCACATGGCTAGCTTGACAATAGTCAAGAGAGAAAGATGTTCTTGTGACTTCATGGATTTATAGCATAGGCTATTGACATAAGTACATTTCCAAATGGGCACCTTTGTGAAGTGTGCTACTACATAGTTGCTCAAGGAGAAGTTTCCTACTTTCCATGACTTGGTCACTCTATGCCCAACACATTTGCTTCATCTCTATCATGACCTCAGGAAGCTCATACTAATTGCATGGCCATCTCACATATCATAGAATCTATTAATAGTATAGTGGATGCACATCTCAAAAGTTCTGTTGCATATCCTTTACTATATCATGGTTACAAAGTAGATAAACCAATTGCTCCCATGGTGTCCACTCTACAACATAGGTAAGTGTACATATGTGTGCACATATAAGTGTACATGTGTGTGCATCTATATGTATACATGTTTGTTCATCTATATATGTACATATGTATGCAATGTGCATCTGTATATATACATACATGTGCATCTGTAAGTGTACAAATGTGTGCATCTATAAGTCTATTGTTCTAGGCACATCTTAAGTGGTGTGCACCCATGCACATGAAAGTCATATTGCTTACGGTTGTCTTGAAACCAATCTAGATAGATATGGTTGTATTTTGAGCCCTCATTTAGCAAAAGAAAAGCCTTTTATGAGTTATATGACATGCATTATATCTATAATTTTTTCTATGATCGTTTCCCTACCTATTGTCTTCAAACTTGCACTACAATGTAATGGTTTTATGGGGCAAGAAAGAGAGGGGGAAAGCGAGAGAGAGAGAGAGAGAGAGAGAGAGAGAGGGAAGGAGGGAGGGAGAGGGGGGAGAGAGAGAGAGAGAGAGAGAGAGAGAGAGAGAGAGAATATTATTGTCTAAAAAAGAACAAAAGGTCTATGAGACTAAAGAAACCAGAATCAATTTAGGACTAAGAGTCTATCAAAACCAAAATTCTAGTTAAGGATTTAGAGTCCATCATGATGTCTTTAAAAGACTTAAATCTATTACATGAATTATAGTCTAACCATCACCACATCTACGTTGGTGTCTTGGCCAATTTAAAATATTTAATAATAGCAATGCCTTCATGGTATGCTAGCCAATTGCCATTCTTTTGAGCTTCCCACAATTTCTCAAGTTCTTTAGCCCACATATTAGGCTCTTAAGAGGTGAGATCTTCTCCTAACCATTGGTTCCTTTCAAGTCTTTGGCTTGGTGCAGGATTTCCAACCTATCCTCACGTGTCTTGAATGCGATTATGGCATGATTTTACAGTGTGCATTAGAATGCCTCAACCACTATAATATCCCAGGTGAGCATGGGCATGGCACTCACTATATTTTAAGGACATTTCTCAAACGGTAAAGGGACTTTTAAATCCTCACATCACCAATGCTCCAGTAACACCCCAACTTAGAGAGAGAGAGAGAGAGAGAGAGAGAGCCCACCAACTTAGATATAACTGCAATGTTTTTCCCACCCATCAATTGGTTTAAGTTGTGTGGATATTCATGTAGCTACATGTACTATGGAGGTTATGTGTTTGAGCCCATTTCAAGGCTATTACTAGAATTGATTTGTTTACAAATGGAGAAATAAATTGTGAATGTCATAAAGAAAAGCATAATTTGTAAAGGCAATAAAGAGGCATTTTTCCATGTAAGTTCTATTCACAAGCTATGCATGTTTACTTATTATACCTTTAACGTATATCACAAGGTTGATACATTTGAAAATGACGAATATTTTTAATGGCGCATGGTTAGCCTTTGGAAGGATGTTAAAATCATGCAAAGAAAACTTTATAGCATGTCCTTATTAGGTCCCATGGTAAAGTACATAAGGTCATGGCCATAGAATCTATTTGGTTTTAATTCACTCATATAAATAAATACACAACTTCTTATGAGGATATGCTAAATGCCTTGCAACTATTGAAAAAAGAGTTGTAGTGTTGGGGCCAGATTTGGCATCAATTTGATTAAGGTCAAAGACATGGCCTTCAATTAGGGAGTTTGGACTTTTAAATCAGGATATGAATCCATATTGAGGCTATGGGTGGGGAGTCATGCAATGGAAATGGGAAAAAAAAGAGAGACCATGGGTGAAGAGTTATTCAATGGAAATGGGGTGTTTAGTGCCTATTCCCAAACTATCCAACCCAACTCATATGGGTACCTAACCATAGGTGAAAAGGAACTATCAACCTATGTCTAGGGCACAAATTAGTTGAGGCTTCTTGGCCAAAGAAAATCCCAAAGAAATTTCCACTTTGCTTTTGGCTCATCTTATGGCAAATGTAGAGATGTCTTGAGCCTTGTAAGGATATTTCCCATCTTTTTGTTGCTTGCCCTTCAACTAGGAAGCTGTGGAAAGTTGTGTGATTTAGAATGGGAGATCCTATCAATTGGGTTGTTATTCTTTGGGGGATATTAGAAAACTCAAAGGGATCAATGGACCATTCTTATAGGACATGCTTTATGGTTTATCAAAGTTGCAAGAAGTGGTTTGTAGATTATCACATTTTCTAACTCAAAGGCCCTTTCCTTGGATTGGCTTGACAAGGGAAAAACAAGTGATGCACTAGATCTATTGTATTAATTAGCATCTTACTACTAGTATGATGGACCAAGATTTGAAATTACATATCCAAGTTAGCCTACTATTAGTCAAGCTCAATGGGAGGGATTGAGATGCCATTAGGATAAATACGTTTTAGCTCTACTCTCCTTTTGATAAGATAAACTATGCTTATAATATGATGTTATTTCCTAAAGTTGTATGATAGCAATCATGTAAATTCTTATGATATATAACAATAGTCACTTTTTCTTTTCTCTTAAAAAGACAAAATAGAAAAATGGATAAAGTAGATGTTACCATTATTCCTTCATTTTATTTAAGTAGCAACAACTAGTGTAATCAGAAATCAAATTGAATTTATGTTAATAGGGAAAAACACACACGAGGGTCACCTACTTAGACAAGTAGAGTGATTTCCTTATTTGAGGGTTGTGTGCATAGATATGCTATTACACTCTAAATTGAGACCATGATTATATATGGGCTTACACTTTATTTTCATATAAAAAATATCCTCATATGGCTAGCTTGATAAGTGTCCAGGTTGACCATTGCCCAAAATGCAAGAGAGAAGGATGTTTTTGTAACTTCATGGATTTATAGCATAGGGTATTCATATAAGCACATTTCCATTTGGGCACCTTTGTGAAATGTGCTGTTATGTAGTTGCTCAAGGAGAAGCCATCTCAAATATATCAAAATTGTATAGTGGATAGGATGCACACCTCAAAACGAATATTGCTTATTCTTTACTAGATCATGTCTACACAATAGATAAACCAATCGCTCCCATGGTGTCCACCCTTGTGCATATGTACACTGTACATGTGTGTGCATCTATATGCATATATATGTGTGTGTCCGTATGTGTACAAATGTGTGCACCTATATGTGTACATATATGTGCATCTGTATATGTACATAGAGTGTACATACATGTGCATCTATAAGTGTAGATATGTGTGCATCTCTAATTGCTTAGTGTATTGTGTTGGAAGGATGTCTCACATGTTAATATGAAAGTCACCTCACTTCATGCTGGTCTTAAAACCAATCTAAGTAAATATTTTTTGTATTTTGAGTCCTCATTTGATAAGTAAATAAGCCTTATATAGGTTATATGCCATGCAATATATCTATAAGTTTTGCTATGAACATTTCTCTACCGATTTTCTACAAACTTACATGACATGGTTTATGGGACAAGGAATAGAGAGAGAGAGAGAGATCACTAACTTAGATATAACTGCAATGTTTTTGCCATACATCGATTGGTTAAAGTTGTGTGCATGTAGCTACATGTACCATGGAGGATGTATGTGTCCAAGCCCACTTGAAGGGAATAACTCACCGTCATTGCTTTGCAAATGGAAATATAAATTGTGCATGCAAGGGTCATTTCCATAAAGAAAAGCACTAGTACTAGCGATAAAGAGGCATTTTCCCATGCAAGTTTTGTACGTGAGCTATGCATGCTTACTTATAATACCTTATATCTACATCACAACGATGGTACATTTGAAAATGATAAAAAATAATAATTGCCCTTGAGATCTACAAGGCTAGCCTTTGGAAGGATGTCAAAATCATGGACAAAAAACTTTATAGGATATGCTTAGTAGATCCCATGGTAAAATAAATTGTTTGGTTATAATGCACATTCAAGACAAACTCTCAATGATCTCAAAAGTGCTTTGAATCCTTATATAATACATAATGGCATAAGCATTAAGATTTATGCATAAGAAAGAAAAGTTGGTCAATGTTTAGTTCTCTTCATTAACATGGTTGCATGAGGTTGGAATGTCATTTGTAATGAGGTGACACAAAATCTTAAGGATGTCAACATTGAAGTCAATCACACCTTGTTTCATGGCTTGACTAATAGCATTGTTACTTTACATAATCTCAATTCACAATAACTCATTTATTTATTTTGAAAATAGGCTTCACTGTTAGTATTTCAAGATTAAGCTCATCACCATCTCAATGTTCTATACAATGAACCTTACATAAATGATATGTTTCTTATGTATCATAGTATATAATATAAAGAGTAGCGTACATAAAAGCAAGAACCTTAAAGAATCATTTTTCATAGATATCTAAACATAGATTTGTTAGCTTCTTTTCTTAGAGTATTTGTTTTAACTTTACTATAGGTATATTGGATTATGAAGTCATTGTCTATATAGAAAGATAAACACCATTATGTGAGCAATAAGATTATTTCTTTAAAGGGACTAAGAATAGACATGGACACATAATTATGTGGTTTGACAATCTTATTGCATCTTGGTTAGTTTCACTTAAACGCCACTCATTATTTGGTGGTCATTCACTTATGTCCCACAATGTGGCAATTTTAGACCCGATGCTTATTACTGGTACTCAATGCTTTGCATTGTGAGTTTGTATGTGACATTTTGCCAAGAATCAAAGAAATCACCTTAGTACAAATACGTCAAGCAATGTTGAATTTCAATTGAATTTATTGGCCCTTGAGTTAGCTTTATTGCCCTCCTAAGATGTCCATGAGGGTTTACGCAAGTGGTTTGGTGCTCACAATACATGACCTACAGAGTTGGCTAGGAGCTTGTCAAATAAGTGCATATTGCATACAATACATGGTTAAAGAAATAGAAATTAGAACAATCATCAGTCTTAGACAATTACAAGCATAATGGACATAGATGTTCTTTCAATATCAACGATGTTTCAAATTTGTATGGAACCGTTGCACATGTGAAAGCAATGACTATTAAACGTATACTTCAATAAAATCAAGAGGGGACAAACCCAAGCTTCTAAGCATGTGTATATAGCTTATTCTTTTTAGGTGGGGTTGCAAGGGGAAAGGGTTAAGCACCATGATTTAGGATAGATCTGAAGATAGGGATGGTGAGTTTCTTGAGCGATCTAATGTCATAGTGAATCAAGTGGTGACATGTATATATAGGCTTCCAACATGCAAATCTTGCTATTTCAAAAGTTGTTAGATGTCGTGGTGGATAGTCTCTAGTGAGTGGTCGGAGACTAATACCTTGAAGGTGTAGGTGCTGGGGTATTCATATAAACAAAGAGCAACTTTTAGACTATTATAGAAAAAGGTTGTGCACATGGTATTATTTACTTTCATGCCCTAGTCTTAGTAATAGAAAGAGTTATGGCTAGTGTTATTGCATCAAAAGATTATTCCCAATCAACATTCAACACTTGGATGTTTTGTATATATTATAAGGTGGTGGTTGCATTTGTAGGGAGTGAGTGTTCCAAGCTCTAGTGCGGCCCAAGGTGGCCATCTCGTGTGAATTGCCCTCATCCTTTAATTTGTATAATTGCGCTTAGTTATTGGTTGCTCTCGCCTTGTGGCTCACGGGGGCTGTGCACGTAAGGTGAACATTACTAGCATAAGTAGGGTGATGAATGGATGCCGAGAGTAATCTGTGACTTGAGGAGGGACATGAGTATGGGCACTGCATATGCATGGTGTAGTGCAAGGTGAACATTGCATAGCATAAGCAAGGTGATAGTTGGGCATCGAGTGTTCCATGGAATTGAGGAGGGACACGAACATGGGGCATGCGATATGGCACGGTGCCTCGAGAAGAGAAGGGGAAGTAAGAGATCATATAGAAGAAGCGGGGGCAATGGCTACTTAAAACCGAGCAGAATGCATATACAACTAAATAGGGCCCCCTAGCAAGAAAAAGCCGCTATTAATTAATTTCTATGTGTGGAAGGGGGGCGAGCACAGTGAATTAAGCTAAGGGAGGAGGTGCTATTAACGAATAGGTCCCAAGCAAAGTCTAGAAGGTTAGAAGATCCAAAAGGATCTTAACCGCCCCAGCAAGTATATAAGGGGACGAGGGAGAGGGATGGGGGAGAGGTAGAGGAGAAGGGGGGCTATGAGGCTCCCCCAGAAGAAGGAAGAACAGGAAGGGGAGCCTGAGTGGAGGGAGGGGGAAAGGGAGGGGGGGGGAGGGGGAGGGGAGGGAGAGGGAGGGTTGAGCACAGGGGAGAGTGAGGGAGAGTGAGGGAGGACTAAGCACAGGTGAGGGAGAGGGAGGGAGGAGAGGAGAGGGAGGAAAGGGAGAGGAGAGGAGAGGAGAGGGAGGGGAGGGAGAAGAGAGGAGAGGAGAGGAGAGGGAGAGGGCCTGAGCGCAGGGTAATGCAGGGAGGGGAGAGGGAAGAAAGTTTGAGATGTTGAGGCGAGGCTCATTAGAGAGGAGAGGAATTATGTCAATTACATGTATTCGACATAGGTTAAGTGAGGCATACGTTAAGTGGTTGTGACACAAAGATTAATTATTTGCGAATAGGTACATTTTACTAATTAGTGGGATTAATTTTTTTAAATAAAAATAGTGGGATTTTGCTCAAGCTTTACATGCAAGGCTGTCTTAAAGACATCGATTAGGATAAGGTGTGAAGAGGGGAAAAGAGGGCAACGAATGGGGAGGCAACATGTGGAGGGGGAAAAGCGGGAGGGGGGGTAATAAAATCTAGGATAGGAAGGGGGGAAAGTGATAAAAGGGGAGGGAGATTAGAGGGGTAAATAAAGGGATTAAAGGTGGGATTAGGGGGGGTAATAAAGGGGGAGATTAAAGTTTCTGGTTGCCAGTAAGGGGTAAACTCGCAAAGAGGTTAAATGTCACTCCTACTTGCCCTCGCAAAGAAGCTAAATGTCAATCCTACCTGCCCTCTATGCAGGAGGTAGTGGAGTTTGTAAGGCACTTATTTTGGAGCTGCTCAATCACAGGTGGTGTGGACTAAGGTAGAAAGAGCCATGTGGAACTTGGGCTTAATGCACAGGTTTGCAATTGGTCCTAGGTGGCAAACTACGCTACTGGGAGACCCATGCAAGTTGCCATCTACGCTTACAAGTGCATGGCCCTACATAAGGGCTGCAATATTCTTATCCACGTGGGAAGCCAGGAGCCGGGTCATCTTCCAGCATAAGATTCCTATCCGTTTCGGAGTTTTCATTGTCTTAGCAGGAGTTCATATGCACTCAAATGATTTCAGCTGCCTGGTGTTTAATCAGGATCCTGTTGTTGGTCAAGTAGTGAGGGATGTAAGCTTCCATATAGTGGATAGGTGAGGATGTTTTGCTACTCAGTGTGGGCTTGTGCGGTTAGCCCCTTTATAGTGGCCAAATTTTGTTCTCAATATATTTTGGGTCTTTTCATTTTGCAAGGTTGACCCCTATATAATATATTCGACTGTTAAGCCCATTTCAAGGCTATAACTTGAATTGATTGGTTTATAATTGGAGAAATAAATTGTGAATGTCATAAAGAAAAGTAGTAAAGGCAATAAAGAGGCATTTTCCAGGTAAATTCTATGTGCAAGCTATGCATGTTTACTTAATATACCTTTATATGTACATCACAAGGTTGGTACATTTGAAAATGACAAATATTTTTTATAGCTCATGATTAGCCTTTGGAAGGATGTTAAAATCATGTGAAGAAAATGTTACAGCATGTGCTTATTAGGTCGCATGGTAAAGTATAGTGGGTCATGGCCATAAAACCTATTTGGGTATCATCTACACCTTCTTATGAGGATATGCTAAATGCCTGGCAACTATTGAAAAAAGGGTTGTAGTGTTGGGGTCAGATTTGGCACAAATTTGGTTAAGGTCAAAGACATGGCCCTCAATTAGGGAGTTTGGACTCTGAAATCAGGATATGAATCCATATTAAGACTATGGGTGGGGAGTTATCCAATGAAAATGGGGAAAAAAAAAAGAGACCATGGGTGGGAAGTTATTCAATGGAAATGGGGCTTTTAGTACCTACTCCCAAACTATCCAACCTAGCTCATATGGGTACCTAATCATAAGTGAAAAGTAACTATCAACCTATGTGTATGGCACAAATTAGTTGAGGCTTCTTTGCCAAAGAAAATCCCAAAGAAATTTCCACTTTGCTTTTGTCTCATCTTATGGCGAATGTAGAGATGTCTCGAGCCTAGCAAGGATATTTCCCATCTTTTTATGGCTTGCTCTTCAACTAGGCACCGCGTGTGTGATTTAGTTCAATGGGAGATCCTGATAATTGGGTTGTTATTCTTTGGGGGATATCATAAAACTCAAAGGGATCAACAGACCGTTCTTATAGCACATGCCTTATGGTTTATCAATAGTGCAAGAAGTGGTTTATAGATTATCACATTTTCTAACGCAAAGGCCCTTTCCTTGGATAGGCTTGACAAGGAAAAAACAAGTGATGCACTAGATCTATTATATTAATGAGCATCTGACTAGTATAATGGACCAAGATTTGAAATTACAAATCCAAGTTAGCCTTCTATTAGTCAACTCAATGGGAGGGGATTTTAGCTCTACTCTCCTTTTGATAAGATAAATTATGTTGATAATATGATGTTCTTTGCTAAAGTTATAGGATAGCAATCATGCAAATCCTTATGATATATAACAATAGTCACTTTTTCTTTTCTCTTAAAGAGACAACATAGAAAAATGGATAATCCAATAGGTCTCAACAACTAGTGTAATGAAAAATCAAATTGAATTTATGTTAGTAGGGAAAACCACACACTAGGGTCACCTACTTAGGCACGTAGAGTGATTCCCTTATTTGAGGGTTGTGTGTGTGCACATGCATAGATACGCTATTATCCTCTAAATTGATACTGTGATTGTATATGGGCTTACACTTTATTTTCATTAAAAAATATCCTCATATGGCTAGCTCGATAAGTGTCCAAGTTGACAATTGCCCAAAATGCAAGACAGAAAGATATATCCGTAACTTCATGGATTTATAGCATAGGGTATTAATATAAGCACATTTCCAAACGGGCACCTTTATGAATGTGCTATTATGTAGTTGCTCAAGGAGAAGTTTTTTGAGGAAGCCGCGGTAGCCCAATGGTAAGGATGGCAGCCTACCAGGGCGACAGCCCTCATTCAATCCCCTTGGGGGTTAGAGGCAGGGCAGGATGCCCCTCAATAGCCTCAACCAAGTGTGTGAGTTGGGTGGGTGAGTTTTTTTTTTTTTTTTAAGGATAAGTTTTCTACTTTCCATGACCGGTCATTCTATATGACCATAACATTTGTATCATCCTATCTTGATAGTAGGAAACTCACACCAATCTCACGACTGTCTCAAATATCATGGAATATATTGTATAGTGGATAGGATGCACACCTCAAAAGGAATATTGCTTATTCTTTACTAGATCATGACTACAGAGTAGATAAATCAATCACTCCCATGGTGTCCACCCTTGTAAAAATGCGCATTTGTAAGTGTACAGGTGTGTGCATTTGTATGTGTACATATGTGTGCATCTAAATGTGTGCATCTGTATATGTACATAGAGTGTACATACATGTGCATCTATAAGTGTAGATATGTGTGCATTTCTAAGTGTTTAGTGTATTGTGCTAGAAGGATGTCTCACATGTTAATATGAAAGTCACCTCGCTTCATGCTTGTCTTAAAACCAAACTATGTAAATATATTTTGTATTTTGAACCCTCATTTGATAAGTAAATAAGCCTTATATAGGTTATATGCCATGCACTATATCTATAAGTTTTGCTATGAGCATTTCTCTACTTATTGTCTACAAACTTGCACGACATGGTTTTATGGGGCAAGGAAGAGAGAGAGAGAGAGAGAGAGAGAGAGAGAGAGAGAGAGAGAGAGAGAGAGAGCACCAACTTAGATATAACTGCAATGTTTTTGCCACACATCTATTGGTTAAAATTGTGTGGATATGCATATAGCTACGTGTACCATGGAGGATGTATGTGTTCAAGCCACTTTAAGGCAATAGCTCACAGTCATTGCTTTGCAAATGTAAATATAAATTGTGCATGCAAGGGTCATTTCCATAAAGAAAAGCACTTGTACAAGCGATAAAGAGGCATTTTTCCATGCAATTTTTGTATGCGAGCTATGCATGCTTACTTATAATACCTTTATATCTACATCACAAGGTTGGTACGTTTGAAAACGATAAAATTTTTTAATAGCCTCTGAGATCTACAAGGCTAGCCTTTGTAAGGATGTTAAAATCATAGACACAAAACTTTATAGCATGTGCTTACTAGATCCCATGGTAAAATAAATTGTTTGGTTATAATGCACATTCAAGACAAAATCTCAATGATCTCAAAAGTGCCTTGAGTCTTTCTACAATACATAATGGCATAAGCATTAGGCTTTATGCATAAGAAAGAAAAGTTGGCAGATGTTTAGTTCTCTTCATTAACATGGTTGCGTGGGGTAGGAATGTGATTTGTAACGAGGTGACACAAAATCTTAAGGATGTCAACGTTGAAGTCAATCAGACCTTATTACATTGCTTGACTAATAGCATTGTTGCTTTACATAATCTCAATTCACAATAACTCATTTTATTTTGAAAAGAGGCTTCACTTTAGTATTTCCATATTTAGCTCATCACCATCTCAATGTTCTATACAATGAACCTTACATAAATGATATGTTTCATATGTATCATAGTATATGATATAATAAGAGTGGCGTACATAAAAGCAAGAACCTTAAAGAATCATTTTTCATAGATATCTAAACATAGATTTGTCAACTTGTTAGTATTTCCATATTAAGCTCATCACCATCTCAAAGTTCTACACAATGAACCTTACATAAATGATATGTTTCATATGTATCATAGTATATAATATAATAAGAGTGGCGTACATAAAAGCAAGAACCTTAAAGAATCATTTTTCATAGATATCTAAACATAAATTTGTCAAGCTGTTTTCTTATAGTATTTTTTAATACTTTACTAGGTATATTGGATTATGAAGTCATTGTCTATATAGAAAGATAAACACCACTATGTGAGCAATAAGATTATTTCTTTAAAGAAACTAAGAATAGACATGGACACATACTTATGTGGTTTGACAATCTTATTGCGTCTTGGTTAGTTTCACTTAAACTCCACTCATTGTTTGGTGGTCATTTGCACTTTTAGCACTTATGTCCCACAATGTGGCAAATTTAGGCCCGATGCTTATTACTGGTACTCAATGCTTTGCATTGTGAGTTTGTATGTGACATTTTGCCAAGAATCAAAGAAATCACCTTAGTACAAATATGTCAAGCAATGTTGAATTTCAAAATACATGACCTACAGAGTTGGCTAGGAGCTTGTCAAATAAGTGCATACAATACATGGTTAAAGAAATAGAAATTAGAACAATCATCAGTCTCTGACAATTACAAGCATAATGGACATAGATGTTCTTTCAATATGAACGATGTTTCAAATTTGTATGGAACCATTGCACATGTGAAAGCAATGACTATTAAACGTGTACTTCAATAAAATCAAGAGGGGACAAACCCAAGCTTCTAAGCATGTGTATATAGCTTATTCTTCTTAGGTGGGGTTGCAAGGGGAAAGGGTTGAGCACTATGATTTAGGATAGATCTCAAGATAGGGATGGTGAGTGTCTTGAGTGATTTGATGTCATAGTGAATGAAGGGGTGACATGTATATATAGGCTTCCAACATGAAAATTTTGCTATTTCAAAAGCTGTTAGATGTCGTGGTGGATAGGCTCTAGTGAGTGGTCGGAGACTAATACCTTGAAGGTGTAGGTGCTGGGGTATTCATATAAACAAAGAGCAACTTTTAGACTCTTATCGAAAAAGCACGTGCACATGGTATTCTTTACTTTCATGTCCTAGTCTTAGCAATAGAAAGAGTTATGGCTGTATAATTGCATCAAAAGATTATTCCTAATCAACATTCAACACTTGATTGTTTTGTATATATTATAAGGTGGTGGTTGCATTTGTAGGGAGCGAGTGTTCCAAGCCCTAGTGTGGCCCAGGGTGGCCATCTCGTGTGAATTGCCCTCATCCTTTAATTAGTATGATTGCGCTTAGTTATTGGTGGTTGCTTTCGCCTTGTGGCTCAGAGGGGCTGTTCGTGTAAGGTGAACATTACTAGCATAAATAGGGTGATGAATGGATGTCGAGCAATCCGTGACTTGAGGAGGGACATGAGCATGGGCGTTGCATTTGCATGGTGTAGTGCAAGGTGAACATTGCATTGGGAGTCGAGCGTTCCATGGAATCAAGGAGGGACACAAACAAGGGGCACGCACGCGATATGGCACGGAGCGTGGGGAAGAGAAGGGGGAGTTAGAGGGAGGTAGAAGAAGGGGGGGCAATGGTTATGTGAAAACCGAGCATAATGCATATACAACTAATTAGTAGAGGGATTAAAAAAAAACAAAAAATAAAAGAAATAGTGGGATTTTGCTTAAGCTTGACGTGCAAGGCTAAGTCTTAAAGGCGTGGATTAGGACTGGGTGTGAAGAAGGGGAAAAAGAAAAAAGAGGGGCAGAGGCGACACGTGGAGGGGGAAAAAGGGGGGGGTAAATAAAATGTGGAGGGAGATTAGAGGGGTAAAGAGAGAGATTAAAGGTGGGATTAGGGGGTAATAAAGGGGGTAATGAAGGGAGATCCTTGTCTGAAGGAGCTAGCTTTTCGGGATCTGCGTCGTCTTCTTCCTCTTCACTAAACAAGAAGAAGAAGCTCAAGCTCACAGAACAAGCTCTGGCTATGGCGTTTCTCCTCCCCTCACTCCTCTTCCCCTCCTCTCCCCCTCACCCTTCCCCCGTCCGTCTCCCAAGTTGCATTCCCTGATTCGCTTGCTTTCCTGCATTCTCTGATTCTCTTGCTTCCCTTCTTCCCTTTCTCCTTTCTTCTTTTGTGCCTTTATCGCCCTGCATTCTCCATCCGCCTCGCATTTTGCTTTGCGCCCCCGCCTCGGCTTCTTCCTCGGCCGACTGAGCAGATCTGAGAAGCCCCGCCGATTCCTCTCCCGGAAATCTCGCTTGCATTTGTACGCTGTCTTCGTTTAGAGTGCGAATTACAAGGTCGGGAGGCGTCGGTGTGGCATTGGCATACTTTAGACACTCGCATGAGCTATTGGGTGGCCTTTCGAATTATGAACCGCGAACGAGGTACGCGATGAACGATCAGCAGATGTATTCTTAAAAGTCCCTGCAGAGGAAGAAGCAGTTCGTGTTCGTACTTCCAAATGGTATTAGCCTACTCTGACCAGTGTTTTCGCGGGAATTCCGGACAATGCGAGCCTCGATTTTTTGAGATGTACGGTGGATGCTATGCCTTCCCACCTTTTGCTGAAGACGCGGGTCCCGACGATCGGCATGGAAGGGTTCAGGCGTAGTTGATGGCAAGGTACGGTGGAGCGGCGATGATGGACATGAGGCAGCATAATGGAGGGGCATTGCCCGCTAACACTCTCCAGTTTAGTCCCCAGTCTGCACTTAGCAACGAGAACTACTTTCTGCTCGATCCTAGTCTAAGTCCATCGCATTCCATGGAATTTGGTGGGCTGAACCCTTCCTTTTCCTCGCAACTTGCCTCTGATTTCTCGTCGGTTTTCCTGGAGTCCTCCTCCCAGAACTCTTTTGAATTGAACATGGGGTCATCTATTGGCTGCATCCAAGGCCAGGCACAACCTTCAAACGGCTTACTTCTACCGGCAGATGAATGGTCAGGGACTACAAATTCTTCATCGGGGGCAAGCAGTTCACAACAGCAGCAGGGTCACCAAAATTGTTCTCCAAATCAGGGCCAGAGCACCCTAACTCAAGGTTCTCTAACGCAATCAGTGCTTTTAGAGACAAAGAAGCCGTTACAACGCACTTATGAGAACGGTCTTGCAGCAAATTTTGAGGCTGGGCAGGACGCGTTTGGGGTCCAGCATTCCAACAATAAAGGTCTCAATCAAGATGGGGACTTCATGACAGGGCACGAGCGACTTCAAGGATTGATGAAACAATCAAATTCCCAAGCTTCTCAGTTACTGCAGGGATCAAATCAGCAAGCCATGTTCCAGAACCCGTCTCAAAGTACAGATTTCCAGGGAGGTTATATTTGTCAGCAATCTCAGTCTGAAGGCATAACTTCCAACAATGTCACAGACTTACCTTCGCAAGATCCTGGCTTTCAGGAAGCTAGGTCATCAGTGCAGTCCCTTAAAATGGAACATGGTCAAATAATCAACCAGCAAGGGGTTCTTGAAGGTACCCAAAAGGCTGGGGTCCATAGTGTCCAATCAAATCATAATTCTGCACAGACTTCTGTATTTCAAGGCAGGGAAGGTGATAATTCTGTTGTCAACTATCAAGTCCCAAATCAAGAGGCGCTTTTTCAAGCGGGGCATGGGGAAAATGCATCCATGAGACTTACAACCACACATTTACCGCACCAGACTGGCCAGGGACTGCAGGCTATGAGGGGCTTAGCCCTACAGTTACAGGGAAAGTTGCCCCAATCCTCTTTGCAAACTCAAATTTCAAATCAGTACTTGAATCTGTCTGCTCATTCTGCTGCTGGCCATCAGGCTCCCAACATGTCTGCTCAACAGTCATTGCTACAGCCTCAAGGGACACCTGATCAACTTGGCGCTCTGCAATCACAAGTCAGTCTCAAATTTTCCTAGACTTCTTTCTTATCTTGGTCTTCTTATTGATAGACTTTTGCATGAGGTTTTGTACTGTTCTGCTTGACATTGTATATGTCCTACATGGAATAGTCTTTATTTATCAAAATTTATATCCCCAAATTCTTCTCATGTTGGAATGGCTTGTGACATTTTGGAAACTTCTTTTGCATGCAGTTCTTTTTCCTCTTTTCATATTAGATGTTTTAATATTGTATGATGAAATATCATCTGGTGTGCAGAGGAAGTTGGAGATCTGTACAGTGTAGTGCCCATCAGGACATGAATTGTTGTGAATAGTGGAACGGAATCTCTCTTATCTATGTGTCAGCCAGTTTGTCAGGATGGCAATGCTCATGGAAATGATAATATGCACTATATAGTTTTCAAGCCTGTTTTTTTGTAAGACAATTTCTGGCCCAGCAATACCTTGCAAAGGCTGCTTAATTTTGAGTCTATGAAGTCTATGGAAAAATGATAAAAACTTAGCAGAGTATGGTTGCTATCTTGAACATACGTTATTTGCATTAGCCTGCTTTAGTTTTCAGGAGTAGTATAGTTGTATGGATGGTGATTTGAAGCTAGTAGAATTTTGAGTCTCAGTTTGAGTGAGCTGTCTATTAACATTGAGACATATATACAATGTATGTATAAACAGGTATGGTATCTGGTTTCAACAGGTTGCAAAGTTTGGTTAGTTTTAGGGAGCTAAGTCTATTTCACAGAAGCCTATAAAGAAATAGTAATGGTCATGAAGTCCTTTAATTTTTGAAACCCAGATGACAGCTATGCTTGGGTACTGACAAGATCATAAGTGTAATTTTTGCTTGCTAAGTTAATTTTGTTATTTATTTTATCGTTTACTCTTAATTTTGTTTAATGTCTCTTCTCTCAAGTAGGGGAGAAAGGGGTCTCAAAAAGGCCTTGTAAGGACTGCATGAAGAAATAGATCAAGTTAAGACCAAGTGAACCCAATATGGTGGTAACCCATGGGCTAGGTGTCCGTTAGCATTTACTCAATTGACGTGATCAAGCTTGACCCTTGGATGGAGGTGGATGATGGATGGATCAAAGCCTAGGATGCCTTTCATGGATGATGGATGGACTTTGGTGGGCTCCAAATTGGCGAAATTTGCCTTCAAGTAGGTCTAATTAAGAGGGAGAAGGCGGCTGTAATTGTGGACCCTTGATTCAATCTAAGATCTATGGTGGAGATGGAGACGCCTAATGGAGGGCTATGATTCAAGTGCATTTTGGAGGGTGGAGATCAACCGAAGGAGATGAATGACTCGGATTCAAGCGCCATTGTCCACTTGCAAATCTAGGGCCTGGATTTGAAGCGCCATTTTCACTCATATCCTCCCTTGATCCACTTCCAAATCTAGGGCCCGGACTGAAGCACCATTTGCACTCATCTCCTCCCTTGGATCCACCTGCAAATCTATGGCCTAAGTTGAAGCGCATTTTCCTCTCATCTGCTCCATTAGATCTGTGTTGATCAGGGTTGATGTTTTACCCCTCTATCCTTTGATGGTATCCCTTAGATCTACCCCTTGATCTAATGGCTAGGAGTACTCTACTTCAAATTTGAATGCATCCCTTGGATTGGAGATTATATCAAGGGCTAGGAGTGAAGATCACGGGTCTAAACTTATGGGTTAAAGGTCTCCTCACCCGTAAATGCTTTTGTCAACCTCAACATACCATTGCTCTACACCTCATAGCACTCTCATTGGTACATCTGAAATTGCTTTCTAATCCCTTGAAATTAGGAAACACTAATTCGAGACCCTCTTGAGACCCCCATTTCTACCCTAATGCACTCTCTCTTTTCCTCTCTCCTCTGTTCTGTTGCTCATTTTATTAAAAAAATAAGTTTGTAAAATTGGATACATTCTAGTCTAACAGAAATGAATTGGTAAGTTTGGAGGCATTTTGGTTACTATGTCCATCGAAACAGTTCTCTGTTATCTTTAGACCTTTGTTTTTTCGCCTATTGCGTTAAGGATAGGCTGCAGTCTGTGAAGTTTCAATGGGATAACTCTGTCCCGGAGAACGGAGAATGCTGCTATATTAATGAGCATGTGATGTTTGTATAAATGAGCATAGATTTTTCACAAGATATTAAAACTTGTAGCAGCGCTCTGTGGTTCATCACAAAATTAATGCTCAGGCAAAAGCTATGTGCAATGTTATCGTAAATTTGCCAGTCTTCTGCCTTTTGGGTGAGTTATATTGTCTGTCATTTCAAGCAAGCTCTCATTGTATGTCATGATATATGCACACCCATTGGTTATATTGAATGGATCTCTGATTTAAGCTTCTTTAACAGCGTGCTTGTAAAGTTTATGCTTTACTTTTCCATTTTAATAGTTGCTGCAGCTTGTCAATGGCCTTCTTAGGTTTAAGTGACATTTTATTTTTTGAATTTGCAAGACATCTCAATTTCTTGGGCGTTCGTACTGATTTTTAGGGTCTGATATGTAAATTCTTATATGCTGTGACCAGTCAAATAGTCATCCATTATCGGTCCTGCTCCAATCACAGTCTTCTGCTCAGCTTCAGTCACTTTCCCAGGCGCAGGCTCAAGCTCATGCTCAAGTGCAAGCAGCCAATCAGCAAGCTGCTATGACTCAGCAAGCAGTATACCAAGCACGGCAGTTGCAAGCTGGTTCTCAGCAGCCACTGTTTCATGCCAATCAACAAAGTTCTTTCCACTCAGCTCAAAGTGCAGCAAAGCAGGCACACCCCGGCAGTCACAATCTGCATTTTAGTGGAGCGCAACAGATGATTGCCCAGATGCAACCAAGGTTACTCAACCCAATATTCCAGGGGTTAAAGGCTGGTGGCCAGCAGGTCTTGCAGCGCACGTCAGCAGGGGCATCTTTAGGATTTGTTAATGGCGTTGAAGGAAATATGAGGAATCCGATGCCTGGAGCCATTGCCTCTCGTTGTATTCAGGTCCTTATGTTGTACATTCAAGAACAAAGGAAGAGACCAAAGGTAAGTTTCCTATGTATCTTGTCATCTCAGCTTTGTGGAGTATCATATCATAATTGTTATATTTCTATGTAGAGTTGTTTCCAACTAGTGCCTTCATTATTTTGTTTGTGGAATGTCAAGGATGTCGCATACTCTCTGTTAGTGGGCTGAGTTGAACCATATAATCTCAATCTCAAAATCTGCATCTAGAACCTCGATCTGGATCTCAATCCGGTTCTTCAATCTGAATCTCTTTTACTATGGTCTACACCCACTGCTGGGCACTGATGACGTTGGTGGGAATGCCATAGTAGGTAGCCTGTTTTGCGATGCATGACGAGTTTATGATTTTTGACCTTGTGACTATCATGGTTGTAAGACACGTTAAGACACGACACGTTAGACACGCTTTAGACACGAGTGTCTAAAGTGTCTTAAAGATAAGACACTAAGACACGCCATTGTGATTATAATAATAAATATTTAATTAATATATGTATAAGTATACAAATGTACAACTTGCTAGCATAGCTCACTGCTAGATTCTAGAAGTACAATAAACTACACTTAAACAATGCAAGAAGGCACTTGTACAATGTAGTTAAGAGTCAAGACTCGTCACTCAAGACTTAAAACTTAAAGTTAAGACTCGCGACTCAAGAGCTCGCAAGTATTGAGTACTTTAAGGTTTAAATGGACAATTGAATCTTGTCACATGTGATATGAATGAAATCTACATCTCGATACATATAATTGAAAGGAAACTTTCGACTCTCAAGACTCAAATCTCTGAAGATTCATCCTAATCCGAATCTACGAGGTCACTGCCACTGCTAGATCCAAAGTCACCATCGATGATAGCATGGCTATGCCACTGCTAGATCCAAAGTCACCATCGATGATAGCATGGCTAAGTCAAACTCAATGTTGTTGTTACCCCCCACCCACCAAAAAAAAAAAAAAAACAAGAGTGTCTAAAGGTGTCTTAAGGTAAGACACGTGTCTTAAGTGTCTTATGATAAGACACGAGTGTCTTAACAACCATGGTGACTATCATGAGAGTGAAGCTGCACTATTTGTGTGTTTTTAGAGGAGTTTGGGCATGTTCCTAGATTTATCTAGCTATATGTTCCTGTCATATTCTAGCTTAAGTGGTGCATTACCTCCTGAGCTTTCTTTCTAAGTATCTTTTGCTTAGAAATGCTCCGGAGAGACTAAAATATTAAACACTTCCGTGTGAACTCTTGGGACACTCTATTAGTCTTCCGTTGCGGGACACCCTTTGGATAGGTCATTTCTAACAAGATCTAGGATTTGAGACAATAGTTGTTGAATATTGGTGAGGTCATACTTGACAGCCAGCTTATTCTGAACTCTTTGCCAGGGTCTTATTTGTCTTTTCACACTTCTCTAAGTTTGTGCATGAGGGGTAGTACAGTAGCAGTGGGATTGTTATTGCAGGAAGAACATACAAGAAAGAACATGTCTGTAAATCTGCATGTTGGGGATCAAGCCTTGTTGGCAAAAAGCAAGGTAAGTCTCATTGGTAGCCATCAATCTAGGACTGATTCGGCTTAGCCATCTAACAAAAATTCAGTTAATGTAGCTTGGTCCAAGAAGAATGGTAAGTGTCAGTACTGTGTGAAGAAAAGGAAAAGGAAGCTGGAATGACTGTTTCAGATTCCAATACACCAAATACAAACAAGAAACATGCTTCAGAAAACTACGTGGTTGAATATTGGTCCTTTGTAGTCAGCTGTTATGATGCTAGATATGAGCCAATCACGAGATTACTTACTTATTGTGAGTGTTGCTTCAGCTGCAGTTTGGTATTTTGACAGTGGGGCTTCCAGGCACATCATTTCAAGGAAGAATTTATTTGCTGCTTTATAGCCTGCTCCAGTTGACAAGAGTATCTTGTACCAACAATTCTCATACCCTGTGAAGGGGTTGGAAGGATTTTGCTGTCATTAGTTGATGGGACTGATTTATGCCTTCCAGATGTCCTTTATGAGCCGGGCATTAAGAAAAGTTTGCCGTCAATTTCCTCCTTTGGGAGAATAGGTTTTGTTGTCATTTTTGAGGATGATAAGTGCATTGTTAAGGATGGAGAAAAAGGACTATTGGATAGTCACTACAAGTACTAGCTGACAAGCATGACAGCAACATGTCAAATGCATGTGTGGCATCAGTTTACAGAACAAGATATGGCCATGTGAACTATGACAGTTTACAGTTGTGCCATAGACATGGGAACATGCCTTCTTTGGAGACTCCTCTCAAACATGTCTCTACAGAGTGTGTTTTGGGAAAGATGCACAGGAATGCCTCTTCGAGAGATGGATCTATTAAGTTCATATAAGTGATGTATTTGGTCCTATGGGGACACCATCTTTGGGACATAATATGTATTTTGGAGAGATAGGTAAAAGGCTTTCAACTATGGAGAGATAGGTAAAAGGCTTTCAGAGCATTCAAAATCTTCTATCCTTAGAGAACCTTGTTGTTGTAAAAGTAAGAGATTCCAAAGCTTTATTGATGCTGATTTAGGACATGTAGTCACAGCTGATACCTCAATTTTGCTTTCTAGTAACTTAAGAGACATCTTCATCAAAGGCACGAAATTTCGATTGTACTCTTTTAAAGAGTCTTGCCTTTTAAAAGCTATCGATAAGGGAATCTCAAAGTTTGTTTTGCAATTAGAAGAATGTGTAGGAGTTCAAAATATCTTATCAGAATGGAAAGGGAAGATTTTGAGGAAAGTTGCTTTGAAACTAGAAGAAGTCCCTTCGGTTAATTGCTCAAAGCAAAGTAACCATCTTTCTAAAGAAGATGAAACTCTCCTTCGAAAATTCCATAGGAATTTTGTCATTTCTTATATGGACAAATGTTCCAATAACTTTGTTTTTATTTGCAAAAAGTCTTACTTAGAATGTCTTTTGAGAGAAGTGAACTCGCTTGCTAAAACTTACGCCCTTGCCTTAGCTTCTCAAAAAGATTTGATCTAAAAACATCAAAGTTTTTGCAAGTCTTATAGGTTTGTTTGCAATCCAAGTATACCTTTTCTTTGTGCTGCTTGGAAGTTTCACAAAACTCCCAAAAAGCCAAGATTTATTGCAGCTGCTTGTGAGACTACTTTGACAGATGTCTCTAAATGGCTAAGCTACTGCTTCAAAGCCATGTTGCCTAGTGTCCATGAACTTTGGAGGGACTTATTAAAAGGGGCAGATTTCCCCTCGCACTCAAGCTGGATTTTAAATGACTCTGTAGGAGTGATTCCTGTTGTAAAAATTTTTAATTCCTCTCGAAGCTTTCACGAAAAAGAGTCTCCTATTCTCCTTCAAACCTATGATTTTACGACGCTTTACACAAAGATTGAGTTGGAAGACTTGAAGTTTAGAATAAAAAAGCTAGTGGCTGAAGTTTTCAATCTGAGATTTGACAAAGATAGATGCAAAGTGCTAAAAGTTGAGAAAACAGCCTTATGCTTTGACTTCTTGTGGCTGAAAAATAAAGATCATGACATAGGTTCTAAAAAGAAAAGATACACAAAGGTAGTAAGTGTGGAAGATGTTTGCTCTTGGATAGATTTTCTTATAGATAATCTTTACATCACAATAAGTGATTCTTTGTTTCAACAAATTATAGGAATCCCCATGGGCACTAATTGTGCCGTCTTTTTAGCAAGCTTTTATCTTTTCACTTATGAATTTGAGTTTATGCAACGTCTTATTTCTATCAATACCTGCCCTATCATTTTACATAAGCTTAGCCAAGTTAGGCATTTTATAGATGATTTATTTGTACCAGATGTTCCTAACTTTCAAGACTTTATGTACAAAGACGCTAGTGCTTTTGGAGAAGGAATCTATCCTCGTGACTCTTGTGAACTGAACTGCACTTCAAGAGGGGCCTCTTGTGTTTTCTTAGATCTTAGAATCTCTCAATCTACCATAGGATTAGAGGTTGATATATACGATAAACGTGAACAACCTGAATATAGTGGTTTACACATTATAAAAATGCCTCACATTGACTCAAAACATTTTTGATTTAGTAAAATATGGAGTCATTTCTTCCCAATTCCATAGATTTTCCTGCCTTTTGTACAACTAAGGAGTCTTTTATCACTCAATGTGGTAATTTGATCACTTTACTATTACACAAGGTATAATCCAAGGAAAATAATGAAAAAAGTATGCACAATCTTAGATATGAAGTCTTTTATCTATAGTGTATTGGCCTTAGGTATGTTTAGAATGATTGAACATATGTTGAAAACAAAAAGCGGGGAGCTGAATAGCCCGTTTTTCTTTTAGTTTCAAAAGAGAGTTTGTTTGAGTATGCTTGTGCTTTCTAAGTTGGAAATGTATTTTTGACTCTTTGTAGGAAACAATACATAAGTGTAAGGGACCATTTAGCTTTTTACGTTTTAAATAAGAGTGAGAGTGAGAGTGAGAGTGAGAGTGAGAGTTAGACAGAGAGAGAGAGAGTGATATTTCAGTTTTTTGGAAGATTTTGTTTCTTGAATTGTTTATTTTTGCTTAGTCACCTGCTTCCTTTCTTCTTTATTTCTTGTTTTCTTTCTCTTCTGTTTATTTGACGTATTTTAGTAAGCACTGGGTTTGCCCAAGAGACTCCGCGGGTCTTTAGAAACCCAGTATAGCTGCTTATGCTTGGGCACTGATGACGACATAAGTGTTGCTTTGCTTGCTAAGTATGTCTTCCTTTTGTTTTTCTTAAAAGTTTTTGTTTACTTCTTTTTTCTTCTCTTTCATATTCTCTTTTATTTCTCTTTTATTTTCTGTGTAGATTTTTGATCTTTAAAACAACAAAAAATCTAAATTTGTATGATTGGACTTATTCTAGTCTTACGAAGGTATACATAATATGTATTTTGTGGCATTCATAGATGAGTTTTCCAGATTCTCATGGGTATACCCCTTAAAAGAAAAATCAGATGAGCAGTTTGTGGCTATGGTTGAGAATGAGTCAGGGTGCAAAAGTTCTGACTTTGAGAACAGACAGAGAGGGGAGTTTGAAGGAGAGAGGAATTATCTACAACCCCATATACACCTTAATAAAATAGTCTTGCTAAGAGAAAAAGGTCTTTGATGGAAATGGCTAGGTGCATGAAATCGAAAGATTGCCACATGGAATTTGTATGGAGGCAATAATGTGTGCAACACACATTTTGAATAGATGCCCAACCAAGGCCTTAAAACCAATTACTCCCTTTGAGGCTTGCTATAACAAAAACCCAAGGTTGACTACCACAGGGTTTTGACTGCACAGCCTATACACACATGCTAGTTAGTTGAAAAGCAAGCTGGGTAATAAGGCCATTAAATGCATTTTTGTTGGCTACATCAGTGATTTTTGCAGAAATCTCAGATTAGTCCAGGATTCAGTCTGGTGGACAGTTGCATACAGGTTATCAGGATGTGTGAGAAGGGTTACTTCCACTGGCAAATTGAAGGCACTTAAGATCTTGCATTAGAAGGTCAGAATATTCAGCCTGCATATGTGATGCATAGCAGCCTTTGGATGCTCCCGATCAACTCCAAGATCAGCATATCACACGTGAGATGTGTAGGCGTGAGCTGCTTCACAGAAGCTAGAACAGTCCTCAGGTAATTGTTACAAACTCTAAAAGACAGCAGACTTCCAGCTGTAGGACAAGGGCTGATTCAAGAGGAACAAGAGGAGCAAATGATGCTGATACAGCTTGGATGAGTTCATTGTGCAATTCAGAAGAACCTGACAGTTTTGAAGACGCTCAAGACAGTGAGCATTGGATGAGAGCCATGAAGTAAGAATGGGATTCTATCCAAAAGAAGCTATTGGGACAAAGTGGGTGTGCAAAATCGAAAGTAAATCTGATGGTACCATTGACAGGTACAATGAAAGATTGGTTGCCGATGGCTATTCTCTGCAAAAGGAGATAGATTATGATGAGACCTTTGCCCCCACTTCTAGTATGACAAATGTGTTATTTCATTGGCAACTAATTCTGGGTGGAAAGCACATCAATGGAAATTAAAACAATCTTTCTCAATGGGGACTTGCATGAAGAAGTGTAGAGATATTTGACCAGTCAGGGTCTACTGAATAGCCAACTGAAAGTACCCTATATGTCAAGAAGGACAAAAGGGATTTGCTGATTGTCATCTTTTATGTGGATGATCTGCTGCTTATAGGCACAAGTGAAGAGAAATTGCAGATTTCAAGAATGATTTCATTTGAAATGTTTGATTTGGTGTTTTTTCACTGCTATCTGGGCATTCAATTTATGCAAACAGATGTGGGCATTGTTCTCAAACTGTCCTAATACATATATGGGCTGTTACAAAGCTTCAATTTCCATGACTGCACAGTGCATGCCCATTTCTACTCCAATGTAGCCTGGATTGAGGCTGTCCATGCATGATCCGAGTGAACCATTTGATGCTTCAGCTAGGCTGTGGATTCCTTATGTACTTGTGCAATACCCGTCCATATATTGAGTTCAGTGTATGCCAGTTAAGCATGTGTATGCACAGCCCAAAGACAACATTGGAGTACTAAATTTTGTTTTTTCAAGTATTTGCAGAATCCTCAGTCTCTTCTTTGTTGTATGATGGGAGGTGACCCTGACTTGCATGCTCTCATTGATTCAAATTGGGCTAGGAATTATGATACCGGACACTTCACCAGTTGAATTTGTTTTTTTATTTGTAGTTCATGCATTTCTTGGTTGAGCAAGAAACAATCGAATGTGGCTACACCATCATGTGAAGCTGAGTAGCGTACAGGGCAACCTTCACAACTACAATAGAATGTGTATGGCTCATGCAAGATGGGCATATCTTTGTAGTGGTTTGCAGCCATCTACTCCCATACTCATTGACAGTTAGAATGCTATAGCAGTGGCATGGAATCCTATGACTGATGCACACACGAAACACATTGAGATACATTATTACTATGTTAGAGAGAGATTGCATGCAAGAGAGATTAGTTTGATCTCTTGTCATAATGCTATAGCTCTTTACACCAAGGCTCTACCTAGAGAAAAGTTTGAAGCTTTTTGCAAGCTTTAGGCTTATGTATGTTTTGTATATGGGACTACACACCTTGTACATCAGGACATTGGCACTGCAGGGGGGTTGCACTGGGGTTTTGTCATGTTCACAACCCTTTGTACTCTTTCACTCCTCATTCTTGGAGCTTTAGTTTGTGGATTCTCATGTTTAAGTCTCTCCACATTGTCCTCTCCGCCCCCATCTCCTTAGCTAGTTTGAGTGTGGATATGAAATCGTAAGACTATTGACCATTGCAAACTTGTAATTGTGCTTTCGGTTCTCATTGTAAGTTATTTTGCAAGCTAAGCTTCCTTGGAATCATAGAAGCCTTGGTCTTGATGGCCTCATACTATTGGGAACACATTTCTTTCCTGCAAGGTTCCATCCCGGCCAAAAGATCATTGCTTCTAATAAAAAACCCGTCAGGATTGCTGGTATCATTGGGTGGCCAACCCATCTTATTGTGCATTTACAACTACCCTTCTTGGGTAAAGAATTTATCATTCGTTTTATGTGTGTTGTAACAGCTTTGTCCCAGCTCCAAAGAGTTGACCCTAAGTGTAGAGGATGGAAGATGCATCTCTAAAAACATCATATCGTAACAAGTCGATAAGATCAGACATGTATCAAATAGATAATAATGATAACATGGACGCCTTCATGTCCTTATTTTCCAATGATCTATATTATTAGGCAAATAATTCTTATCATGTTTAGGATTATCTTCCCATGCCTTTCAAACGTTGGGGTGGAATTTGACAGCCATTGCAATATGCCAATTCCTGCATGGTAATTTTGCCAATCTCTTCCAAGCAGTCATGCTACTAATGGTGAATTAAGATCTTGGATGTTTCATTCCACGTAAGGTTTTTTCTTCTTCAAATGCAAAGTTGTCATAAGGCTTGCTATAAAAACCAATCATTAGCTCTTAGATTGGGATCCTAGTAGACCCCACCCTTTAAAAACAAAAATAATAAATATAGTACTTGAAAGCCATTGAAAATTTCAAAGGATTGAACATCCATGTAATTTTGTAAAAGATAACGCATTCGACTTCAACAATCTCAAAGAACTAAATATTCATGTATCTTTTTGCAAAAGATAGAGCAATTAACTTCTACAAAATCTCTCCTTGTTTTCAAAGAGAAGGTCAAACAAGGAACCTTACCCTAGTTTGCGTATTCAAGATATGAGTAAGTTGGAACACCCTAGGACCTTCCCTCTTAAAAGGGAAAAAAATGCACCGTATTCATAGGATTGCTCGTTGTTTTTCTTCTTGTAGCTTAAATTAGAGACCCTAGTCGAACTTTTAATGAATATGGGTAAAATCTATTGATGACTTGCCTCAAAACAATATCTTGATGACTTTGTCTCAATAAACAGTAAACATGAAAAATCTTGATGCCATGATAAGAAATCATTATCATAGATTTAATTATACCCAGTACATAATAACCTTAGCTATCTTGGTTAAAGCTATCATGAGATGGAATCAAAAGGTTTTGAGGCTAGCTTGCCTCTCCAAATTTTTTGAAATTTCGATTTCCATAGCGGAACATTTTTCACATCCCTCAAGGGAATCTCGAATACAAAAAGGTTGTTTTTACTTTATAACAAGGGCCTGGTTCATTGGGACTTTGCGAATCGGATTAAATTGTTCGAAACTAGCTAGATGTAGAAGGTACTTGATGCCTTAGGATAGGAGTTAGCATAGGTCTCTCTTTGTGCATTGCGCATGCCCTGCCACCCTACTGGATTTCGTGCACGTTGTCGAAAATATAAGGCTGGAAGGCTCCAAAAAAGATAAAAATCTTAACTAGGACAATGTATTAAGGACATCCAAAATGTACTTCTTATGCATGTCCTTCCCCCCCCCTCACCCCCCCCCCCCCCCCGCTCCCCCACAAAGAAAGGTAAATTCTATTAATGCTTGATAAAAACCATACAACCAGCTTCCAAAAGGAGCTGTCAATGAAAACAAGAAAAAAGGAACGGGTTGCCCAGCTACAAGGAACAACACAACTAGATCTCATGGCACATCGCCTATAGAGACTCCGAAAGAGGATCTAGCAACCATGGTGGTGGTCTATATACCCAACGAATACACCTCACGGAAAAGGTGTAGAAGATGCCTGCCTGTCATAACTGGCGGAAGTGCTCCCGTCTCTTGATAGTCTCTCTCGAGCCTGGAGTACCGTGCTCCTAGATGGCACAAAGGTGAATATGATATCTTGCCAAATGGCTACTAGGGTAGCCGTCGGAGAAATCGCCTGACCTCCCATCGCTCGGCTGCATCAAGCCACCCCAACGTTCCAGGCAATAATGTTGGAAACAGTCTCCCAAACACCATCCTTCGGGAGAGGTGGTGGGTGTGAACGGGAGGGCTGAACTGCATCATCAATCTCAATCTGGGAAATGTGTTGCTTGTATCTTGTAAGTCGGCGTGACACGGTCGATCGCGAAGGCGTGGCCTCCCTTTGTGAGACAGGCCACCATCCCCCACGTGAAATCCGTGCTCATCCTCCGTGTGCTAGCAACAATCCCGAAGGATGCTAGCCACATCCGTTGTGCAATAGGGCAGCCCCAAAGATAGTGCGGGATCATCTCCATAACTCCATTAACACAACCAGTGCATCTACCATCTATCCTCATCTGCTCCAGCCAAGGGCCAATGGGCAGGCCCTCATGCGCCAACAGCCAGAAGAAATAAGAAATTTTCCGCGGGCGCAAGCTCGTCCAAAGGCAGGGCCAAAAATGACCTTTGACCTCTCTCGGGACATCCTGCTCTAGCCAGTGTTATCCCTCGTGGGGGACCATGCTGCTGCCTCAAGCTGAAAACGGCGCCCAATACAAGTAGTGTACGAGAAGAAAGAGACCTCCTCCACCCACTCTGAGTGCCCTATGCGAGCTGGCCAAAACCACTCCCTTGGGTCCCACAGAATGTCACATAAAGGTCTGCCCTCCCAAATCCATAAGCACCACACTGCTCCCTTCGGGGTCGATAAGACTAGGAGGGGTCGATGTACCAAGTCTTGCCCATGCGACTCACAATCCTGACCCTCTGCCACTCCTCTAAGTCCACCTCTGTCTCCTCCTCATCTTCGACTCAGCCTGTAGAGATCCTCCTGGTCCCACTCGATAAAAGTGAGACTGGGGGGGGGCCAAGAGACTCCCGAAAGAAGCGTATCCGGAGTAGTACCCCTGTTCGCAAGAACTGTCCTGACCAACAATGGGGGGTCCAAGGGCTCCGTAATCCCTCCCACCAACAGTCTGGGCTTGATGATGTTGCATCTTTATAGTAGGTGTGTAAAGTGAGTTAAGGACTTCTTGGATGCATGTAAGAAGGAGGAGATGAGCATCCTGTAATGTGGCTTGAGATCTCGTAATGAAGTAGCCTCTTTCATGAACATTCCTCTCTTCTCTTGTGTGTGGATTCCCCCCTTTGCATGTTCAAATGGACATCCCCCCCCCCCCCCCCCCCCCCCCCCCCCCCGCCTCCCCCTCCCCCCCCAAAAAAAGGAAAACAGGAAAAGCTTGCCAACAATGTCTCAATACATATTTCTTGGAAGCACTAAGTACTTGGCTTGACTTTGTGGCTATTCAAAATTGGATCTTTGGCCAAGTTTGATAGAAATCTCCAAGCTGCTTCAGTCCATGGGATTTGATGTCTCGAGGGGTTCTTGTTTTCCTTTACACTATACGGGAGGGGGACTTCTTAACGAACATTGTTACCATCGAAAGTCCCATACTTTCAATAAATAATCGCAATAATAGAGGATAGAGGATGTCACTGGGTTGTTTGGAAACTCAATTTGGAGAGAAACAGCCAGCAATCAACTCATGTTAGAATTAGAATTCATTTTAATCGTTTAGAATTTGCAATATTTAAATGAATTTGACTGAATGGCTGATTCCATCTAAGGGAGTAATGGTGTTTTCACACAGAGGCTGTTTTGAGAAAAATCGTTAGGCTCCTGATAAATTTTAAGACTTCTAAGGTGAGGAATCCACATGGTTACTCCAGCTGCAACATTGCGGATAGAGGAGGAAGCCTGCTTGAGTAGGAAGTGCTCTTTGCAAGAGGCTGCATGCATAGATGTGGAGCACTGCTCTAATCAGGATATGATAAAAAACAGGGGTTGATGTGAGCCAGGCTCCTTCGCCCACCCGCAAGGCAGGCCTAGGTACTCTGTTGTCTTATCCATGTATTTTTTCAGATCAGTGTGTACCGTTAGCCCACCCCCAGGCATATTCAAGCTAATCCTTTAACCCATACAGCCTGTATCCAATCCACTCGCATAGCTGGCCCATTCATCGGGACTGAAGCGGGTTGTAGTGAAATCATCCTGTTGGGATCTCATCATCGTTAAGGCATGCCCTCCCTGGATGTAATTTGAGCATAGGTTACCTCTTTGCAATAGGCTGTTTAGTAGTTTAGACTACTTGTTGGTGCAAGGAGAATATAAAACAAATTTATTTGACACAAACAACACAAGCAAGCATCAATCAACAAGAAATGTAAAGCAATCGTGTGGTTATAATCTTTGAAGGACCATGACATCAGTTTTGCATGCCAATAGTCTAGTCATCTTATCTACTTTGAAGACACAAGTGTTCCCAAGAGATCTGCTTTGAAGACACAAGAAGTGTCAGTTGATTTAATTGTTTAAATGAGCCTTTTTTGGAAGGCTCCCTCCAACAGAAGGGGGTCTTATTGCAAACAGAGGATGCACGATCTGATGAGATTTTATCCAGAGAACACAAGGATTTGCAGTCTCTCAACTGTCATCCAAATCCTGGATTGCATTGGTCAACATGGTTGTTTGCTTGACCAGCGAGTCGAGAAGCTCAATTATGTGTATGAAATGAGTCTCCACTGACGTGCCGGTGAACAAGGATGAGTACCCTTCTAAGCCTGTATAAGATGTACTGACGATCAGGACCTGTAGCTTATTGAGATGGATTGAGAGTCTTGTGGAACAATAGAGACTGTGGAAGCCTGTTTGTAATTTGGGCATTGTCAAGCGGGGTATTGTGACTTTGAGGGGATGCCACTTTTGTCTGGCCTTAGGATGCAAGTATGGATGCTACATAATGAGTTTGTACTATCCAGTATGCTTATTTATGTTAAGCTTTCTAATAATGCTGAATAAGGTAATACTGTGGACCTCTTTGTTTTCCTTTGATTTTTTCGTCACTTGATATAGTTTCATGAGTGGGTTTCTGGTTTGAGCATAAGGTTGTGAGTATTACCAAGTATGTATTGCTCAATGGATTCTTGGGGTGGGAACAAATCTTTCAAACTTTAATAAGCTTTGATGGTGTAAAACAGGACATTGACATTCGTTTTTGGAGAAGCCTTGTCAAACTTGAATAATCTCTGATGGTGTGTAACAGGACAATGACATTCTTTTTTGGAGAAACCTTGTCAAAGACTTCTTTGTGCCAGGAGCAACGAAGCGATGGTGCTTGTCAAGCTACAATTCGTCCCCCATGGGGAGACATGCACAAGGCCTTTTTCCAATGGTTGGTTGTAAACACTTATGGTGTTGCAGTTTGCAGAGAAGTGTCTATTCAGATTTTGAAAAATGAAGCTCAATTGCTGTCTTATCTGTTAGTGAAAAACTGGAATGAAATAAACGTAGTACTTCGCAAAACAGGTAATTTGTGTTTTTTATATTTTTAAAACTTCAACCAGCTTGTTGTGACGTGGCCCACAATTTCTTTTTGATCTGATGGACATGGTTTCATTGCAATGCAAAATGATTTAGTTTAAGGATTATGCGAATGGGTTTCTTAGTAGCTAGCCCCTGTTAGGTGTGATAAGAGTTTACGGTTCTCAACCTTGTGAGTAGCTGTCACGAGGTTGAAACTGCACTATTTGTTGCAACAGTGGAATTGACTTCTCTAACTGAGTAGATTAGGGGTAGAATCAAACTTGAGGGATGCAAGATGAAAAACGGTTAAAAGCTCTGGTACCAACCGTAGGAAATGCATAGATGAAGATCAGCTAGTTTTGGAATATGGAAGATATCTACAGATGAGAGTGACATCAAATATACCATGAACACAACTGCCTGTTTCAGAGGATGACTGTTGCTTTAGTGCAAACTCTTAGTGCAAACTCTAAGTTTTGGGTCTGTTTCTAGGGTCTTTTCATGTGCTTTTTTTAATAACCAATTAACGTGACTTGGGGTGTCCTTGTGGCAATCATTCTATTAATAAAAAGAGTACTGCTCATTATGCTTGCATCGTGTTTTTGGATGCAGGATTACTGGTTTTGCAACCTCTGTTGTGTTCATCCTGGCCGGGGATTTGGTAAGTACTCTGCATGGCAGATTAAATTAGAATTACTATTTTACTCTTCATTTTGGGACTTCCAGTGTGCTTACATTGCATGGTTGATTTGAAATTTTCTTCATTTTCCTTTTCATTTTGTGAACTCTTGTGAAAGCTCTTAAATTTAGTATCTTATCATGCCAATATCTTGTATCTTCATGCTAAAAAACTTTATTGTTTTTTAAGTTCGCCTTCGTCAAGAGTTGAATAGTGCTTGAAATTGTCATGGTGATTGTTTTGGTGGTGATTTGGGCTTATTTATTTAAAAAAGCATCCCCTTAAAAGGTTTGTAGAATCTTTTGCTATGTCTCTTTTGAAGTGTTAGCTTTGCTAGGCTGCTTGACTTTGGTTTATTGAGATGACACATGTGGCGCTTTGCTGAATTCAAACTCTAATTTTGACCTGTAGAAATGTCAAGCATGGGCTTGAGCATTCATTCATAGTTTCATGGAATGAGCTGATCTTTTAATAGTTTCTTAGATATGAGGTCTTTTATCTATGGTGTTTCGGCCTTAGGTTTGTTTAGAATGATTGAACATAAAAAGCGGGGAGCTGAATAGCCCATTTTTCTTTTAGTTTTAAAAGAGAGTTTGTTTGAGTATGCTTGTGCTTTCTAAGTTAGAAATGTATTTTTGTCTTTTTGTAGAAACGATACATAAGTGTAAAGGGCCATTTAGCTTTTGATGTTTTAAATAAGAGAGAGAGAGAGAGAGAGAGAGAGAGAGAGAGAGTTTCTAGTTTTTTGGAAGTTTTTGTTCCTTGACTTGCTTGTTTATTTTTGCTTAGTCACCTGCTTCGTTTCTTCTTTATTTCTTGTTTTCATTCTCTTTTGTTTATTTGATGTATTTTAGTAAGCACTGGGTTTGCCCAAGAGACTCCGCGGTCTTTAGAAACACAGTAGAGCTACTTATGCTTGGGCACTGATGACGACATAAGTGTTGCTTTGCTTGCTAAGTATGTCTTCCTTTTGTTTTTCATAAAAGTTTTTGTTTACCTCTTTTTTCTTCTCTTTCATTTTCTCTTTTATTTTCTTTGTAGATTTTTTATCTTTAGAACAACAAAAATTCTAAATTTGTATGATTGGACTTATTCTTGTCTTACAAAGGTATATTTTTCTATCACTTTAGCGGACATGCACATTCTTTGAATTTTCGTCCAAGTGGTGATCAGCTTTTCAACTACATCGTTTTATCTTACGTGGGTGCAGAAGCCCCAACAGCTAATCTTATCCTCATTTATTCTTATTATTATTTTAATTCTTTTCTTTTTGTTTAAAGTTTTTAAACTTTTAATTCTCTCTCTCTCTCTGTCTCTCTCCCCCTTCATTTTATTTTATTTTTAATTTTATTTCTTTAAAAAGTGTGGTTTTGCGTTTTGTTTTAGTTGCTCTCCTTGGTTTATTTCACTGTATGACCGCTTTATTTTTTATTTATTTATTTATTTTTTAAATTATTGGTAACTTTCCTTTGCTCTTTCTCCTTCTTTGGTGCTTCTAGGTTGATTAAGCTCTTACAGTGGCCTTGGGGCCTTGGCTAACCCTAACTGTAATCGCCAGCTTGGGGGTATATTGGCATTAGTGATACATGCTATGATGATTTCACCTTTTGGAAACCAACAGGGCGATCTCCTGGGATGTCATCTAGCTCCTGTGACATTCCCTTGTAGTAGTAAGGGAGGAGTTACCTTGGGACGAGTAACGACTATGCAAGCAAGCCCCCCCCCCTAAATACTAGTCTCGCTCTTGCTAGAGCTAGGGGATATAGCAAGGGAGAAACTGCCTTGGGATGGGCAGGGAGAGTGCAAGCAAGTTTCCCAATGTTGGATCGTTTGGCCTCACCGAACAACATTGGAAATTCTAGTGATGGTGTTGTCTCTTTGTAGGTGATTTAGTTGGGTCTAGCTTGGTAAATCAAAACAAAAAAGTTAGAAGAAACATATATAGAGAAAGGTATAACTTTTAAGCTAGGTCAAACATGAATAATCTTCATGATTTTGGGGAAGGTAACATTAATTGGTCTAACTTTAAGGCTTTATTAGTTAGCACTCAGAACTCATATCAAGCCCTTTAACATTCCTCATTACCAACATAGTCATACACCTAACATCGTATGGAAACCTAAAGTTATGTTACGAGGTTATCCTAGCTCTCCTACAATCTCACATGTAGTTCGTGAGTTGCCTTCCTCACTTCCTCTTCCTCCACTTCCTCCTCCTTTAGTTCCTTTAACTTCCTCAGTTCCAAGAGTTTTTGCTTCTCGAGACTATAAAAGAAGACTACTCTACCTAGATAGATTAATGTTACTGGGTCTCTTTTCAATAAAAGTTTTTGAAAAATATAATGTCAAAGTTCTTTTTGAACTTCAATAAACCTTGGAAAACTTCTGTTTTGAGGATTTGAATCTAAATAAGCTCCATTATATACAACTTAAAACTTCGTTGGATCGCTTCTTAAAAGTAAAAGCTTCCTTTCAAAGCAAAGAAGTCTATCTAAATAAGGAACTCTTGATTTGTATTTTTACTTCTCCCTCACTTGACAAGATAGGCTTAAACTCCATTTTGAAGTCTCCTGAAGTAATGGATTCTCTCCCTCATTTTGTGAGAAGAATTTGGAAGCATCCAGTAGTAGCTTGGAAGTATGTAAAAACTTTAGGACAAAAGGCTTTCAACTATGGAGAGATAGGTAAAATGCTGATTTAGGACATGTAGTCACAACTGATACCTCAATTTTGCTTTCTAGTAACCTAAGAGACCTTTTCATGAAAGGCACGAAATTTCGATTGTACTCTTTTAAAGAGTCTTGCCTTTTATAAGCTATCGATAAGGGAATCTCAAAGTTTGTTTTGCAATTAGAAGAATGTTTAGGAGTTAAAAATATCTTATCAGAATAGAAAGGGAAGATTTTGAAGAAAGTTGCTTTGAAACTAGAAGAAGTCCCTTCGGTTCATTGCTCAAAGAAAAGTAACCATCTTTCTAAAGAAGATGAAACTCTTCTTCGAAAATTCCATAGGAAATTTGTAATTTCTTATGTGGACAAATGTTCTAATAACTTTGTTTTTATTTGCAAAAAGTTTTACTTAGAATGTCTTTTGAGAGAGGTGAACTCGTCTGCCAAAACTTACGCCCCTGCCTTAGTTTCTCGAAAGGATTTGATCTCAAAACATCATAGTTTTTGCAAGTCTTATGGGTTTGTTTGCAATCCGAGCATACCTTTTCTTTGTGCTGCTTGGAAGTTTCACAAAACTCCAAAAAAGCCAAGATTTATTGCAGCTGCTTGTGAGACTACTTTGATGAATATCTCTAAATGGCTAAGCTACTGCTTCAAAGCCATGTTGCCTAGTGTCCATGAACTTTGGAGGGACTTATTAAAAGAGGCAGATGTCCCCTCGAACTCAAGCTGGATTTTAAATGACTCTGTAGGAGTGATTCCTGTTGTAAAAATTTTTAATTCCTCTCGAAGCATTCAGGAAAAAGAGTCTCCTATTCTCCTTCAAACCTATGATTTTACCACGCTTTACACAAAGATCGAGCTGGAAGACCTGAAGTTTAGAATTAAAAAGCTAGTGGCTAAAGTTTTCAAGTTGAGATTTGACAAAGATAGATAGATGCAAAGTGCTAAAAGTTGAGAAAACAGCCTTATGCTTCGACTTTTTGTGGCTAAAAAATAAAGATCATGACATAGGTTCTAAAAAGAAAAGATGCACAAAGGTAGTAAGTGTAGAAGATGTTTGCTCTTGGATAGATTTTCTTTTAGATAATCTTTACATCACAGTAGGTGATTCTTTGTTTCAACAAGTTATAGGAATCCCCATGGGCACTAATTGTGCAGTCTTTGTAGCAAACTGTTATCTTTTCACTTATGAATTTGAGTTTATGCAACGTCTTATTTCTATCAATACCTGCCCTATCATCTTACATAAGCTTAGTCAAGTTAGGCGTTTTATAGATGATTTATTTGTACCAGATGTTCCTAACTTTCAAGACTTTATGTACAAAGACGCTAGAGCTTTTGGAGAAGGAATCTATCCTCGTGACTCTTGTGAATTGAACTGCACTTCAAGAGGGGATTCTTGTGTTTTCTTAGATCTTAGAATTTCTCAATCTACCATAGGATTAGAGGTAGATATGTACGATAAACATGAACAACCTGAATATAGTGGTTTACACATTATAAAAATGCCTCACATTGACTTAAACATTTCTGATTTGGCAAAACATGGAGTCATTTCTTCCCAATTCCATAGATTTTCCTGCCTTTGTACAACTAAGGAGTCTTTTATCACTCAATGTAGTAATTTGATCACTTTACTATTACACAAGAGGTATAATCCAAGGAAAATAATGAAAAAAGTTCGCACATTCTTAGATATGAAGTCTTTTATCTATGGTGTTTCGCCCTTAGGTTTGTTTAGAATGATTGAACATAAGCTGAAAACAAAAAGCAGGGAGCTGAATAGCTCGTTTTTCTTTTAGTTTCAAAAGAGAGTTTGTTTGAGTATACTTGTGCTTTCTAAGTTAGAAATGTATTTTTGCCTTTTTGTAGAAACAATACATAAGTGTAAAGGGCCATTTAGCTTTTTATGTTTTAAATAAGAGAGAGAAAGAAAGAAAGAAAGAAAGTTTATTAAAGTCTTTGGGAGACCGTGAAGGTCTATGAGACTAAAGATAACTGATACAATGAGCATAACGGTGGCAGTCTCAAAACGCCAGCCAACCGTTTCAACAAAAAAGAGGTTATGAAGGACTGTGTGTCTAGTCCTGATACAAAAAATATGTGTCTACCTCCAGATGATACAAAAAGAAGGGGGGGTACCAAAAATGGGACAGAGGGGGGAGATACAGTATACATGTGCAGGTGGTGATCGTCAGAGACCAATCATAGAGGGGCCGTCAAATGGGAGGTCGAAAAAAACCCTGTGATAGATGATTGGCCTCTGACGTCACACGGCCTAGTCGAGCTCGGTCGTCGGGAGCGGTGGGTGGCCGTGTGGATGAGGGCAACGGTAACCCCGTTGGGGCGGGCAGAGAGCAGAGTCGAGATGTCATGGACCTGGATGTGTGAGTCTGTCCGCTGGCGCAGCTGTCGTGGCTCTGGCTCTCGCTCACGTTCGCGTCGTCGGCTAGACTGAGAAGAGGTATCTTGTGACTGGAAGAAGTCAGTGATAGGCCGCTGGGTGTCCTCACGCTGTGTGCGCTGCTCGTGTCGCCGTGCTCGGAGAGGTATCTCGGTGGCCAGTCGTCTCATGTAGGAAAGCGGCTAGGCATCGCTGATCCGGGAACTGCAGCATGTGTGGGAGGGAGCCGAATCCGTCGCGAAAGAGGCAGTGGTACCGGCCTCGAATGGCATAATAGATAGGACATCTGAAAGCAAAGTGCTCCTCCAACTCGATCTCCTGCAAGTCGCAAAGTGGGCAAAGGCGGTCCTCTCATGGGATACCCTCTGCGCGTCCGCTCTCGATCCGTAATCGGTGTGACGAGACCCTAAACTGACCGAGGGAGATCCGGAGCGCATGTGGTAGATGAAGCTGTGTGTAACCCGGAGGTGTGATGAAGCCCTCCTATGAGATCTGGAGGCAGTGTCGGCGGTAGAAGTCGAGCTTCACAGGAAGCTCGGAGTGAAGAAACCATGTCCGCCAGGTGTGGAGCTGGAGCAGATCCACTCGAATGAGCCGGTTGACCTCCTGATCAGTGGGGGAGAGGGGAGATGGTGGAGCGTCGAGGCTGTACTGAAAAGGAGGCAACCGGTCTAAGTCGAGGCCCAGTCGGGTGAACCAACTGGAAAGACGACTATACCAGCATCGCTGGTCCCCATCAACGGATAAGGCCATAGAGGAGGATAGGGCTAGCCAAGGTAGGTGGAGGCGACCGTCGGCGGAGGAGCTGAAATACCTGACTCTGTGGAGATAGGTGATAGCCTGAAAAGCCACATCAAGCTGTAGGGGTGAGGCACCGAACTCTGCTAGAATGATCTGGTGTGGTACCGATGGTTTGCTGCGGATCATCCGAGCAAACATCAGTATCTGTAGGCGCCTCACCCCTACAGCTTTTGGAAGTTTTTGTTCCTTGACTTGCTTGTTTATTTTTGCTTAGTCACCTGCTTCGTTTCTTCTTTATTTCTTGTTTTCATTCTCTTTTGTTTATTTGACGTATTTTAGTAAGCACTGGGTTTGCCCAAGAGACTCCGCGGGTCTTTAGAAACACAGTACAGCTGCTTATGCTTGGGCACTGATGACGACATAAGTGTTGCTTTGCTTGCTAAGTATGTCTTCTTTTTGTTTTTCATAAAAGTTTTTGTTTACCTCTTTTTTCTTCTCTTTCATTTTCTCTTTTATTTTCTTTGTAGATTTTTTATCTTTAGAACAACAAAAATTCCAAATTTGTATGATTGGACTTATTCTAGTCTTACAAAGGTATATATGATCTTTTAATATTGTGCTGCTTCAATTTGGGTGCTGATGGATGTTATGGTTTTAGCAGAGTCTAGCACAGACGTTCTTCCAAGACTATTTAAGATCAAATATGCGAGTGGATTGGTGGACGAACTATTATTCCTGGACATGGCTGAAGAGTAAGTTTCTTCCTGGATTGAAGGCTATATGGAAATCTTTTCCAGATGCATTTAAATGCAGGAAATCCTCTGTGGCACAGTAGCTGAAATAAATAAAAGACTGTTTAAAGTTGTTTCTCTTTTTGTGCCATTTCACCTGTCTTTGCATGTAATAAGTTTTTTTTGGCTAATTGCACTTGCAAAATCTGCTTTGCTGTGCCTGGAGCAGAAGATATATGCTACCTTCTGGAAGATTAGTGCTAGAGTTCCCCAGAGCGGTTCATGAATCCATCTTCCCAGAGCTGAGAGTAAGCAGTTTAATTGTTTCTGTTCTCATTCTAGAGGGGGAGTCTGCTCATCTTACAGTCTGAAATAAGTACTCTTTGATTTCGTTCTTACTTTGGCTTTCTGCCTTATCTCAGCTCCAATTCTGGTCAATATTCTCATGAATTAGCAAAAACCCTGTGAGGGTATACATAGGGTGCCTTTTGAATGCTCTGTGCTAATTATTGCTGTGTACGTGGAAGTGCTGTAGGTGGTGAGATATGGCAGGTTGCGAGTTACCTTCAGCAGCACTTTCAAGGTACAAGCCATGATTTCCTTGGAGAGTGCTTATAGATTTGGTATTTTGAATCGCTCAAGTTTGTTTCAGATACAATTTTTGTTCTAAGAACATAAGACACGATGGATCCAGGTTGTTTTAAACAAGCTTGCCAATTCTATCTCTTTGATTTGAAAACAGATTTACTCTTGGGAGTTCTGCACAAAGATACATGAGGAGGTTGTGCCAAGGAAAAACCTTTTGCAGCAGGTGTGTACTTGTTAAAATTTTTTCTGCCTCGATCTTCAGCATGTTGTACTTATCTCTTGAGCTAACTTACTCTTTCTCTAAGCCGTTATCTAACTAGATGGTACTGAAGTTCATGAAAGGCACATAACTCGGCCGCTTGCATCTGTGAGTGTGTAAGAATGAATCTGGGTTTGGGTTGCAACTGGCTCCACCTCCGTAAAGAGCATTTACTGTTTTATAACTGTTGCCAATAGGCTGAGATACTACTATTGCCGAAATGAGGAGGGAAGGGCTCCTTATATGGGTTTTAGGGCAAGCTCCCTTCCTCAAAACCCATAGACTAAGACTAAATCCGCAGACTAGCTGGCCTCTGTAAACCCACAGACTGGCTGGGCCTGTCAATCCATAGACTGGCTGGGGAGGCCTCTATATAGCCCCTCCTGCTTTGGTAGTCAGCTGCTCTCTTTACCTGTCTGTTGCTGCTGTACCTGTGCAGGCCATTTGGCAGCCTGCGTGAGCATGTGGATTGCTGCTGTCTCGGTGTGGGCTGCAGTGGGTTGCCACCTAGGCAGCCCTGCCATGGGTTGTAGAATCCCTTCTGTTGAAGCTGGAACCCAGAACAATCAAAAGAAGTGGAGATGCTTTTTATGTTTTGATCAAGGATCGACTGAAAACCGGAATGTCATTGAAGTAAGCTTGGAAGATCTCGTTCATAAGTGTCACGAATGTGGTCAGGGCATCGTTAAACCCAAAAGGCATGATCAAACACTCAGTGTCGATAATTCCTGCAGAAAGCTGTTTTGGCTTCATCACCCTTGCGTATTTGATGAAACATTAATAGAGATCAATCTTTGGAAAGTGCTTTGTGTGTAAAAGTTGATCGAAGTGGTCATCAATGTGAGGCAAGGGGTACTTGTTCTTGATTGTGAGCTTATTGAGAGCTTGGTAGACAATGCAGACTTGCATATAGACTTGTAGTACCAGACTAGGACTAGGCCAGTTGTGATTTTTGGCTAGTAAGTCTGTAATTTGTCTTTGGGATTTCATTCATGTTGTTTAAAGAAAGCTCAATATGGAGTTCATGACAATGGAGTATATCTTGGGATGCAACTGGTGTAGTACTGGTCAGCTCTACAAGTTGATTGTTATGGACAAACTGGGTTTTATGACTTGGGAAACTGATGGAAGGGTCATAATCATAGACTCGCTGCTGTGCAAGGATGGCATCATAGGGTGATGAGGGCATGATATTAAAATCAGCTTGTCTAGGTATTATGGAATACAAAGGACAGCTGTTTGACCCGTGTATCGCACAACTGCTGGCTAGTTCGATGTAATGGTCGATAGAAATTGGACTGGTGTGAAATTTGAGATGTGCCATCTAGCATTTGGCAAGGAAATTGTGGACGTAGTCACTGACATTAAAATAGTCTTTGGTGTACCATGAAGGCTCCTATGGGTGATTTGGAATTATGTTAGGACAATCTGTCCACCTATGATTGCCAAAACAGATGTTGCACAGTTCTTTTAAAGAGGAAGATTGATTAGTCCTCATTGATTCAGTAGGTACACCTTTTTAACATTGTGGGCAGTTGTCGATTCAGTAGCTGCAGTGTTTCAATACTTTGCGCCTTTAAATATTGTGGATAGTTTCTACTATGCTGTGGTGAGTTGAAGAAGATGAATCATGAACTTGGAACGGATGCTTCTGTTGTTGGCTTGGAAAAGGCTTGCCGAACCTGTGTGGATATTGATTGCTGCTGCTAAAAGATTAGTTTTCATTCTTTGGCTGGGATTGGCTACCATCCTTTGAGGAAGAAGTACTAGTGGTGTTGTGGTTTTTCTACTGTGTGGAACCATGTCGAACGGGACCTTGAAAATCAGTGATCCATTCAGCATAGGCCATAACTTCCGAGGTGGTGGGCTGATTTGCTTTGAGGCAGTCCATAATGTGGGATTAAGTATTGAGATGAAGGGGTGCAGCTTGTCATTCTCATGAAGGCCATCAATCTTCAGCACAAATGTGGTGAATTGGGATATGTAGGCAGACAAGGAGCTAGTTTGCTCCAATTATTGAAATTTCATGCATGCTTGGTAGTTCGCTCTGCCACAGGTTGATCACAAGTAATTATGCCTTTTTCGCCTTTTAAGCGTCTTTGCCACCATAGGAAGTAGCGTCTTTTAATAGTGATGTTGCTAGTGTAATCTTTTTGTTATTAGGGAGGTCAACGGTATCGAAGTACAAGCACAGAATTATGAACTTGATCACGAGGCTCAATTGGTGCACTAGGTGTGTCAACATACATTACTTTGTAGGTCTCCTTAACCCGATGCTCCTATAGCCCTAGGATGGAGGCCACAAAAGTGATAGCGGAGGGGATGTGGCAAATCCCCCAGACTTTTGTGTTGGGAGCCTTACTGGCTCTCTGCTGCTGCTGAAGTAAAGTGGCTGAAACGGTTGCCTCTGCAGGCTCTCGTTTCACTACATGCAGTCCTCGACAGCAGACCCCATTGTAGCAATGCACTTCTGCACAGTTGGACTGCTTGCTGGAGTCATTCTTGCTTGCCATCGAAGGTTAGTGGCAAAAAGGGTAGTAGTTTTTGCATAGCAAGTTTGGTAGGAAAAACAAAAAGCTTGATGTGACATTATCTTGAGATGAGAATAAATTAAGATGGGCAATCTCCTGTTGTTATCCTCCCATAAGTCCTTCAAACACAACCCAAGTTGGTTAGGGGTTTTTTCATTGCAAATGTCATACAACAGGTGTCGTATTCACCTAGCTAGCCTAGAGGGCCAGATTCTCAAAGCTCCAATCATAGGTGAAGAAGTTCCTGCCAAGCATGTGGTGTAAGGGACGGGAAAGAGGAAGAAGGAATAAAGGAAATGATAATAATAATAATTATTGTAGACTTTGATAGAAGATCATGGAAAACTTTTGGGCCCTTCTGGAGATGTTTGTTTTCCATCTGGCTGTTTCAACCTCAAGATCATGTGAGTGGGTCCTTATCTTGCATATTAATTCCCGTGTGAAGACAGAGATGTCCTCCTTGAGATAGAGATGTCCTCATTAAGGTCTCTTATAGAAAGCGAACTTAGACCTTCACAAAGAACTTCTGAATGGCCATATCCTTGTCTGGGAGACCCATAGCATATACTCCCCAATGTTCCATCCATTCTATGTATGCCTTGTATGATCCCTTTTGCTCGGTCACCTCCATTGCTTGTGGGGTAGTCTTTTGCCATTGTATTTAGGTATTGTACGTTGACACACAGGTTCTCCTTCCATATGTAACATATCTGTTTCAGTGAGTAATATGGGATAGGGGATTTGTACCGTTTCCAATTTCTTAAAGATGAATCTGTTTTGTGGCGTTTCTATTCTCTTCAAATATTTCTATGGCGAGCCTTGGAGTCCATGCTTGGCATCTGTACAATACTACTATTTGTACCAGCATGGTGTCATCTGCCAATTCCAAAGGTGTGTGGTACAAAGAGTATGGCACATCTGTGGTCAGGTTAATCAATAACTTGACTCGTGTCCATAAACATGTGGGTAAACAAGGAACGAGATCTTCCAATGTATTTGTCATACCTCATCAGTGCATCAAACTTGGGCTCCACCTCTTGCATATGACAAAGAGTACATAGTCTCAACTTTCTGCAATGTCGTGTGATTGAAATCTCTCATTCTGCTTCTACTTAGAATCTGTTTTTGTGGCCTTACATATGCTTTGCACCAGTTGAGCACACATTCAGGTCATTTCTGACAGTCCACACATTTTGTCGAGCTAAGAAAAGAAATAGTGGTTGATTCAATCGGAGGCAATGCTAGATCCCATTGAAGTGATGATATTGGACAAGGATTGATGAATGAAAAATGGGGACTGAGAGATGGGTTGAGTTTTGATGTCTGGATTGTATTGTCAGTGGGTGCGACTGAAAATATTAGTTGAGTGTTTATTGTTGCAAATCCTTTGTATCAGGTCAGTGGGTGCGACTGAAAATATTAGTTGAGTGGTTATTGTTGCAAATCCTTTGTATCAGTGTTGTGCATCTGAAGGCTTTTGTGTTTGAATTATTTGTGATTTATGGACTCATCAAATCGCTTTTTGGATGCCTTGAAATGCTGCTGCAGGCGCAACAACTGGCAAAATTGGTGGAATCATCTGATCAAGAAGGTTTTGACAAAAATGCAGGAAACCTAAAAGCTCATTGCAATGAGTAAGCAACAACTCTTGTATGCATTGAAAACAGTTTACTATTTAGTCATTCATAGCTATAGCCTATTCTCTCTTTGAAACTGGAAACACCTTCTACGTGGAGAAACATTAATACATTGATATAACTGACAGAGAGGGCTATCCGAGCTCAACGGGTGGCTTAGGAGAAGAACTGTACCATTTGTGGAGATGGGTTTGAGTATGCTCAGAGAAAAGAATCTTCCAAGAACCTTTTGAGTAGAGACTGTTAATGCGGCGGTCCACATCCTCCATAGGATGATGCAAAGGAGAGAAGGATAGCTAGATGGTAGCGTTTCTAAATGGAGAGTAGCCTATCAGGTCGCATAGAGTCAAGGATTTTGGTACCACAAGATCAATGTCTAGACCTGGCTGCCTCTATCATAGCCCTACAGGTGAAGACGTGGTCTAGGGTGGAGTGCTGTCTTCGAAATCTTCCTGTTCTGGAGTCTGCTGTCCATGAGCCTCTATGTGGCCACTGATCTCCCTCTCTAGTACCGATTTATAAATCTTGGCCAAAGTGTGGCTAATCATAAGAGTGAGATAGTTCCTAGTGTCCATAGGGTCCTTGGCTTTGTATATTGGTACAATAGTGGTAGTGCTCCAAGCAGGTGGGAAGCCGCGGCATACCACATGGTTAAACATTCGTGCTAGAACCGAAGCTAGGAACTCTTGCCCATGTCATAGTAGCTAGTCCCTGCTATGCATGATGGAGTTTATGGTTTTTAATCTTATGAGTGACTATCGTGAGATTGAAACTACACTATGTTGTGTTTTTAGAGGATGAGTCTGGGAATGTTCTTGGATTTATCTAGATATATGCTTCTGCCGTATTAGCGGACATGCAAATTTCACGTTGTGAAGTTTTCGTCTAAGTTGCGGCCTGCTGGTATTGCGATAATTCTTTCTATCTTAAATGGTGTGCTGCCCTATCAGCTAGATTTAGATTTAGATGCTCGTTTGGGAGAGACTAAAATGAAATTGTTTGGACATCACAAGCAGTTGTAGCTTGAATGAAGAGATTTGGACTACTTTTTGATTAGCCTTCTCCTTTAGTGCTAGCCTTCGTCATGGCTGAGTTTGCCCTTCACCTCCGAAGTGCCGACAGAAACTCAGTATGAAGACTTTGTATAAATGGATACTCAAGTATGTGTGGGTGTGTGGATTTGTATGTGTGAGAGCATGCTTTATTCTGTGGTCTACACCCACTGTTGGGTGCTGATGATGTCAGTGGGGATGTCATAGTAGCTAGTCCCTGCTATGCATGATGGAGTTTATGGTTTTCAATCTTATGAGTGACTATCATGAGATTGAAACTGCACTATGTTGTGTTTTTAGAGGATGACTGTGGGAATGTTCTTGGATTTATCTAGGTATATGCTTCTGCCGTATTAGCGGACATGCAAATTTCACCTTGTGAAGTTTTCGTCCAAGTTCCGGCCTATTGGTATTGCGATAATTCTTTCTATCTTAAATGGTGCGTTGCCCTATTAGCTAGCTTTAGATTTAGATGCTCGTTTAAAATGAAATCGTTTAGACTTCGCAAGCAGTTGTAACTTGAATGAAGAGATTTGGACTACTTTTTGATCAGCCTTCTCCTTTAGTGCTAGCCTTCGTCATGGCTGAGTTTGCCCTTCACCTCCGGAGTGCCGACAGAAACTCAGTATGAAGACTTCATATAAATGGATGCTCAAGTATGTGTGGGTGTGTGGATTTGTATGTGTGAGAGCATGCTTTTATACTATGGTCTACACCCACTATTGGGCGCTGATGATGTCAGTGCGGATGTCATAGTAGCTAGTCCCTGCTATGCATGATGGAGTTTATGATTTTCAATCTTATGAGTGACTATCGTGAGATTGAAACTGCACTATGTTGTGTTTTTAGAGGATGAGTCTGGGAATGTTCTTGGATTTATCTAGGTATATACTCTTGCCCATGTGAGAAGTGCTCAATCCATAATCCTATGTGAAGTGCTCAACACTTCAGTCTGTAATCCCTCACAATCGTGTCTCTTCGGTTATGGAGCCGACGGAGTGAGCATGTATGTTTTGTGCAATGAACAAATGTCAATTAGTGGGCTTGGGCATAAAGGACATATTCGGTGGTGCCTGCATAGGGACGTCATAGAGAGAGCATGCACACATGCTAAGTAGCGGGATCTGCGATGGGAATAGGGGGGGCTTTCCCTCCGATAGAAGCCCCCATCCAATGGTCCTCCTCGAAAAGATATAATCACCTCATCCATCTTGTGTGTGAGGAAAGCTCGCCCCGTACAATGTGTCAATCGTCGTAAGATCTGTTGTGCCTCAGTTAACGTCAAATGGCCTAAGGCTTGCTATTGTGTGAGGTGAGCTCTCATCTCTCTGCACTCGTCATTGAACCAATTGTTTTGTGACATCTTCCTAGCTGGAATGTGCAGATCGAGTCGTGGGGAAAGATTGGGTGGCAGCATCCTGTACCATTGAGGCAAGGGTGTCCAGGCGTGGGTGAGGTCTACATTATCTCCAGAGTCCAAGCAGGGCCGGAAGCTACCGGGCTAGGTGACTCATGTGGACTGGATCAAGGGCACGGTCAAAGTAGGTCCAAGTCGGAAGCTCTCAGGCTAGGTGGCTCACATAGACTGCATCAAGGGCACGGTCAAAGTGTCATGACAAGAGAAATTACTAATCCATGATTAGTAGACATTAAAAACATTATTATATATTATGTACCAATGGTGTACATGTATTTGTATTTATGATGGACACCGACCGATTTGTTATGGCGGTGGATCATCTCAGTAGACCGGACTCGTCGAGCTGGAGCCATTGCTTCAGACGGCATTGAATTTGGACAGGTGACACTTATTCTATTAATAAAAATGTGCACACACGTGTCTAGGTCCTAGGGGCAATAGGAACGGAAGGGTGCATTAAGGTGCATTGAATGGTAGATGCATGGGTCATAAGTTGAGGGTAGGTGTAAATGGGCACGTAGCATTCTCTCTATTCACCTTGCATTCATCCGCCATCTCTCACACACCTTGCATGTAGGTCGAAATAGAAACAAGTACTCTCACGAGGGCGCTCTTCCCCATTGGAGGGCCAATTGGCATTCAAATTTTGCATGCATTGCACACATTTGCATTCTTGAAAAGTCTGGTTCTTCATATAAAGTGGATCTGGGCACGAGAGGGGTCCTCCCTGTGATTGGCATAGTAGCAGAGATATAGAAGGCTAGGTGTCAGTGTTCAGCACTGAGTGGGGGAGGGGTCAGAACAAAGTCGTGTATCCATGAGGCAAAGGCTAAGGAACCGAGTAGGTAATCCATTGCACTTGTCCCCCCATGGTGTGGGAAGCAAGTGAGCCCGCTAGATGATGGCCATCTTTGGAGACCATTATAAATGATTAAATCATGGACTGCAAACGGGGCAGATTTGCCTGTGCTAACCACATCCTTCCACTTCATCATCTTGTCTCTCCGTTGCTGATTTGTTGTTTGAGTTCAGCATGTGTGCCTTGCATTGTTGCTTGCATAGCTGCAATATCTTTCCTGAGAGTGGCATTTTCTGTTGAGTTCTTCCATGGCCTTGCAAGTCCCTTCCGGAAGCACCTTCATATCTTTTAATTACTGCACTTCAATTCCCAAAGCATGGATCTTGTCTTGGAGTTTGTTTTTTTCAGACATCCATTAAGCTTTGTCCTTCTCTCACCCTTCTGTTTTGGCCTTCTCTTTTCTCCATTCTTCTTATATTCGCCCCCTTGTTTCTTCAATTCAGCTAGTGTCTTATCCACATGTGCTTTCTCTGTTAGGAGGGCTACCTTTGTGGCCTTCAAACTATCAATTTCCTCAATCAAGGCTAGGCATATCTGGCTGGCGAGAACATTAGATGTAGCATTGTGAGTTGTCCCTGCTGAGTAGGCTAACATAGCATTTTCCAATGCTCGCTTCCCCCAAATATCCTTTACACATCCTCGTGCATGCATTATGCAAAAACTCTGTTACTTTTGTTTATTTGCAGAAGTGTGGAAATGCATAAATAAATATTTCCCTCACATTTGTTTGAATGTTTGTAGCCTGGAGTGGTCTTCAACTGGCCTTCCAAGTCCTCCTTTCTTCTAATAATGCATTGTGAAGACCCTTAGAGGGCCTGGTGCAGCGTTGCGACCTGCACAGCAGTCCATGGGGCTTGGAGCTCACGCTGGGGGGGGATTGGGGGCTTGGAGAGAGAGAGAGAGAGAGGGAAAGAAAGAAAGAAAAGAAAGAAACTTTATTAAAATCTGCTAAAGACCGATGGGTCTATGAGACTGATAGAAAAACTTGATACAATGAGCGAAAGGGTGGAGCTACTAAGCGAGCATCCTAACCCATGCTAGAGAATAAAAAAACTGTGTAGACATAGTCAATCATGTCATCATACATGTCCATAAAACATCTCTCGCATCAACATGCCCATGGATGATGTAGTCTGATCAAAATGTCAAGATACACCCGATGATATACTAGATAGTGTAGGCAAAATGCCCATGATACATTGTTGTTTGCTATCTAGATGAGAGGTCTGTCGTGCCGCTTGATGCGACATGCTCAGTCGAAGGATTTGCGAAAATCCACGAAGCAGCAATAGAACCTCTATCTTTGTGCTCTGGCCTCCTCACAGACACTCCTGAGTGTAAATATGTGGTCCTTGGTCCCATGATCACGTCGGAAGCTTGCCTGTCCCTCTGCTCTGAGTCCTTGCATCTGTGCATATCGGCTGACCTCCATATCAAGTGCTGAGGCATATATCTTAGTGAATGATCATGGCTGGCTGCAATTCTGTGGACATAACATGCCCAATTATAATGGTCTTGTAGTTATGGACTCATGGGATCCCTTGCCTTGTGGATAGGTGTGATGATGTTAAGGTCCATGTGTATGGGAAACCGAGAGAGATTGCCTCATTGAATAGCTTTGCTAGGATAGGGGCTAGGATATCAATCCCGTATGCAATAAACTCGGTGCATAAACCCTCATGATCCTTCGCTCAGTCGTTATGAATCTTCATGACCGCCTCTTTGACGCCTCCTTAGTGAATAGATTGCAAGAAGTCGGCTGTGCTGTGTGTGAGAGATCAGGGGTGGGCTGGTTAGGGATGTCATATAATGTGTGAGCATAGCTGTGCTAGACCTGAGTATCTGTGAGTGGTGAGGGGACCTTCATTCAAGAAAACGTGGCTAAAAGTCTTTGGAGTTATTGCTAAACAAAATGCTCAGCATTTCCTCCTCATTTTGGCGGATAAAGTGTCGTTTGTTATGACGAACTAGACGACAATACTCGTTTAACATGTCCAGTTCGATGTTTGGGACTCGAATTGGAGTTGTTGGCGGCGAAGAGCCTTACACGCGTCATTGTATCAGTGATAACATGGCACGAACCCTAGAGGCGGTGGACGGTTAGAGCGTGTGGTGTACAAGAAGGCGTGAAGGGCAGCCTCGTGTAGTGATCGACTAATAAGAGCGGCTCAGTCCTCTAGGAGGGGTATGTGGTTAATATAGGTGAGCAGAGAGTAGAGGCGTGCAGAATATCTTGGTGAGAGGTTGTGATCGAAATGTATGTCATGATAAGTAATGTAAGTGGGTGGTGTAGCAAGACAAGGAGTGGTGATATTGAGTAAAAGATATGTATGATCAGCCCCAGGGGGAGGTGGTGAAAGAGAGAAGTCCGTGATGTGTGATGTGAAGATAGGGGATTCCAAGATATAATCAACCACGCTAAAACCTCCTCTGTGTGGAAAGTAGGTGAAGCCATTGGAGAAGGGCTATCGCTCAAGACCATTATATTGAATGAGATTATGTGTCGTACCTAGATCTAGGGTGCATGTCCATAAGCGATAACATGGGCTCGTCTATCAGCGGACACTCGTGAAATGCTAGCATCAGCGAGATCTCTATTAGGAAGTAGAACAACATCCTCCCGAAATTTGAGTAGTGGCACCTAACATGCTCCTGTCCTCGTGTTGAAGTCTCCAACTACAACATCTCTGCGGCTCGAAAAATCCATGATATCTTGGTAGAGAGGTGTGTATGGTGATGTCTTAGCCTCCTCCCTCACTGTCACGATCTGTGACGTATTCCTTTCTCTATTTCTAGACTTATGGATGGTTTGATGAATGGACACTTGTGGAAGGGTATGCCCTTTCGATGGGACACTTCCTAAGGGGCACAACCCTTGCCCTTTCGACGGGACACTTCCTAATGAGGCACAACCCTTCACAAGAGACATTCTATTGAAGAGACATTCCTATTGTAATGTACCCTCTCATCAAGGGTCACACCCTTCACAAGGGGTACACACCTCTTCATGCACATACCCTTTGGAGTACACACCCTTTCATGTGTGACTCTTCACTCTCTATATAAGAGAGGCCCAATTGTATGGATGACAGACAACATCTACCCTACAGATATTCAAGCAATACAATTATTCCTTGTTCTCTGCTATTTCAGTCTCCTTTCTGTTCCTTAGCACATTTCTAAATATAGTAAATCTAGGATTTCTTACAGTGGTATCAGAGCAAAATTCGCTCCTGCCTGTAGGAAATGCCCCCCTCCTTCTAGCGCTGATCTGATACATCTTTTCTGCTAGAAGGACATCTGTGCACATTGTGCATGGAAGAGATGGAGAGGATGAGCGTAAAATTTTTAAACGCCTACCCGGCCTAAAGTCACCTATGGCCTCTCCATCTCCCTCACATCACAAGTTGATGTGAATGGACACGACAAAAATCGTGTCTTTTCAGGTGCTTGGGTTGTCCCAAAACCAAGGGACGCACCTTTTCCACCATGGGACACACCTTTTGGTGACGAGTCTCGACTCCTCACTCATGGGACACACCCCATCGTGGACAAAAGGACATACCTATTCATGCAGGGTCATACCCCTTTTAACAATAGGGACATACTCCTTCATGAAAAGGTGCACCTATTCCAAGGGTCACACCCCTTCGAATAGGCACACCTTTTAGGCCCCAAGTACCTACAAAAGGGTACCTAGAGGGGTAAAAAGGAAAAAAAAATAAACCCATCCCCTACCCCTAGGATTACCCTAGCTACCTAGGGTTAACTAAACCCCCCATTTAATTTTTGGGGCAACTAACCCATTAGGCAGCCCCCAACGAAGAGTCGCCTCTTCTCCAACAAAAAAACTGCACGTACGGATTTCCGTACCACCTGCGTCAGCCCGTACGGCCAGCCATCACCTCGCCGTACAGCCCTGCGCAGCTGGCCGTACAACCCTGCGCAAGCCCTCGCCATTCTGCCTTCCAACCTGCGCCGTACCACCCGCCAGCCTGCCGTACAGCCTGCGCAAGCCCTGCAGCCAGCCCTTGCCCTTGCCGTACAAGCCTGCGCAAGTCCTGCAGCCTGCCACAGCCCTGTGCCATTCTGTACGACCAGCCCTCCTGCGCAGTCCTTGGCCTCGCCAGCCCCCCCCCTCCTGCGCAGTCCTTGACCCGCCAGGTTTTTTCGCTCCTGCCTTTCCTGCGCAGTCCAGCCCTGGGAAATGCTAGAGCCTCGCCATTGACAGCCTGCAGCCCCTTGTTTCGCCATTTATTGGGTCATGCCAAATCAAGCACCAGTTGCAGCTCCTCGCGCGATGAAGACAGCCTGTTGACAGCCGGACCAGACAAGTATCGATTGCTCCTCGCAAACCATTGCACCATGGATCTCCGGACACCGATTTGCAGCCTTCTTCTACGCAACAACTTGGCAGATTAAATTATTGCCAGGTGGAGTCTTTCCAATCTGCTTTTAAGGATTCTCTTTAACAAATTACAGCAAATGAAAGAATCCACATTAAAGCATGGAAACCCCTGGTAATTCGCCCAGCATTTCAAGGACGCCTCAGGCATCAGCTACCACACAATATCGTGTTCAAATTGCACAGCCAGCCCATTTCGGAGCCTTTGCATCTTGAATCTTCTGTGTCACGTGCCCTCCTAGTGATTTGGACCACATCCTCTACCTTCTGCGTGAGGCACCTCAGTTACATTATTTCCTCAGCACAGTACAGGTTGTGTTCAACGAGACACGAAGATATCCTGAACCCGATATTCCTCAAGAGTTTGCTGTTTATTTTTGGAGAGAATTTTACCCCTCACCTTCGGCATCTCCAGGGTACTCTCCATCTCCTTCAGCTCCCAGATATCCTCCTCTACAGGTTGTACCTTCTCCAAGTCAGTATTTACACTCTGAAGGCACTCCCTCTCCTGGATATCCTCCACTTCCGACAGCAGCTCCTTATCCCTTTTCAGATCCGTGGACTCTGCTACCTACCCCTATCCTATCACGAGCAGTACGAGGAAAGGCCTGAAGATGTTGTTCATTAATGTCATGAATGTGGCCGGGGCATTGTTTAACCCAAAAGGCATGACCAAACATTCATAGTGTCCATACTTTGTTCGAAAAGCTATCTTGTACTCATCGCCTTCTCGTATGCGTATTTGATGATAACCTGAACGAAGATCAATCTTGGAGAATTGTGTTGCATGTAGAAGTTGATCGAAGAGGTCATCAATGCGAGGCAATGGATACTTGTTTTTGATAGTGAGCTTGTTGAGGGCTCGGTAGTCGATGCAGAGGCGCATTGACTTATTCTTTTTTTCCACAAGTAGTACAGGAGATCCGAAAGGGCTGCGACTGGGCCGAATGTGACCTTTGTCGAGTAGCTCGGTGACCTGTCTTTGGATTTCTTCATTTTGAGTGTGAGAAACCCGATAAGGAGGTTTCGACGGTGGATTACTGCCTGGAATAAGTTCGATTGGGTGATCCACTGGTCGTCGAGGTGGTAACTGCTTTGGCAATTCCTGTGGAAAAATATCCAGGTAAGGCTGGAAAAAAGGTTGGTTGAGGTATTCAGGAGGATCCTTTGTTGGTGTCTCCTCGATTGCCATAACCAACAGAAGTGAAGTCTTTACTTGATGTTTACGAACCCACTTCTTTACTTGTAGGGCAGAGGCAACTGGGGTTGAAGGAGAGTCCCTAGAACCAGTTAGCTCAATAAGTTTTCCCTGGTGGACAAACTGGATAGTATGGCTGCGAAAACTGATTGATGGATCATAGTCGTAGAGCCACTGTTGTCCGAGTATGACATCGTATCGAGAAAGAGACATAATGTCGAAGTTCAACTTGTCCGTATAATGTTGGATGCGAAAAGACAAGTTTTTGATCCTGGTGTTGCACAAGAAAGTAGTTCCATTTGCGAGTTCAATCTGATAGTCTATGAGACTAGGACTGGTGGTCAACCGAAGTTTATCGACCACAGAACTGGCTAGGAAATTATGAGAACAGCCACTGTCGATGAGGATGGTGACCGTTGTTCCACGAATCGATCCTTGAACACAAAGTACTTGAGTGGCCAGGGAAGGTTCGGGGTTGCTGGCAAGGCTCAGGTGGATGGTATTCGCCATTCGAACAGCTTTGCCTTTCTTGTCTTGTGCTGAGGTAGCTTTTTTTTTTTGGGAAGTGCTAGGTTCCATATTGGAATTTTGCTTTGGTCGCTTGGGACAATCGAACCATCTATGGTCGCCTGTACAGATGGTACAAAGTCCTTTTGAGCTGGAGTTGTTCTTCTTGTCAGTGGCCGCACCTTTATGTTGGGGATGTCGGTAATGACTTTGTGAAGAAGAAGAAGCGCGATCCTTGGGGGAGTGCTTCTGTTGGAATCCAGCAAATGATTTCTGAGGCTTCTGGGGATCTTGAGACTGTCGCTGACCTTGATTACCGAAGTTTTTTCGAAACCTGGTGTTATCTTGAGGGCGAGCACCTTTGGCCATAGGAGAGTTCTGTGTGCGATTAGCACTTTGCTTCCCTGTGTTTTGGAAATCTGTAATGCGCTCTGCGTAAGCAATAGCGCCATCTGTGGTGGTGATGTTTGCTTTAAGGACATCAATGCGTAACGAGGGATTTAGGCCTGAGATGAAAGCATGAAGGCGATCATCGTCAGTTAAACCATCAATCTCCAGCACCAATGTGGTGAACTGAGAGATATAGGAAGACAGGGAACCTGTTTGCTCCAACTGTCGGAGTTTTGAACGTGCTTGGAAGTCCGCATTGGCAGGTATAAACTGCTTACGGAGCACGTGTTCAAAATGTTCCCATGTTAACATACTTTTTCCGTCCTTTAAGCGTCTTTGCCACCATAGAAATGCTGTATCCTTCAGGAGGGAGGCTGCCAAGGCGATCTTTTTGCCTTCAGTGAGTTCGTCATCATTTGCCTCGATGACATCCTCGTTTTCAGCAGATCCCTACATGAGCACAAACAACATCTTCACCAAGTTTTTGAAGTTCTCCGTGCAAATTCTCTCTACATCAACATTGAGAAGAGTGAGTTCTTCAAGACCCAACTCGAATATTTGGGACATGTTATTTCTGCTCAAGGCATCTCAGTGGATCCCAAGAAGGTCGAGGTAATCCGAAACTGGCCTACTCCTAAGAATGTTCATGATGTCTGCTCTTTTCTCGGATTGGCAAACTTCTACCATACAAAGGTCTCTCAGTTTTTCGAAATCGCAGCTCCTATGTCCGAATTATTGAAAAGCACAGCAGTTTTTCAGTGGCTTCCCGAAACAGAGTATAGTTTCCAACAACTCAAGCAAGCACTCACTACCACACCAGTTATGGCTATTGCTGACCCAAACCTTTCATTTGAGGTCATGACCGACGCTTCCGACATCGCTACAGGAGCAGTCTTGATGCAAGAAGGCAGAGTTCTTGCCTTTGACAGCCATAAACATTCTGATATCCAAACCCGATATTCGGTATATGATAAGGAGTTTCTTGCCGTTGTACATGCTTATCGCTCTTGGAAACATTATCTCATGGGAGCCGACTCTGTGGTCAAGACAGACCATCACTCTTTAAAGTATATCTTTACTCAGCCAGTCATGAACGCTCGAGATCTGGACGACTCTGACGCTACTTGGCAGTCTGATGAAGACTTACAGTAGTACCCTGACATTTTACAGCAGTATTTTCAGAATCTACCATGATATTTTCTACATCAGTTCATTATCTCCACCAGGGTCTTATTTTGAGTGGGAGGGGATGTCACGATTTGTGACGTATTCCTTTCTCTATTTCTAGACTTATGGATGGTTTGATGAATGGACACTTGTGGAAGGGTATGCCCTTTCGACGGGACACTTCCTAAGGGGCACAACCCTTGCCCTTTCGACGGGACACTTCCTAATGAGGCACAACCCTTCACAAGAGACATTCTATTGAAGAGACATTCCTATTGTAATGTACCCTCTCATCAAGGGTCACACCCTTCACAAGGGGTACACACCTCTTCATGCACATACCCTTTGGAGTACACACCCTTTCATGTGTGACTCTTCACTCTCTATATAAGAGAGGCCCAATTGTATGGATGACAGACAACATCTACCCTACAGATATTCAAGCAATACAATTATTCCTTGTTCTCTGCTATTTCAGTCTCCTTTCTGTTCCTTAGCACATTTCTAAATATAGTAAATCTAGGATTTCTTACACTCACTGCCCTGGCGAAGTGTGATGTCTTTGGTGGAAAGTAGCAGACCGCTATGAAGAGATCTCGGCCAGTCGTGCGTCGTAATCGGATCCAAAGGAACGTAGAGTGTGAGTCTCTCCTCTCCATTGAGATCGCCTCAATGAGAGATGATTAAAACAAGATTGCCACTCCTCCTGAGCCACGTACTCCACGTGTCTCCTTGGTCTCCTCTCGATAGGCTGACTCCCAAGTATATCCATTGACCACTGGTAGGGGGTGCTCTGGGCTCTGATGTGTCTCTGTGTAAAAGACTATGTGTCGTCTTGTGTAGGACTCCGAGAAATTTTCAGGCTTTGACCAAAGGGTACCAGGGCGGTCAGGTGATCGGTGGGGTTTGGTGATGAGACGTCCATCCTGCACTACTGCCCATTTTTCCTCCTTGCGAGCCGCATCTCATAGTTGCAAGAGCACGTCTTTCCTCTATCTGCAAAGGAATCAAGTCCTCATCCATAGATATGGTGGGATGACCCGGTAGGGCTTGTGCAGAGCTACAAACGTGCCTGAATGTCTTTGAAGTGTATAAGGCTTCTCTTTGTTGGGGTCTCTCCCCAAATCATGATCCTAAACTCCTAATGTGGTTGCCACAAAGGTGGTTGCGTCGTCAATCGGTGAGATCTCTGTTCGTGGAATCCCTCGGACTTTGATGTTGAGAACCTTAGTAGCCCTCTGATGCTTGTCTTCGCAGGTTTCCACTTCACTACATCCACCCATTTGGAGGTCTTTGCTATGGCCGACTGCATGGTGGCTATTTGAGCCTCTACTGCTGCTATAGGTGTGTCCCCTGAGACTGTGCTCAAAGAAGACACCTCCTTCTTGAGCTCTATGATGTCCTGCCTGAGCTCTTGGATGAGACTGGCCTACTATTGCATAACAAGCGCCTGCTCCTGAGTGAAACAGACCTACTTATGTGCAAATGGAGTTAGCTCCACCTTAGGTGCACGAATGTTGTGCACCTCAATGAGAAGAGACTCTGAGGCATCGATATACATAGGGAGAAATCTCTCGGGGCTGAACTCTAGGAGGGGGTCATTGGTGTCCGAGGCTGGTGGTGGTATAAAACGTGTCGTGTGGTCCACCACTGTCTCTTGGCTATAGTACTGTGGCGAACAAGTGACACTGCCACTCCTATAGGTCGTGCCTCTGTTCTGATGAGCATGGAGGAAAGGTCCTATAATGTGATATGTATCTTAATCTATTGGTGAGCCTGATGTATTCGAGTAGAGTCTGGCAGTGCGCCGTGATCTGACCTACATGTCTTGAGCAAATGCTTCCTATGTCCAATAGCCTCATGGATGAAAGCCGCCAAGCATCTCTGGTCTAGGTAGGACAAAAGACTGGATATGGTTCGAAACCATCCCGAAAGACGCGATGATATCGATCTCTGATCTCATAGTACACAGGGTATCTGAAAGCAAAGTGCTCCTCTGACTCACTCTTGGTGAATTGGGATGCTCTTTGGGTATGTCCTTTGCTCGACCACACTCAATACAAAGCCGATGTGATGAGATGAGAACTGTCGGATTGATATTCTCAAGTAGTTGGGGAAGATGGATTTTCATCATCATCATCCTCAAACTCAGGTCAGTCACCATCAAGGCTGGTTGGCATTGGTCCATACAAGTGGTCTCACAGAGGTATATGTGTGTCGGTTTCACAAAGGTATATATGTGTCAGGGGATACCGATATGTAGCAAGTGATGGAGCGCTGGCTTTTATCTGTGGGTGTCGCCCGTCTCGGTCTCTTGACAATGACTCTGCTCTTGATCAGGGCTATAATTGTTGAGATATCGAGGTCCACTCGTGATATGCTAGGGTGACCGTTGTGCATTTATGTCACCGACTTGTTAGCTGCAGATGCAGTTAGTACACCCGCCCATGAATAATAGCTGGATGACAGCTATCTTTATGTACTCTAGTTAGTGGCTCAGTTAGTATGCTACCTAGGTTAGTTGAGTTTGGTTTGAGACCCACATATAGGGTTCATTTATTTCTTTTTGTACTAAGAGAGAGAGTTCCTTTGGCTTTCACAACTAAGAAGAGGAAAATTGTTTTTAGCCTCCACCTTTGTGTGTATTTTTTCATTGTGTATGTGAGAGAGCTGCAAGTGAGACTCCTTACTTCTCTCCTACTCTCTTTACTTGGTATCAGAGCTCAGTTCATGGTAAGGAGTTCAAGAAAGCAAACTAAGTTCACGGTGTCTTAGTAAGAGGATCAGTGTTGCTTTTCTTTTTCGAGTTTGGAAGTAAATCTCTGCAGGTAGCACAGTCGGAAAGTGCAAGAGTGCATTGTCTCAGATTGGGACGTCCTTCGCGGTGTGGCGAGAGGGTCGTATATGCTGCGAGAAAGGGCGAAGTCCTTAGTGATATTTTCTTGATTCGAGGGCATTTCGAGCTCCGTTTTGGTGGCGAAAGTTTTTCGTAGGAACTCAGAAAGGTGTCTTGTTTTTTGCTGTGCGACCTTGTTTTTGCTATGCGACTATTGTTTTGTAGGTCGGTGAGAAGTTGTCGCAAAAAATGCATCGTATGCCTATACGCAAAGATATTGGGAGTAACAGAATCATTCTTATTGCTTGTTGATGCAAAATCGTCACTAGGAAGTGATTGTGTGCTCAAATACCACTTTCGTTAGTTTTGCAGATTTACTCTTGTGAGGCAGAAGTTGTGTTTTTCGCAGTGTTCTGTAATGGCGTCTGATGCTCTTTCATAGATAGTCACTGAAAAGCTTGATAAGAATAACTTCCCAGCATGGAAGTTTAGAATGACGAATTTTCTTAAGAAAAAATGCTATTGGGAGTTCATTATTGGAGCTGAATAAGAACCAGTTATTCATAATGTTCCCAATCAATAGGAGTTGCAGGCATTTAAAGGCTGGCATGAGAGAGTCAGGAAAGTTATGTACTAGTTGTCTATCAGTATTTTAGATTCTATGATTGTATATATCCAAGATGCAAGCACGTCGAATGAGGCGCATAATGTACAGAGAGTATGAGCATCAATGACTACCACATGAAGGTGACGAAGATTGCAGATGCATTTGCTTCCATTGGAATGCCAGTGGAAGATGATTTAGTTTTTGTGACCATGAATGGTCTAGGAAAGGATTATGCATAGTTTCGGACATTCATTGCCGTCTGTGAGAATTTTTTTGATTTTGGGGAGTTGATTGCTCTTCTAATTTTTGAAGAGTAGAGAAATGGTGGTGCATCTTCTTCAGGAGGAACTTTAAAAGAAACTGTCTTCTACTCAAATGTTGGCATTGGGAGAGGCAGAGGTAGAGCAGGCCGATTTGGAGACTGTGGCGGAAATCAGAATATGCAGCAAATTTAAGAAAATCAGTCCTATGGAGGAGGACGTGGTAACTTTAGAGGCAGGGGGAGCCTAAGAGGTCGTGCTGGATGGTAGAGATCAAAATACAAACAGCAATGTTAAATGCTACTACTGTGGTAAAATGGGTCATATGGCTAAAGACTGCTACAAAAAGCAGAATGACATCATGAATAGAAAATTGTAACAAGGTAATTATGCATCCTCTAGTAGACATGGTGATGACAGAAATGAGCATTTGTTTATGGTGCAATACATGACCAATTTTGTGGCAAGTATAGAAGAAAGCAATGATGTGTGGTATGTTGACTCAGGTGCGTCAAACCACATGTCAGGTCATGCAGAATGGATGCAGGATGTAAGGAAAATGAAAAGACCAGGATTTGTGGAGACTGGTGATGATACTGTACATCCTATTGTGCAGATTGGTAAAATTTCTTTGTCTATGCAGAATGGAAAAAAGAAAAACTTGTCCGATGTATTTCATGTCCCGAATATCACAAAGAACTTGGTTTCTATTGGTCAAATGGTTGAGTAGGGCTTGCAGGTCAGATTTAATCCTCATGGATGCTTTGTTGAGGATATGAAAAATAAAGGTCGCTTGATAGCAAAAGGGAAGAAGAAGGACATGATGTTTACGTTAGATGCGGACATACCTGAATTAAGTGCAGCAATGTTTGCACATGGGATCGATGTAGTTGCAGATATTGATATTTGGCATAAATGCAGTGGTTATGTTAATGTACAGTGACTTAAATAAATGCAGGCCTAAAATATTATTGCATGATTGTCTAAGTTTAAGGTTGTAGAAATGTATAAGGTATGTGAAGCTTGTCAATTTGAAAAACAGGCAAGGAAATTATTTTTTAGACATGTTCAAGAGAGTAAGAGGTCATTGGAATTAATCCACTCTGATGTGTAGACTACTAGAGCTGCATCTATCGGAGGTTGTCATTATTTTGACACTTTTATTGATGACTACAGCAAAAAAAGTTGGGTGTATTTTATGAAAAAGAAAAGTGAAGTGTTTGGGCATTTTAAAGCTTTTAAAGCTATGGTTGAGAAAGAAACAGGCTTGTAAATAAAATGCCTAAGGTCAGATGAAGGGGGAGAGTACCTCTCACATGAGTTTGCAAGATTCCTACAAGAGCATGGCATAAAGTAGCAATATTCATGCAATCATACCCCACAGCAAAATGGACTTACAAAAAAAAAAACAGGCATATTGAAGAGGTATCTCGTGCTATGCTTAACGAAAGACCTGTCAAATTATTATTGGACTGAAGCAGTTGCTACAGCAGTCTACATAATAAACATGACTCTCACTGCAGCAATACATGACATGACGCCAGAGGAGAGGTATACTGGTAGGAAATCAGATATTTCTCATTTGAAAGTTTTTTGTTGCATTGTCTATGTTCATGTATCAAATGAGTTGAGATCCAAGTTGGATCCAAAAGCTGAGAAGTACATCTTTATTGGTTATTCTTTGCAGCAAAAAGGATATAGATGCTATAATCTTTCTACTTGTAAGTTTACAATGAGCAGAGATGTTTTTGTTAAGATGAGGAGCTGGTATAAATTAATAAATATGATTGATGATGTAGATGCGCAAAATAGTAATGCTGTAGAGAATTCACAGTAGCAATCACAAAATATTAGTGGACGTGTAGTGTTCTCTAGCAATGGTTCACATACTTCGCTATGGACAGGCAGATTGAGATAATGAGAATCTCCTCAAAGCAATGCAGATAGTGGTATGCAAGTATCACGAAAGGAAAAAGAGAAAGTAGATCAGTCTATGGTTGATGTGAATGCAGGTCACTCTTATGTGGATGGTGAATTCAGTGGCTCAGAACGGAGCCTTGATGATGAGCTGGGTATTCCTTCTGTTGTTACACATGGAGTAAGAAAGACAAGGGATGTTTTGAGAGCACCTGGTAGTGAGCCTATTTTGCGCAGGTCTACCAAAGTTAAGTATCCTGTGGATAGGCTGAAATATGATGGATTTACAGCCATTCACTATGCCTATATGGTCAAAGTGATACATGAACCAAAACCCACTTTTTTTGAGCAAGCCATGGGAAAAGAAAAATGGGAGAAAGCCATGGATGAAAAAATGGATCCCTTGGAAGCAAATGCTACATGGGAATTGGTGCCTTTGCCTAAAGACAAGAATGCAATTGGCTGCAAGTGGGTCTATAAGGTGAATGCACAATGTAGATGGTTCTGTGAGGAGATACAAGGCAAGATTAGTTGTCAAGAGATATGCACAGACATATGGCATTGATTATGAAAAAACATTCAGTTCGATTGTAAGGATAGCAATCGTAAGAGCAGTCATTGCTATGGTTGCATCAAAGGAATGGTCTTTACATCAGATGGATGTAAAGAATGTCTTCTTGCATGGTGATTTGCAAGAAGAGGTCTATATGGAGCAGCCACCAGGTTATGTGCATGTTATTCATCTTGAGTTTGTTTGCAGGTTGAAGAAATCCTTGTATGGCTTGGAGCAAGCACCTAGAGCATGGTCTGACAAGTTAGGACAGTGTTTTTTCACTATTGGCTTTCATATTTTCATGGCAGATTTCTCACTTTATGTGAGAAAAATAGAGAAAGGTATTATGTTGCTTGTCATTTATGTTGATGATTTGAATCACATGTGATAGTGATGAAGATATCCTTCATGTGAAAATGCTATTGAAGTAAAAGTTCGAGATGAAGGATTTGGGAGAGCTGCGTTACTTCTTGGGCATTGAGATGATTAGATCCATACGTGGGATATGGCTCTTGCAGAGGCAGTATGGATTGGATATGCTGTCCAAATATGGGATGACAGGCTGTAAGCTTATTTCAGTTTCTTTGGAGCAGAATGTGAAGCTGAGTGCAGATGCAGGTGAGCTTCTGGAAGATCCTACTATGTACAGACGCATAGTAGAAAGTTTGATTTATATGACTATTACCAGGTCAAATTTGAGCTATGCCATTGGGTTGGTAAGTCAGTTTATGTAGGCTCCAAGAAAATCACATTTGGATGCGGCTAGACGCATACTGAGGTATGTGAAGTCCATATTGCAGTATGGATTATTTTATGAGACTGGGGTTCAGATAGTTGCATGGATATACTGATGGTGATTGGACTGGTAGTATTTCTGATAGACGATCTACTACCAGTGGATATGTATTTTTTTTTTAAAGAGTGCTGCAGTCACTTGGAGCAGTAAGAAACAGCCTACAGTTGTCTTGTCGAGCATAGAGGCTGAGTACATGGGTGTAGCAATGGCTGCATGTGAGGTAGCTTGGTTGCATAAGCTACTTTATGATATGCATCAGTCTACAGATGGACCAGATGTCATTTATTGTGACAACATGAGCAGTATACACTTGGTAAATAACCAAGTTTGTCATGTTAGAACAAAGCACATTGAGGTGTATTATCACTATATGCGGGAGAAGGTTCTAGTAGGTTTTATTATGTCAGCACAGAGGATCAGGTAGTTGACATATTCACGAAGGCATTGGGTGCAGAGAAGCTGCGCAAGTTCAGAGACTTGCTTGGTATGCAAGAATTGGGATTAAGCTCGAGGGAGAGTGTTGAGATATCGAGCTCTACTCGTGATATATCAGGGTGACCGTTGTGCATTTATGTCATCGACTTGTTAGCTGCAGATGCAGTTGGTACACCGTCCATGAATAATAGCTGGATGATAGCTATCTTTATGTACTCTAGTTAGTGGCTCAGTTAGTATGTCATCTAGGCTAGCTGGGTTTGGTTTGAGACCCACATATAGGGTTCATCTATTCCTTTTTATACTAAGAGAGTTCTTTTGGCTTTTACAACTAAGAAGAGGAAAACTGTTTTCAGACTCCACCTTTGTGTGTATTCTCCCATTGTGTATGTGAGAAAGCTGCAAGTGAGACTTCTTACTTCTCTCTCACTCTCTTCACTATAGTAGACCCAGGTCTCAACAGGGATGGGAGGTCGCTCGGTGTGATTTGCATGTCCGTCCGCTGTCGAGTGCAGCGTGTCTCAAGCTCTGGGTCTCTACTGTGTCTACTATCAGTGATTATAGGACGCATGCGATCTGACTGGAAGAACTCTATGATCATATTGTGAGAGAGAACGGGTCTTGTGTTTGAGGATTGTCTCTGCGTCCTAACAAAGTGAGCTTCATTGGAAGTTCCCTCGGCTCCAACCAGGTCCTGAATGTGTGTAACTGTAGTAGATCTTCTCGAATGACCTGGTCGACCTCGTGGTATCCTAGTGGGATAGATGGAGTGTCTAAGCTGTACTGAAAGGGAGGCAGCCTGTCTATGTGAAGCCCCTATCTCTCAAACCACCTATGTGTCTGGGCATACCAACCTCTCTCATCTCCACCATCTGTGAGGCCCATGGATAAGATAGAGCCAGCCATGGTAACCTGCGTTGCTTTGCTGCATTGGATCATCCAAATGTCGTTGGAGGTCCTCAGTAGATGAGGACATCAGAACCACGTCATTCGTGTATAAGAGTATCTGAATCAGCGTGCCGGCGAGAGAGCAACCAGTCCCTCCTAATGATCCCATAAAGGTCTCGAGTTCGTCTACGTAGAGGCTAAACAAGGTAGAGTGCCATAACAGCCCATATGATCTCCTGGTCATACCCCAGTGTCTGTAGGCATTTGATGAGCGGGCTCGTGGGACCGTGTCAAAGGCTTTGCGGAAATCCACAAAGCAACAGTATACTCTCTGTTTCCGTGAGCTGGCCTCTTGTATGACCCCTCGGAGTGCAAGTATGTGATCCATGGTCCTGTGATCACGTCGAAATCTTGCTTGGCCCTCGGCCCTGAGCCCCTGTATCTCTGCGAATCTGTTGACCTTTGTGTCGAATATTGATGAATAGATCTTGCCCAATCATAATGGTCCTATAGTTTTTCGGGCTCATGGATCTCTTGCCTTGTGAATGGGCGTGATGGTGTTGAGGGTCCATGTGTGTGTGAGACGCGTGTGGGCTCATGTATATATACACACACTTTTTTCGGCGGCGGTACTCACGTATCGTCTCTGTCGAGAGAGAGAGAGAGAGAGAGAGAGAGAGAGAGAGATAGAGAGAGAGAGAGAGAGGAGGAGAAGAAGAAGAAGAAGAAGAATGTATTACCGTCCTCTGGGGGCCGAAATACCGACCCATGGGATCCATAAAAGTCACGATACAAGTGTCTCCTTCCTTTTATGGAAGGGGGGGAGAACAATTATTTTGAAATACATTGAGTAATACAATATTCACGATATTTAAGAACCTTGGCAATATAGTTACCCAGAGTGGCTATATGGCTATGTGAGAGCAAGCTTGCTAGGGTGTCGTGTTCCTTTGTAATATTGTTAAAGTCCCTCCTTATGCAAGCATACCGTGTGCATGTAAGGAGGACATGTGCTTCTGTCTCTACTTGTTCTTGGCCACACAGCTTGCAAAATCTTTGTTTCCTTGAGACATCTCCCCAAGCACCTTTCTCTATCTCCAGAGTGTGTGATCGGGTGCGGATGAGTGCAATGCTTCTCCTTGCATTTGCAGGTATGGGCATAGTTATGTATTTTTGTGCATTTTCTTCCTCCTTGGAGTAGGTGTCCCAATAAATGGGATTGACATGCGTACAATAATACTCATACGTAGCCCTTTTTTCAGCTGATTGCCATTTTTGCTGCAATATTCCCAACAAAGCTTTATGAAATGCCTTCTCATCCATTTCCCCGGATGACATCTCCAGGTAGGATGTTACTCTCCATCTTTGGAACCATCTCTGAATGTCTTGCCACCAACCAGATGATAGCGTCTTGCTTTTGTTTGTCTTTTGAGGCCTTTTACTTGCTTCCCATGCTTTCATTGGTAATCTCTGCGACCCCATGGACTTGACCTTCTTTATGTATTTGAAAACCCTTCATAGTGCTCTCAGTTCAATGGGCCTTGTACCAGTCTCAATAAGCATGATTGAGTATGGTGTAGTAATTTTAACTCCCAGATGCCGTCTTAGAAATGATTTCTGTATTTTTTCAATATCATTCCATTTTGATGCTGAGATGGTACCTCCCCATACTTCTACTGCATATAGGACTGTTTGCACCACATAAGCATCAAATAAAATCCGTCTGACGCTCCATCTCTTAGTGTCACTATTTCTGCAATCATTTTCAAAATGATAATATTTTCCCCACCCGGCATCAATCCTTCTGTGGACACAATCATTCCATCTATGATTTGCTGGCACATCTATTCCCAGGTATTTGAATGTGTTTACTCTCTCGATTTCCTGCTCATTGTACATAATACTTGGGGTGTTTGCAGGCTGCTTTGTTTTTACTATCATCATTTTAGTTTTGGTGACATTTACCATGAGGCCGCTCTCTGCACAAAACTTGTGTAGAATGTGCATCATCCGCTGCATATTTTCTGCTGTGTATGAGAAAAAGACAACATCATCTGCATATAACAACAGTAGTACGGTGCATGCACAGATTTGGGGGCTCTCTAGTTGCTGCTCTTGCATCATTTCTTTGACTAACTTCTCCAATCTGTCAATACATAGTCCAAATAATGTTGGTGGCAGAGGGCAACCCTGTTTAACCCCCATATTACTATGCACACTCATGTGTGTATATATACACACTTTTTTTCGTGGAGTAAGAGAGATTTCATTCAGAGAAATGTACATTCATAACTGTCCAAAGTGAAACAGCTATACATATACACTTTTTTGATGGTGAAATCTAGTTGTATTTATATTACAAATTTGCAGCCCCCTAGAAGAAGGGGTAAGCAATTACAAGATTAGAAAAGGTCATTATAAAAGCGATACGTAGTATTGTCAATCTTATGGGCTCGCAAGCAATTGAAGAAAGATCGCCTAACGATAGAAAGAGAAACTATGAAAGAGAGGGTCTTGCGGATCCTCCATATAGTCTAGAGAGCCCAATAGCGAACCCAATAGAATAAAAGCTCATAGCCCGGCCTGATAGGGTGCCATTCGAAAATCCAGAAAGGCCTACCGAAAGTAGCACTAGGAAAAGGAGCAACTAATAGGCATTGTAAAAAGAATAAGAAATCCCTCGAGTGAGGACAACGCCATAAGATGTGGCTCATAGATTCCCATGGAGCGAGACATCTATAACAATGAGAAGGGCCGACATGTCTGCGAGCCAATAGCTGTCCAATAGGAAATACTCCTCCAATTACTCTCCAAAAGGAAACCTATTGCTGAAGAGGGAGTTTTGAATTCAAAACGAACCTCAATCTGTTCATCCACCACCCAAGAGTGCGATGCAAGGGCTAGATATGATTCACATGTTGGAAAGGTCACCTCCCCATTTGTAAGCCCCCAAATGAGGAGAGCGTGGGGGAGGGAGACCGAGGGTAGGATATGCCAAGAGGAGAGAGAGAGGGGCTTGCCACATGGGCAGCACCTCACAACAAAAAGGTTGGGGTTATCCCAGGATGAAGGCTACAACAGATGGCGCCAGATGTTAGAAACATGGTGGAGAGAGGGAGAGAGAAGGTTAGGGTGTGAGGAAATGAAATATAAATCAAGACATAATGAAAGGCTATCTTATTCATAATCATAAGTAGTACAAGCCTTACAGGCTACATACTCACACTTGCACCAAGTGCATATGGGATAAGTCCCATAGTGACACATGACTCACACACATGAACTAATACTAGAACTCCTAGTACTACACCCCAACACATCACACTAACACACTCTTTGGCTATGATATCTCCAACACCCCCCTTCAAAGCAAAGAGTGTGCAAGAGCAGATCGATCCCCCCTCCCACCCAATACAACAAAGAGCAAGTCCAACTATCCAACACCTCCCGTGTGATAGTAACTTCTCAGTCAGCTTGCGACCGGCAAGGGCAAACCATCACTCGTCACCCCCCCTTACTGTGAACTGGCTGATCAATACCATCAAACCGAAGTAAAAGACAATATGAAAACCCAGAAGGGGGTAAAAGAACCCTGCATAAAGCAGCACAGTGATGGAAGCGGAATTGGCTGAAAATCTTGAAGGAGCTGAGAGAGTAGATGCCAATAGGGACGATAACGAGATCCCAAATGAAAATCACGAGTTGCGGCAGAAAAAGGCATCACACATTCCGTGTCATCCAAAACATCATCAATAGATTAATCCATTTAGAACAAATGAAATAAGAGCGCCTGGACTCCTGTAAAGCTAGTGGATTAGATTATCAAACATCTTTGATCAGTGTATACTTTCAGCTCGCAAGGAGTTACTACCTAGAGAGGGCTGTCCCACCCATTTGAGATGTGAAAAGGTTTGTTTCCAATCTGCAAGCATTCGACTTGCAAAAGGACATCCCTTAATTTGACCATTAATATGCCCAAATAGGAAGTCCCATTGCAGTGGTCTCCAATGACCAATTCATCAAATGTAAGATGGGTCTCACCATGGCAGCCCATGTGTACAAACTGAAGCATTATTTTCCCCTTGTGAGCTAGAAGATGAGTGAATGTTCAAAATATTGCATCTTCGGGTACAAAGGTGATCCATAGATAAGAGGGGTACAAAGGTGATCCATAGATAAGAGCTTGAGAGCTTTGCGGTGATGATGAGTTTTCCAAAAGAGCAAACATCATCAAAGGTAGACAAAATTGTATATATGCAACCAAGGTGGATTGGACTATCCGAAGTCGTGTATGCAAAGGCCTGGACGCTAGTTCCCAGTATTCCAATCTCTTCTTGAGCTTTTCAAGCATCCAATCCAGCTGTTGCCTACGAGTGATTTCGATCCCAATGGGTAACCCAGATGATGCACTAGCTGCACTAGTGCAACAATTTCCCCTGGCCATAGCAAATGATCCCAGACTTTCCTGCGCAAAGCAAGAAGCTTAGATTTTTGAAAATTTACATGCAGGCCAGCAACCAAGGAAAATAGAGACAATGCATTCATAATGCATGATAAGTCCCTTTTTGCATTTTGTAGGGTGAAAAAGGAGTCATCTGCATCAGTCTGGGCAATGAAAGTCACACACACACTTTTTTTTTGGTGTCTTTATATTACAAGATAGTTATCCCAGAGACTGTTAAGCTGACCCCCCCCCGCCCCACCCACCCACCCACACACACACACACACATATAATTTTGGGGGTGAAATCCATGTATTCTTATATTGCAAGAGGCTGTCCCCAAAGTGGAGATCAGCAAATACAAGATCCGAAATTTTCATTGTAAGACAAGTAGACATCGTAATCTATGTTACGAATAGACTGGCAATCATAAACTGATTGCTTGAATGACATGTGAAAATAGGGGCCCCTAGTTGGTGAAAAATATAATTAATTTGCCTAGGAGAAGCTAAGAGGGGTGAAAAGGAAGGGCTCATAGCCTAAGGTACAAGCAAAATATTAAAGATGTTTCTAGATGCCTCCTGCCACCTCTACTGTTGCTTCATAAGAGCCTGCCATCCAGCTCCTTCAGATTATCGTACTGCATAACCCCCACTCCCTTGTGCATTTCTCCACTCTTTGCTCAGATCAGCCCCCTTCCCTCTCCGCTCAGGGGCCCCCTCGCCCTCCCCCCCTTTCCTCCCTTTGCCCCGCTAGTCGTCTTGCTGTGGCTTTACAGAAAAGAGAGGGGAGGTTGAAGTACTCGCTGTTGCAAGTAGTTGCCGTTGGAATTGTAGACAGACGTCCTTGCACTAGCAAATGGAGTCGATGACTAGCAAAGGAAGGCGATGGCAAGCAGGGTAGACAGAGCTGTAGGAAAGCTAGGAATGTGAATACTAGGAATGCAAATCAAGGACCACAAGCATGAAATTTCCTTGCAGGTAGTGGTTGCTGCGGATGGTTCATCATCGCAAGGAGTGTAGAATTGTCATGACAACGCTGGATTTTCATCTCCCAATGTCTGATTCGGTGCTGCAAATCGATCGCAAGCAGTGCAGAATTTGAACGACCCAGCTGGAATCTCATCATCCGATGTGTGATTTGTTGCTGTAGATCAAGATGGAGCAGCAAGGAGGGAGTGAGAGGAGCTTCCGGACACACAACAGGGGGACGGGGGTGAGGCGGAGGGGAGGGAGGGGATTTGCGACAAGGCAGACGGGGAGGGAGAGGGTGGACTGAGTGGAGGGTGGTGAGGTGGAGGGGGAGGGAGGGTTAATTAAAACTAGATTAATTCGATTAGGATTAGGGGGTGTTAACTTAGGCTAATCACTTAATTGGATGACCAATTAATTTATCTAATGAACCATGCAAATTTTGTAAGTTTTGCTAATCTAATGCTATTTTTCAATGCCAAGACCATTGAAGCAAAAAATTACAAACCTCATGTAAAAAATGTGATGCAAATCCTATGCTCGAGAGCAAAGTTATCGAATTTTTTCAATTAGTAGACCCATTAATAGAGTGAGAGATAGTGGAACATGGAAGAAGTAGGCTCTTGAAAGACTCGACTGTTCCTGCCTTTCCATGAAGTCTAGAGTATCCAATATCAAACCCATGTAAGAAATTCATCAAACTCTTCTTGCTGTGGGTAAATGCCGGATGTGCACAGTTTTCGAGCAAAAACCTACGAGCAGAAAAGTCCAAGCGATAATTTTTGACACCAACCATGCTCGTATATTTCTCAAAGAAATACAAATTCTTTCTTAATTTCTCCTTTATATAACCATATACTTACTTATTTTTCATTATAATCCTCATTTTAGAGAGCATCATCTATATATGAACAAATAGTGAACACTTTAGAAACTCCTATAAATACCTCCCTATCATACTCTCTTTTGAGGATTTTGGTAATTCAATCAATTTAAAAGAGTTTCCCTAATCTTTAGCAATCCCATATTTGAAGCTCTCATGTAATAATGTATACCATATTCCTTGGATGAGTAGGAAAAAGATATTGGAAACCTCATACTTAAAGCCATCATAATCAATCATAAATTAATCTCTAATACATTGTCAAATATGGGAAGGCAAGGTAGGGATTTTAAAAATATTCCCAATTCTTTGAACCTAAGTACTTTTAAGGAAATGTGGTCTCTATTGAACTCCTTCCTACCATAACATGAATTGGGGAGAAGTTGTAACTCTCATATACATCTTGAAAATTTTAATTTTTCTCTTTTATAACTACCATTGCATAGATCATGAAATTTTGAACATTTTTCCTTTTTACAGCTCCTCAATTTGAGCTAAGGAGAAAAAGTTATGACCTCTTTTGCGTAGGCTCTCCAAGGGTATTTTGCCGGCGGAATAGGGTTGGGACAAGCTCTTCAAACCATATTCCTCTGACAAAATACACTTAGAGCGTCTATTAAAAAGGTACTATTTATTTTTCTTAGGTCATCCTCAGGAACTGTAAAGAGGATATTTGCTCAAAATTTCATGATCCAAGCAATGGTGAAAGCAAAAGAAAGGATTTTTGAAAGTCATAAAATAAGTCACCACTTGGACATTATACATGCATATTATATAAAGGTATATATTTATTTATCAACGTTTCATATTTACTTACATATTCCTTGAAATAATTTGGAATTTTTTACTCCCAAAAAATGACTTGAGCCTATATATTTTGACCCCTTCCATCTTTTGTCCGCTCGTCGCTCGGGGGTTTTTGCTCGAAAAATGGAAACCCCCGTAAATGCCAAAGAATCCAAAAAAGCTTGCCAAAGCAAGCAGTTGGAAAGCGGGCCTGGAGGCACTATTGAAGAAATAGCAGGAAGTCACAGGTGACAGGGAAATTTCAAAAGATGGAGCAAGGATTCCCTAGGAGCCAAACATATGTGGCCTAGGCCCTAGAGCAGGAGCAATATGACTACATGCCAAGAGTTGGCCGAAAGGAATAACACCAAGCATCACTCGCCATAGAAAAACCGGTTGACGAAGCGGAAGTTTGCAAGGCGAGAGCTACTTCAATCTTTTATGCCACTATTTGGCATTGTGATCCAAAGACCAAAGCTGATTTACATGATGTGATATCCAAGGAGGAGGCATCAAGACCCTATATGAACCAGCCACTGACATATCAGCTAGGTGTAAGGAGCAGAAGCGGCAGGTAGTAGAGCCGTGGCGATTTAAGGACCAATCAGTACGGCTGTACATTAGCTCCAACGTGGGAATTGGTAAAAAGGAATGCAACGTTTGAGAAAGATAGTGCCAAAGGGGTCGATAATGCATCCCCAATCCATACTGTCTAGCCGCCAAGGAAAAGGCAATAACACACACACACATATTTTTTGGTAATACTATATATTACTACATGGGAAACCTTAAAGAAGGTAAAAACCCACCATGTGGTATTAAAAGAAACACATAACCCCTATTAGAAAGACAAGAGATCAAGAAAAAGTAGCAAAAGGGAAAGGAGGAGAATACAAAAGTACATGCCAGTAGGTGGCGTCATAGAAATAATATCCTCCAACGTAATCCCCTGTTGTACCAGAAAACCATTGAGCGAAGTAGTGGTGCCATCAATAAAATGCAATTCCTTTTGACCCTTGTGATTCTTCTTGATGTAGGTAGGAAGACAATACTTTTAAATCACTAGGTCAAAACTTGTTGTAGCATAGGAATCATGATACATGTCCTCGGGTAAAAAAATACTTTTAGATTGAGGAGAAAGAACCCGTGTATCTTGCTCTCTCAAATCCATATTTGGATCCTCATTACCAACTATATCCAAAGGAGATATATCCACCTATAGCTCAAAAGACAGTGATTTAATGATTGAAGAGGCCATATGAGACTCCACTTCAACAGAAAGAGATTGGTGAACTAAAGAGGGCTCTCAGAAGTCAGAAACATCAAGGCTAGAAGATGTAGGGGTGGTCGAGGAAGAAGGATCATCAAGAGGAGCTACTGGGGATTGCAATTGAGGTTTAGGTGCTACATTGTGAACCTTCACATACACACACAAACACACGCGCACGCACCCCAATAAAACACACCCACCCACAATTGTTCGCATGTGTATGTACATACACAGAAATGTATGTGTGCTATCTCGCCCCCTAAACCAAAAGGCCCTCGCTGTGAGTTTCGTCCCAGTCCCTTCCCTTCAAGTGATCCTTCCGTCATTTTTCTATCTATGTGCTTTGTCTCCTCAAAGAGTTTGTATTGTTGACATTTTTCTTGCCCCCTTTCCCCTGCATGCTTCCGTCGCTTTCTTTTGGGAGGGGACGACTATTTCTGATTTGGAATTTTATTGCTCACTTTCACAAAACCGAGACCGTAAGTTCGGAAGTTATCTATGTTCAAAGGAACCTTTTGATTGTTTGGCCACAGAGTGTATATTTCTGATTTAGTACTTTTTTTTAAATTTTAATAATAATTACAAAGTAGTTCAAATATATGTGGCATTCGAAGTGCAGATTGTAGTCATGTTTGCATGCACAATTGCGATTTTTTGCAAGCTTGGATGGACATCATGTCAAGATTGTGTTTTGTTGTGTGTTAAATGCATAGACATGTGAAGGCACCTTTGTATTTGTGGCAGTAGTTGTATAGCATGAGTATGTTTGTCATCTATGTAGGTGGGTGGGGTGATTACATTATGGGATGCATTAAGAGATGCCTTTGTAAAATTGACCATTTGCTTTCATCGCAGGTTCACATCAACAGCAAAGCAATTAGCAATCAAGCTGGAAGCTCCCAATGTAAATGATCTCGGCTTTTCTAAACGTTATGTGAGGTGCCTGCAGGTATTTCTTGATTATTTGTGCATGGTTATTTAAAGATATTAAAAATCTTATAAATAAATAAATAAATAAATTACACACTTTTTTTTTTCTTTTATTGCTGTAAAATAATTACATTCATAGTTACTTCGAAAATGAAGTAACTACTACTCAACTAAAGATCTCAGTATAAGCTGTATACATATCTTGATCAATCAAACGAGTCTAAACACAATCATAGAAAGATTGCTGCAGAGATCGTTTGAAAAAAATAAAAGACGAAAAAAGTGGATCACCAAAGACTCTATGATTTCTGTCCATCCATAAAGTCCATAGTGCCCAGTAGCGTACCCATATAAAAAATAAGTCAAAACCCTGTCTCTCTGGATGAAAACCAAACAACGAGAAAAGTCTGCCAAAAGTAACAGTAGGAAATCTCGCTCGAAGCCTCTGTCGGATGAGAGTGATGAAGTCACAAGTATGTGGATAGAACCAAAAGATGTGAAGCATAGATTCAGTAGAGTGCAGGCATCTGTGACAAACAGCCGGAGCAATATGTCTGTGTGCGAGTAACTGGCCAGATGGAAAAATGCCAAGCAGGACTTGCCAAAGGAAAAGCTGTTGCCGAAGAGGGACTTTGTAATGCCAAAGGAGACGCAACCGTTTTCTCCACCACTTTAGTAGGCGATCCATATGCCAAATAGTATTTGCTCTGTCAGAAATCCAAGGCGGAGGTAATAACACTTTATACAGAGATGACACTGTGATATGTGAGAGCTTCAAGGGACGGGTTGAAGAGGAGGAAGAGAGTAAAATCCAATCCTCAAGCCTATTCTGAAGTTCCAAGCGAGGTACCGGCAAGAACGGTCGAAGCATTGCTGAAATCCTGTGCCATAAAGGACGATAATGAGCTCCCAAACCGTATTTGCTAGCAGCCATAGAAAAAGATAAAAGTGTGCCATTATCCTGAAGTACATCCGCCACAGATGAAATGCCTTTGAAGGAGAGAAAATAAGAACGTCTGGGTTCTTAAATGGCCAAAGAAAGGTGGAATACTTTAGACCAATAAATATTCTCAGCCCTCAAAGAGTTTCCCGACAGAGAATCTCGGCCATGCCATTCTAAGTGGGATAAGATATGTTTCCAATCGAGAAGCAGGCGAGAGACAAAAGGGCAGCCTCTGATCTTGCCTTGGATAGAGCCAAATAGGAAATCCCACTGAGTAGGCTGCCAATGCCCAAAGGTAGAAGTATGAATATGTAATAAGAGAGAGTGGATCATGAAAGCCCAAGGCTGATCTCCTTGCATAAATTGCAACATCATTTTTCCTCTGTGAGCAAGTAAATGCATTTGAATATTGAGAATGTTCAGACCCCGTGCATCTTTGGAGAACAGAGACGATGCATAGAGAGCAATCTGAGACTTTTCTTGCCATTTTTTGAACACCAGAAAATTTCCATGATAGCTGACATAAAGGAAACCAGCTCTACCTTAGTGAACATAATGAGAGGCAAATAAAATTGTATGTATGCTATCAAAATGGATTGTGTGATTTGCAAACGAACATGTAGTGGCCTAGTTGCAAAATTACACACACATACACACACACACACACACACACACACACATTTTTTTCTTTTTGTGAAAAGAATTTGGTTTTATATTACAGAGTCACAATCCCAGCCGCCAACCAAATCCGCCGTGCAGTGAGGAAGCCCCAAAGGTAGTGCTTGATTGTCTCTAGAACTCCATCCCCACAACCCCTGATCTTGGGCTGTAGTATCTATCTTATTGGACTTAGTTTAGCCATTGAAGAGCCACCAGTATCCTTAGGTTGCATTTGAGTAGGCATAGCATTCGGAGGCATTTTGTGTAAAACCAGAGCGCATTAGGAGGCCATGTGCTCAAACTTTTTACATTTAAAGCAAGCTCCTACAAATAACCCCTATTTGAGCTTATAAAATGCACTTCCCATAGCAACATGATTTATTGTAATAGAATAAGATTTGGGAGTGGGATTATCAGTATCCCATTGGATGCAAAATCTATTTGAATTCCCATTTGGCCTGGGTGGACACACCACCTTGCCCAAAGAAGCTGCAAATTTTGGCAAAAGAGAAACCAAACATTGAGGAAAATTAACCACCTCCACCCACACTGGACAGTGATGTCGAATCAAAGCCTTTTAGTCCCTAGTGGGCGACCATGGCAAAACATGAACCATCTGTTGTCCATAAAAAAGTGGAGAATGTTCAAGGAGCATCCGTTTATGCTGTTCATAAACCATAATAAGTTCAAAAAAGCCCCGGGCTGCATAGTGCACTTTACGAACAAAACAACCACCCAGTGTTTTGGTCCCCAGTTACCCACATCTACTGTAGTTGGCATATAAGCTGGGAAAAAGATAATGACATCAAGCTTTGCATATTCACGCTCGTGACCCACTATATCATCAACCTCCACCATAATCCCAAGTGTGGGTGCGGAATCTTTCCAATCTTTGCGGATATCTTCAAAACCCTCATCCTTGCGGATATGTTCAAAACCCTCATGCATAACCTCGAAAACCAGCTGAGCCTCAAGCGAGGCATGCACAGAGTCATCCTGATCCTAGTCTTGCTTTTGTTTCTTGTGTGAATAAATCTTTATTGAAGTCATATAAGAGAAACTTGTATGGACAAAGTAGGAAGAAAAGGAGAGTCAAAAGAAAAGGCCGAAAGGAAGAGAGGAAAATTGGCGATGCAACAAGAGAAAGAAAGAAAGAAAGAAATTTTGTTAGAGTCTTCGGAAGACCGATGGGTCTATGAGACTGAAAGGAAACCTGATACAAATCATAGTAAGGGTGGAGCTACTGAAACGAGCATCATCACCTGTGCTGAATCCTAAGTCTGATCATACATAATCAAACACATCTGGATGTAACAATGAAAAGAAAAGGACTGGAGCGGAGTGGAATCCTTCGTATGTCATGCCGCCCTGGCTGGTGCATAGCCGGTGATGGGACGTTGGGGCACGTCAAGAGGTGCCGTGCGTCTCGGTCTCCTGGACGAGGCTCGACGCAAGACCAGAGACACCGTGACTCCCGCGGGACGTATCCTGGATCTAAACAATGATGGGAGGTCTCCCAGAGTGATCTGTGTCCCCTCGATGTCTCGTGTGTCATGCTGCGGTCGTCGGGTCAGGGTCTCTGTCACGTTTGCGGCTAGAGATTGGACGATCAATGTCACTCGATGGGAAGAACTCTGTGATCCTGCTCTGAGAGGTGTCTGATGATGTGGCCAAGCCCCGTCGCCTGAGTAAGTACTCTCTGTGTTGGACCCCCTCGTGAATGAAGGCCGCGAGGCATCTTTGATCTGTGTAGGCATCTCTGAGAGGAACGGTAGAGAGCAGAAGAGGAAAGGGCAGTTGTGTCAAAACTAGCGCAAAGATCTCCGGACACGGACCCAACGAGCAAGCAAAACCACAGGAGGGGAAAACCCTGCTCCATATGGGCCGTACATGTTGTACGGAACTGTACAGCAGGAAATGGGGCTGAAAGGACACCTCTTTGTTTCATGTTATAGTTCCGCTGGCATCTATCACTCCCTCTAATTCGTCATCGTAACATGGCATAATGACACACACACATACACAAAACTCTTTGAGTCAGTTGGTAGTGTTTCTTTCAACAATGCTGTACTGGCAGGACACAAAGTTCTTTTACTAGAATGTAAGACGACATTGTTGCTCTCTCTCTCTCTCTCTCTCTCTCTCTCTCTCTCTCTGTTTGTGTCTGTCTGTCTGTCTCATTTAATCACTTTTCCAATCAAGCTACTTTTGGTTTTCTTGTAGGCTCCTCCAAAGAGTTTACTTCAGCAGGGGTTATATGCATTGACTTTTATCCATTCTTTTTCTCACATGGGGATTGGCATTGAATCTGCATTTTTCATCTAGTGGGAGTTACACTTTGTCGTTGCCATAGCTCTTTAAAACTGCTTGCTTTTGTAGCCCATTGATTTTCTTTAATTGCTCTGACTCCTTCACACACATTGTCTCTCTTCTGGTCTCTAATGTTCATGAAAGTTACTGCTTTTGTGGCTGCAGATTGTAGTTGATATTTAGATAACGCTTTGACTTGTTGATTCCCTTCAATTTTTCCTTTCTCTTCCGGCAGATTGTATTCTAGCAATGCATTCGATTCTTATTGTTCAGAGTACTGCATAATTCTGGTGGTGAACAGACGTTAACAATATAAATGGCCGTGATTCTATTTCAATTAACTAAATGATTATGTGTCTTCTTTGCCTTTGAAAGTTTGTCTTACCTGTGGTTTTGTCTAGTGGAAGATTGGTTGGTCAGGTGGTCTTGTTAGTGTTGCAAGTTGATAAAATATGTATGTGGACTCCATAGAGCTTACTAGTATATATAAGAATGTTGATTGTCCTTCTCTTTTACTTTTCTGCGAACTAATATTGATGTATGATTTTCCAGATTGCAGAAGTTGTAAACAGCATGAAGGACCTTATATCCTTTGAACGAAAGACTGGTTTGGGACCCATTGGTGAGAAATCTGTTTGCTTCCTTTTATTTGATGTCAATCAGTTTTCCATTTCCTTAGAAGTCAGAGACAATACTCAAATTGAGATGCAAATCTGTCCATTTTGATGTATACAGTCCCTTCCATCGCACTTTATAAAGCATGCTCTTAGTGAATATACTGGATAAAAATTATCTAGAGACCTCGAAGTGTTGCAAGAGACAGAAATCAAGGATATCAAAAATTCAGAGAAATGTCTATGAGGTAGGTACAATATGATGGCTAAAATACCAGGAGGGAAAGTGCCTAGATGCTTCTTCGGGTTATCAAATTAAAGAAACAAAATACAAGATACAACTTTGTTGAGGTGTGGTGGAACGGTGTGCTGTCACAAGTCGATACTCTGAGAAAGATAGTAGTCCCTTGGCTATGATGAGCTCATGGGCCTCTAGTTGCCAAAGCCTGTTGGATGAATCGATGTGGACCCCTTTGGTTGGATACCCCTGCGAACAGAGCTGGCGTGGCTATGGGTATGATAGCTGAGGTGGTACTCATAGTTGAGGTACAACACATACCTGCATAAGGCTCTACTGGTTTGACTAGAGAGTCAACTAGGAGGGTTTTTAAATATGAAAATGGTCCTCAAAACAATCTCTCCCATGTAGATAGTGAAGCATGTTCTCTAGGCAATCTTGCACATGCTATCGGCTTGATCCTTAACTCGAGCTTTGTGAAAAGGCATCCCAAGTACACATATGATGTGACAATGCTTACTTACGCCCTTGCGAATGTGAGTGAGAGAGGTTTATTAACATTTGTGAAAGACCAATGAAGCCTATGAAACAAAAACCTGAGACACCTCAGTGTTAGAACACCCCATAGAGGAAAATAAGAGGTGTCTTATATGTAGTGTAAACCAGAGCGAAAAATGTAAATACTTGTGAGATGGATAGAGTGAGCCTAGAATTTGGGTTGTGCATCATGTATATCTCAAGTAGTTGGGCCCTATGTCCAATCCATCACGACTAAACTAAGCTCCACATGAGCATGTTTGCAGTGAGGCAACCTTGATAAGCTGAGCACAATGTGTCAAGTGGGACTCTACTCGATAGCCCTATAGACGCTCATTGATTTGGTGCTTGTGAAAAGTACGCTAGGGATCTTGTGCCTTGCAGTGACCACTCATGGGCATCTAGTTGCCAAAGCCTCTTGGATGAATCTCAGCAGACATGACAATTGCAGCACATGGCTGGTTTGGAAACTAGATGGATATGAAGTTAGTGTTTTTAAATTAGACCTAGGAGAGAGTCTATGTGGAACAGCCTCTAGGATTCAAGTTGGCACTAACATGATGGTCAGACTTAAGAAGGCACTGTGGCTGAAATAGGTCCCAATATCTCTCTTTGGGAAGAAGATAAAAGACTCCAGCTCTTTATGTTGATGATCTGATTATGACATGGACCCCAAGGAGAAGATCAAAGAAGTCCTGTCACTCTTGAAGAAAGAATATCTGAATACAGACCTTTGTTTATTTCATTCTCTCTCTCTCTCTCTCTCTCTCTCTTCTAGAAGTACATCAGGACAATGATGATACCTTGATTTCACAGCAAGAATACTGTAAGGAGATTTGTCAAGCTAACCTCCTCACAACTAAGTATGAGGACATGAATGGTCATCTTGCTCCACTTGGGAGAGAACCTCATCCCCTAGGTATCAAAACCATTGCCTACCTTTGCATTTTTTGTATTCATTGTTAAGTTCAAGGCAATAGCTAAGGTAGCGCACCTCCAAACTACCTGTAAGTGAGCCCAAATATCTTATAACCATCACAACTCGCATAAATTGTTCCCAATATGGCAAAATGGGCAGATCCTAAAGTATAAATGTGTGTTTCTTTGTTATTGAAGTAATGCAACGTTTCTATGTAATGAAGGAAAAAGGGAGGCTCATTAGTGTGTGATACCCTCCCACAAATGCACATGTAGAATCTGAAATGCACACACTGCATTGCTTTAAAATGCAGATGCCAATCACTGGTTGCAATGATGGAGAGATGCACACTAGAAACGGGAGCAGCTAGCTGCAAATAAATGCACAATGCAAGGCAAACCTTGAAAGGTGAGGAGGTGTAGAGGTGCAGTCACCCTTTGACCTTTTAGAAAGGTCAAGGGTCAAACCTCCTATATGGCACTAATAAAATGTGCCAATGAAAATGCTCTAACACATGCATGGATGCAAGACTAATATTTGCCTTGCTTGGTGAATGCTTGCCCATGTGACACATGGTAAAGCCACACCAATTAGCCCAATGCCATGGTACTATATGACACCCATCTCCTCCAATCATTTCCCCCCCTTGATGAACGATCGATCGGCCTCTGTACCCATCATTTTGGAATACTTATCTTGCTTAATCTTAGCAAGGGGTTTAGCGAGGATATCTACAGCATGATTGTTTGTCAGATATACTAGTTCTCTTTTTTGAGGTATTTTGTTTGAGCCAGGCATTGCTTGTATGGGGCAGATTTGATTCTCTCTGGTACTGTTCAAACTGTCCATTTTATCAGTTTGGAACTGATATTTTCAGCCTGCCTTTGGCTAGCCAAGTATTGGCTTGTGCAGCGTTCAGTTGTAGTATAATTCAGAGCTTGCAAATTTTTGGGACTGTTTGTGCATTTATGATGGCACATAATAAGAATCGGAATCTTGGAGGTGTTTTTGGAGTTTCGGCCCAGGAGGATAAATTGGATGGCACCAATTATTCCCTATGAGCTTTACGGTCAAGAATCTTCTAGTTGCGAAGGCTCTATGGGGTTTTGTAATAGGTGAACATGCTTGTCTAGGAGTTGCCGTCATTGCTCCTAGTACATTTCAACAAGGAGGTAATCCCTTGCTAGGCAGTAGGTTCAGGTGAGACCAGTTGTACGAGTTACACCTGTTGGCCCTACACAGGATTAGACAAGATGGGATGCCATAAATGTCCAGGCTTTGTCACTCATTGCCTTGCTTGGAAGGAGGTTCCTCATACCTCATGTCTAATCCTCTAGGACTTCCAAGCAAGTTTGGGATACATTGGAGAATATTTATCAGGCAAGGAATTTCTTGAAAAGAGAGCTTGATAATGTCAAGATGCTTGAAGGATGACTCAATGTCAGATCATTTGACTAAGATCGAGGACCTTAGAGAAGAATGATTGAACATTGATGAAGTCATACTTGATAGTTAGCATCTATCTACAACTCTGAATTCTTTGCCAGAGACTTTATTTGATTTTTCATACTTCTCTGAATTTGTCCATGACAGTTCCACTCACTTTTCAAGGACCTTGTGGGACTGTTGTTGCAGGAAGAAGAGACAAGGGAAAATATGTCTGTTAAGGTCAATGATGATGAAGCCTTGTTGGCTAAAGGAAAAATAAGCCTCACTTTAGTGGCTATCAAATAAAATGCAGGTCAGCCTAAGAAGAATAGAAAATACCATTATTGCAAGAAGCTGGACGCCACAAAAGTTAATGTAGGAAAGATTGTAATATTTAAGGCAATGGCCAATGTAGTAGTTAACTAGGAGGGTTAGGGGCACTATTTCCTTCCAAGTTTTCCCCCCTAACTAGACTTAGTGGTTGAGTTATCATTTGTGTGACTTTTACCCCAGCCTCACCCTAGGGTTTCAGGGTTTCATCATGTTGATAGCCCTCTTGTATCATTCTTGCAAAACTTAAATTCAGCTCAGCTCCACGTCTTTGAGCTTTCTCCATCTCCAATTTCTTACACGCGTTGGGGGTTGCATATAGGCCATCTCAGCGGACCATTATACATCGCCATCTTGTGTTGCACACATGGCAAGCAGTACTGCCTGTACAGGGCCTGGACATGTGTATCTGCGATGTCCATCTGAACATCTCTATTATAGCTGTAAACCTGTCTACCTATGGGAATAGGTGGCATCCTCCTACAAGTGCAGAATTTCTATTGGTGGCGGTGATGCTTGAGGCAGATTTGGCATTCCAAGCTCCCTCTTCGACAACAGGTCTTTTCCTAGCGTATTCTACTGGAGATGTTTCCTTCTGGACGCTTGCTCTCATGCCAGCGTATTGCTTCAGCTGTTTGTTGCTGTTGTCTGGCACCCAAGGAGTGTGTATCTCATATTTTCTAACGTTGCCCTGACACATGTGACTTCATCGGCATTCTTCAGCAGAGATTGTGTTTACGCTTTCCTCATACTACTTTCGGCAGGTTCTTTTTTGCTATTTGGGATTTATCCTCGCTGACCAGAGTTTGACTTGTTCTTTTCTTGGGTTCGTTACTGGGCACTTTGGACTCCTTGGAAAGATATAAACCAGAGAGTCTATGGTGGTCCTAGTTTTTCTACTTTCGTTATCTTTCGCCACTTCTTGCAGCAATCTCTATTTGATTGTGTGCAAACTCAATACATAGAGTATGATGTATATTTGTCTTACGGTGAGATTTTCTCTTGATATATTTCCATCTTTCTAGTTTGGGAATTATGTACTTTGACATATCTCATTTTCTGATAGTTACTTTGTAATATAATCCAAAAAAGTTCTCACCCAAAAAAAAAAAGAGTGTGTGTGTAGCTTTGTTTCTATGTCTCCGAGCTAGATTCCCTACTGCTTCCTTTGGCAAGCTCTTTTGGATATTTGGCATTTATCCACCAAGGCTTGAGTCTCATTTTCTTCACTTGGGTTCAATATTGGGGCCTTTGGACTCTATGGAACGACATAAAATCATAGTGTCTTTGGAGATTCCTCTTTTTTCAAGTTTGGGTATTCTCGGATGTCACTCAAGCAATCTTATTATGATTCTCTCAGTGCTCGTCAAATAGATTGGTTTGTCTACTTGTCTTATATTGAAATCTTTTGATGTTTGCAATGGCATTCTCCCACTTTGGGAACTGCTTCTTGTAATATAAACAAATATGGATTTCACCCCAAAAAAAAGTGTGTGCTCTGCCTCCCCCATGGGTTGCTCTTCATGGTAATCACATCTAGTTTGTCACACGCTCCTCTCGGTGTTGGCGTCAAAGATTGCACTACATTTGGGCTTCCAAACTTCCTCTTTGGCAAAGGTTCTTCTTGTGGCGAGTTGTACTTGGAGTTCTCCCGTTCAGACATCTTTTGGCTCGTCATCATATCGCTCTTGCTACATGTCGCCGATGTTAGTCTCCACAGGAGTCTGTGCCTCATATCTTTTGGCATTGCCCTGAATCTTATGATTTCTTGTGCAAAGGCTTCTGACCCATTTATCCAGTACTTGTTTTGACAAGCGTTTCTTGCTATTTGGTTCTCAGCCTATAAGGCAGGGCTATGATCTTTTCTTTTTGTGGGCTCATTATCGGGCACTATGGACTCTATGGAAAGATTGTAACCATCAAGTCTTTGGTGATCCATCTCTGGCCAAGTATCAGTTCTTCCAGGCATCCTTTAGGCAATCATTACATGATTGTCTACATGCGCAGATATAGATTATCCTACCTTCTTGTCATATAATGGTATTTTTTGAGAGCTTGTAATTGGCTGTCCCTTTTCATGGGACTGTTCTTTGTAATATAAGGACAAATGGATTTCACCCTATAAAAAAGTGTGCGCGTGCGCGTGCGCGTGCGGGTCTCTAGATACATATGCTTCCTTTAAGCATTCCTTGCATATGTTCCTGTATGATGCCTATCATATAGGTGACATTTCCCTGCATCTTTTAGAAGTGTTTTCCCACTGCTACTAGCTCCCACACCTGCTGGCAGGATTTTTTGTAAAATGCTTTGATTAATTGAATTGGTGGTTTCCAAAAAAAAAGTGTGTGTGTGTCTCGACTTTGAGACAGCTATGAATATACATTCTTCTTAATGAAAGGTCTTTTACTCCCCAAAAAAGTGTGTCTGGACCTTATGGAAGGAACGGAACCATCGTGTCTTTGGTGATCCCTCTATTTCTAAATATCACTTCTCTCGAGCATTTCTACGGCAATCATTCTTGTCATATAATGATATTTTCTAAGCCTTGTAACTGGCTGTTCCACTCTTAGGGACTGTTCTCTTTTAATAAAAAAAGAATGTGTGTGTGTACTGGCATTGCAATCCCCAAGCAACATCACCTCCATTAACTGTCCATACGTCTTGGCATCCTTATACAGTGCCGAAAATGGTGATATATGTGTCTCTGCTTCTGGATGGCAATCATTCTTGTCATATAATGATATTTTCTAAGCCTTGTAACTGGCTGTTCCACTCTTAGGGACTGTTCTCTTTTAATAAAAAAAGAATGTGTGTGTGTACTGGCATCGCAATCCCCAAGTAGCATAACCTCCATTAACTGTCCATACCTCTTGGCATCCTCATACAGTGCCGAAAATGGTGATATATGTGTCTCTGCTTCTGGAGAGAGAGAGAGAGAGAGAGATTTTTAGAGTCTCTTTGTTCATATATTCAAGAGTTTCTGATTGGTGATGTGCAGCAAGTCTAGCCAGGTTTCCTACAGTTAGAAGGATGCAGTCTGAAGGACTTCTGTCGCAGTCAACACTCAGTCAGTTAATCAACCAGCTGACACAAGGAAACCCCAGCATAAATTCTCCATATTCTCATCCACTGTCCCGCCCATCCATGCAAGGGCAAGTTGCTAATCATTTGCAGTCGACTGTCCTCCAGGGAGCTGATTCAGCTGTCTCAAAGCTTTCCCAATCTGTGCATCAGCTGCCAACACAGGTTCGAACACAGTTGGAGGTACGCAGTGATGGACCACTTCATCAGCAATTAGGTGGTCAAATGCAGCCACCTGCAATCCAGGCTCAGTCCCAATCATGCAACCAGCTCTTCTCACACTTGAGTGGACAGTCCATCTCACCAATGCAGGGCCAGCCTTATAGCCAAGCACAGTCACAGATTTCATCTCAGACTTCAGGTCATCAGGCGGTAAATTTTAACCAGCTTACACAGCAAATATATGAATCAGCAGGAAGTAAACAAATAGTTCAGCAGCCTTCCAATCATCTTTTGTCACAGTCACAGTCACTAAATCAAACTGGACAGCAGAGCCTACCTGGCACACCCCAAAGCGAGATGAGTGACATGAGATCAAACACTTAAGTCATGGCTGCCATGCTACCCAATGTCTAAGGGGTGATGTACAATACCATACGTACAAAGTTGGAGTGTCCTTACATCTGTGTAGTACAGGGATCATGAGTGTTGTTTTCGATTCATCTTTATTCTCAATGTATTGATGTAATTTATGCACACCATTCTTTAGAATGAAGAATACCATCGTTAGAAAAAAAGACAGTTTTCACAGTGGTCACTTGAACACCAATCTTTTCCAATTGAGAGAAGAATTTTTAAAGATAAATGCTTGGGAAGGAACCTGCAGACACCAATTTTGGGGGTTGGGAGATCCTTCCCTGATGTGGTGACTGTGGTACTATGTATCATAAACTCTGCTTTTGGTATTTAACCTTTGTTTTTTTGTTGTAGACGTGCTCTCTCTCTCTCTCTCTCTCTCTCTCTTTGAAGTGTAGGATCGTTTTTTTGTTTGACCATTGAGAGCAGTCTTTTCCATTGTGCGCAGAAAGTCATTAGATGATGCTTGAGCAAGAAACCTGCAAGTAGGACAGAAAACTCTGCTTTTGAAAGATCTGAGAAACAAACTGTCATATCTTCATATGATTGGTATCTTATCTTTGATGAGTTTCAAATTAGTTATATTTATTTTTCTTTGATATAGAATTGTTCTATTTGAAACTTGACATTTTAAGCTGTTAAACATACTGTAGCTCAAAATATCACATTTATTTGCCTACGATTGCAAACCACAACTTGATTAACCTGTGTGATAAGACCTGTGTAACTTAATTTTGTCTGTTAATCTATGCCTGGGCATCAATGAAGTGATTTGCTCAGTTGGAGCACTCCTTGCTGTTGGTTTAGTACCCTACGGGTATTGGCACAGAGTGTTGAAATTGTCCAATGGTATCGAATTGTTACGTCAATAATAGTGTGTTACCCTACTGGGGTGCATTGGGTTAGGAAATCAAGGAGTCAAGGTAGTGGTCATGGTTAGTTAGGCTGTAGTGCACAAGTAGGACAATCAATACTGATTGGATGTCGTAAGTGTCCTCTAGTAAGTGTCCTAGAGGACACATTTAGTAGGTGGCCATTGGGCTTAGGGGGTGGCAGATGGTGCATTTGGTATGTTGTAGTACTGATTATCAGATGAACTGTTGAGGCAGTTGATACTTACCGTTGTGGGGGTGAGTATACTGGTATCAGAGCAAGGAATCTCCTGTAGCTTGTGAGTGGCTGGTATAGGAAAGGATAGTTGATGATTACTGGACATTTGGTTGATAGGTGCGTGCAATAACAGTTTGGCCGAGCAACCTTTGGTTTGAAGCTTGGCTGCCACTAATGGATATGTTTGTTAGCATTGCCCCTAAAAGGGGCAGGCTATAGCAACGTTTTAGTTGCCCTTTGAAATCAGAATTTAGCACTCGAGTTTGTTGGCAACCGCACAACTGGTGCCACTCGAGTCTTTGGGTAGCCATGCACCTCGCCTTGTGCCTTCTATTCAAATCCGACCTTTCTAGCTCAAGCCTCACATGCGAGCTTCACAGAATCACGATTGTGACCTTAAACAATTTGTATTTCAGTGACTTTTCCTCCGCCACAGATCGATACATCATTCTCAAACTGATTCATGCAATGCATGCTCTTGAATATGTTCGAAACACCGGAATCGCCTCTGAGTCTGCCGGGGTCACTGATCACGAGCGGATATTGCACCATGCACTGTGGGCTTGTGAAGAAAACAGTTTTAACTTCCAAGCAGCTGATGCATGTCGCACTGCACCCTTCCAACGGACCGTTGTGAGTTGTAGCCGACCTCTTTCCCTCACTTCTATGACCTCCTTCTTGGTTGACCTGTTTTCGGTATCTCCGTCCATAGTGCTGCTTTCCTGTATACAATTGTTTGTTTACCCATTGCGCTTTAGGACTTCCTCCATCTATCGCTTAATCAAATCAGTATCGAATATACCCACAGTGCTTCAAGTCTTCGCCATATTTTTTGCTTGTAAAGCAGAACATCTCACACACCACCACTGTGTCTTTTGGGACCCGCACTCACATGAGAGCTCTCCACTCACTCAGATTAATGTTTTCTGAATATGTTAGTGGTTGATCTTCCTGGATATAACCCTTGGCACTCCACTTGGTTCTCTGCACAGCTCTTGTTATGCATTGGGAGTGCCAGAAAGCAAGGTCCGCTTGCTATTGCTCCAAAACTCAAGAATTGCTCGCCTCGCACTGACTCTTAAAACGACTCAGATTAATGTTTTCTGCATTGAGGTGGAAAATTTGCTTATCGAAGAGCCGCCTGCAAGCAGGCGTTGATATTCACATTGGGATTACTAGGATCAGTGATCAAAGTGATGCTGGCTGTGCAATCCCTTTTGAGAAAAAACCAGTTCCCTCAGCGGAGACAGTGTGATTCCAACATGGAAGTGGGGGCAGACTCCCCTATCACTCCGGACCTGCATAATTCTGCCAAAGCTGGAGCGCCCAACTTGGATAGGGCCAGTGGCAAAAGGTCAGTTAGTGAAGACGTCCGTAAGGGATAGTATACAACGAGAGATCTCTGAACCATCAAAGCGAGTGGAGTGGCGATTTCCATGTACATCTACTTTTTCATGCTCTGCTGCAGAAGCGATCGAACTGTGACGTATGTCGGACAGGCCAAGCACGGACGACTTAGAGCAGAGACTAGACGAGGTGTTTTCATAGGAGGGTTTAATTGGTTGATCACAGAATTTTGGTGTTTGTGGTAGTTTATTTATTCGATGAGTTGAATTTTGGAGCAAGTGCCTTTGCCATTCTTATTCCAAGAGCCCTTTTGCTCATCCAAAATGGCAGATTCGGCAATCAATTCAATAGAGAAACATAACATGCTATTTTGGGAGCCCTTTGACATCGAGAAGAAGAACCATTTGCACACTCTCTACCTTAGCCACCTGGCGCATTAACTCTTTACCTTAGCATACAACACCAAATCATCTCTACGTTTCCATCGTCTCCATCCACCGTGATGTGATGACCACCATCCTCCTCCTTGATGAAACCTTGGTGGCCAAAGTCTCATATTTTGGTAAGGGGCAGTGCTATCAGGCACGTCCAGTGACGCCTTCTTAATATTGTAGTTCTTGATGGTGATCATAGTGAGAGCATATAATATGGCACTAAGTGTGTGCAAGTTGTCAGGATGGCGGATTTGTGTTGGCAAAAAAATATCATCTTATTGTTGGTAAAATAAAATTTTCTCTTGCAATGATCATGTCCACAAGTTTACAAAAGTTGTAACTATCTTGGCATTTGGTAGACCATTGACACACACTACACAAGGTTAGGTTTTGAGCCATTGCATGACATAAGTTGTCTGAACATGAAATTTTGGATCTTCTTTATCATAACGGCTTCTTCTTTTGGTGGGCTTTCAATCGAGTACCCATCTTTTATAGTTTCTACTTGCCTTGACCTTCAAAAATATGTAATTAAAATTTCGATTAAAGTACCCTTAAAATACCTATTTGGTGGCAATTATATTGTTAGATATCAATGCTCCACTCTCGTGTAACTACGCGATAATCAACTAACTCTACTTGTAAGCCCCCCACATGAGGAGAAAGCATTTGAGTAGCTCGGTTATCCGGTAGGTCTTGGCTTGAACACCAGATGGGGCCATGTGTGGCCTGATGGCTGGACGGAGTTGGCACACTGCTAACTTAGCTACATGCAAGTGCGGGAAGGCATTCCATGACTGACCGCACTGAGGGTAGACGGAGCATTTTTCGAGGCAGTCTACTCTCGGGTTGCAGGACCCGTTTGGAGTCTCAAATGATCCCAGATGGCTCTGGGTCAAACGGTGACCATAGGTTAGTTGCTTTATTTTACACCACGATTCTATCGTGTGGTCGGTGGCCTATTTCGGGATCGATCCCCAGTTGATCGTTTTGGGCAGACTCGGTCGGTCACCCAATTGGATTCAACCGACTACGACTACTGGCTATATAAGAGCAAGCCCGTGAAGCCCATTTTATCACTCGCTATAGCAATCCTGATTCCTTAGCATCCAGCCTCATCCTCTACTGTTTCTAGCACACCATCGAAGCTTCTCTCACAGGAGCGCACGGTTGGGAGGCAGCGCTATCTATTGTATCATTTCTACAGTAATTAAATTTTTGATTCTCCATACTATCTGCTTTTCTCTCTTGCGTACGAGATCCTGTTATCTGTTGAGCACATATGTATTATTTTCTTACATGGTATCAGAGCTTGGACTCTAGCAAGAAGATTTGGTAGTGTGTTTTTGTTTGTGAGCAGATTGTGAGAGATGGCCCAGCCTGCAAGACTGCGAATCCCACCGTTCGGCGAAAGCGGAAAGTTGGACGGCTCTAACTATTCACTTTGGAAGTTCAAGATAAAGACCATCCTAAGCGCATACGAGCTTTGAGATACTGCTACTGGGATGGACGTGAAGCCGGTTGCGAGACCGAATCCAGCCAATGCAGGACAACAGATAGTACCAACTGCAGATGAGATTCTCGCGTGGACAAGAAGAAATGCAGATGCGCTGTGTTCTATTGTCTGCAAAGTGATTCTGTCATGGCGTTAATTCAACATGTCACCACAGCGGAGAGGCATGGACGGTCTTGAAAAATCACTACGAGACCACGAATTAGATGCGGATTCAAAATCTGGAGACTCAACTCGCGAACGAGAAATTGTCTGAGTCGTCTAAAGCGGCAGAGACGTTCATCACCAGGGTGAAGAATCTGCACGATCAGATGACTGCGATTGGCATTACCATCACCATCGAGAATCTAGCATGAAGGTGCATACGGATTCTCCCACCAAAGTACGACGGTCTTGTTACAGCGCTGAATACGCAGAACAGAAATCCGTCCCTCAACTTTGAGGATTTCAGCGCGATGCTTCTGGAGGAGGAGATGCGTCAAAAGACGAGGATTGGAGAAGATTCGGCTTTCTATGTTGGATCAAAGAAAGGTAAGGGTAAGGACTTTGGTAATCCATCTTCTTCTGATGATAAAAAAAGAAAGAAGAAGATCAAGTGCTTCTATTGCAACAAGGCAGGGCACAAGCAGAATGAGTGCCAGAAGAAGATTGCAAATGAGAAGAATGGAGTAAAGAAAGAGTCCAGCAATAGCACGCATGCAGTACCAGTAGAGCTGTTCGTAGCAATTGAGGAGATTTGCACGGAGGCAGTTCATGTACTTGTGGATGAACCTTGGATCATTGACAGTGGTGCATCGTGCCACATGACCAGTCGGAAGGATTGGTATACCTTTCTACAGCCGGTAGGCAATGACATCCTGGTAGTAGTCGGCAATGATGTAAAATGTCCAGCAAAAGGAAAAGGTACGATTGCTCTCAAGTCAGATGGAGTTGTAAAACAATTGTCCGATGTCCTTTATGTGCCAGATATCAAGAGGAACTTGTCCGTTTCTGCGATCACGGATCGGGACCTCAAAGTTCAATTCGATAAGACTGGTGCACAGATTCTGGATCTTCAAGGGAAGGTCGTTGGTAAAGGTACACAGCGCAACAACATCTACGAATTCTCAGCTTTCAGTGCTCGAGCCGATGTGAAGAACACTAAGCTGTGGCATGAGAGCTTTGGTCATCTAAACCTTAGTTCTTTGAAGGAGATGCATAAAAGTAGAATGATTGCAGACCTACCAGAAATTACAAATCTGCCCGATGTATGTGAAGCTTGCATGATGGGCAAGCAGCATCGGCAGCCCTTTCCTAAAGAGGCCAGCAGGGCAAAGGCTCCTCTAGAGCTGGTTCACATGGACCTCTACGGAAAGATGGAGACGGAAGCTTTGGGTGGTTCCTACTACTTCATGACGCTGATCGACGACTACAGCAGAAGGATATGGATATACTTCTTGAAGACTAAAGGCGAGGCTTTTAGTAAGTTCAAGGAATGGCATGTAATGGTCGAGAAAGAAATGGGGAGGAAGGTAAAGAAATTGAGATCAGACAGAGATGGAGAGTTCACATCAAATGAATTCAAAAGTTACTGCAAAAGTCACGGGATCAAGAGGCAGAAACCCCCGCCACATACATCACAGCAAAATGGAGTAGCAGAACACAAGATGCGCGTCATCTGCGAAATGGCAGGAGTATGATGAAAGGGAAAGATTTGCCAAAGACTTTCTAGGCTGAAGCATGTAACACTGCAGTTTACATTATGAATCGTAGCTTCACAAAGGTTGTGAACGGGATGGCTCCACTGCAAGTCTTTTCTTGTAAGAAACCTTCAGCTGCACATTTCAGAGTTTTTGGATGTGACTGTTTTGTGCATGTTCCTGATGCTAACAGGACCAAATGGGAAACGAAGAGCCGGAAGTGTATTTTCTTAGGCTACAGTGAAGGGTTACCGTCTCTATAACCCTATTACCAAGAAGGTAATAGTAAGTCGCGATGTGGTCTTCTCAGAACAGTCGCATCAATTGGAGGAGGATGCTTCCTTCCCAGACAACCAGAACCAGGATATCCATCCAGTACCACCACCAACAGCAGACCGAACTCCCCCAACGGTGCTTGGGAGGATTCAAGATAAAGAAGATGAAGAAGAGCATGCAGAACCACAATAGCAACGGCCATTCCCGAAGTGGGTAAAGCAGCTTTTGGACGGCAGATAACCTCCAGCCATTGAGGAGGAACCATCCGAACACCACTGGTCCAAGAGATTAGAGGAGCAAAGAAGGGCGCAGGAACACTTGGTCAACTATGCTTTGATGACAGAAGTGATCCGTGCTGATGAACCCAAGTGTCTTGAAGAGGCACAGGGTAATGATAGGTGGATGGAGGTTATGCAGTCGGAGTATGGGTCCATAATGAAGAACAATACTCGGGACCTTGTGGATCGACCACCAAAACACAAGGTAATCGGCACCAAGTGGGTGTACAAGACCAAGTACAAGTCCGACGGCACGTTGGATAAGTACAAGGCTCGGCTCGTGGCAAAATGATTCGCACAGGTACATGGTTTTAATTATCAAGATACTTTTGCTCCCACAGCTCGACTAACCACAATTCGCAGTGTTTTGGCTTTAGCAGCCCAGGAAGTTGGCCCGTATTTCAGATGGATGTAAAATCCGCCTTTTTGAATGGAGATCTCAAGGAGGAGGTATACATGGAACAAACACCAAGTTTTGTGATCCCTGGTTTAGAAGGTAAAGTCTATAAACTAAAGAAGGCATGTTACGGGCTGAAACAGGCCCCACGAGCATGGTACCAGTGGATTGATGCCTACTTTTTGTAAATCGGGTTCAAGAGGAGCCCATCTGATGCAAATTTGTATATCTTCAGAGAAGGAGGTAGGTGTATGATCGTGGTCTTTTATGTGAACGACCTTGTCATGACAAGGAACCATGAAGAGAAGATCTCACAGACAAAGCATTTACTAAAAAGACAGTTTGAAATGACAGACCTCGGACTGATGCATTTCTGTTTGGGGATTGAAGCTTGGTAAGAGCCAAAACAGATCTTCATTTCACAGCTGAAGTATGCTGGAGAGATACTAAAGGCATTTGGCATGGTTGAGTGCAAGACAGTTGGTACCCCTATGGAGGTTGACGTGAAGCTCTCAAACGAGGATTCATCACCACTGGTGGACGAAGCGAAGTACAGAAGACTTGTGGGCAGTTTGATTTACTTGTGCAACACGCGGCCGCGGACATCAGCTTTGCGATTGGTGTACTAAGCAGGTTTTCCAATAAGCCTCGGGAGAACCATTGGAGGGTAGGGATGCGGGTGCTGAAATACATCAAAGACACACTTGATTATGGCATCACCTATACCAAGGGCAACATCTTAACCAGATTCTGTGACTCGGATTGGGCAGGAGACGTGGACAGCAGGAGATCAGTGACAAGTTACTATTTCTCACTTGGATCTGGAGCTGTGTCATGGGTCAGCAAGAAGCAACCCATAGTTGCTCTTTCTTCTACCGAGGCTGAGTACAAATCAGCATGCTTTACTTCTTGCGAGGCAGTGTGGTTGAGGAGGATTTTAGCGGACATGGGTGCAGTACAGAACAAGCCTATGCAGTTATCATGTGACAATCAGAGTTGCATGGCGATTGCAAAGAACCATGTGTTCCACGCTCGTACAAAACACATTGAGATTCAATATCACTTTGTACGCGAGCTCATCATGGATGGAGAGGTTGACTTGGTGTACTATCTGACTACAGAGAATGCTGCAGATATCTTCACGAAGGCTCTTGGAAGAGACTTGCTGGAGAGGCATCTTCATCGACTTGGCATTAGCTCGAAAAAGTAAGTTCACTTGTGGGTGGACATTGAGGGGGGGTGTTAGATATCAATGCTCCACTCTCGTGTAACTACGCGGGAACCAACTAACTCTACTTATAAGCCCCCCATATGAGGAGAAGGCATTTGAGTAGCTCGGTTATCCGGTAGGTCCTGGTTTGGACACCAGATGGGAGCCATGTGTGGCCTGATGGCTAGACATAATTGGCACACTGCTAACTTGGCTACATGTAAGTGCGAGAAGGCATTCCATGACTGACCGCACTGAGGGTAGACGGAGCATTTCTCGGGGCAGCCCACTCTCGGGTGGCGGGGCCCGTTTGGAGCCCCAGATGATCTCGGATGGCTCTGGGCCGAACGGGGGCCGTAGGTTAGTTGCTCTATTTTACGCCACGGTTCTATCATGTGGTCGATGGCCTATTTCGGGACCGATCCCCAGTCGATTGTTTTGGGCGGACTGGGTCGGTCACCCAATTGGGTCCAACCAACTACGACTACTAGCTATATAAGAGCAAGCCCGTGAAGCCCATTTTATTACTGGCTATAGCAACCTTGATTCCTTAGCATCCAGCCTCCGTCCTCTACTGTTTCCAGCATGCCATCGAAGCTTCTCTCACAAGAGCGCACGGCTGGGAGGCAGCGGCAAACAAAGAGGAGAAAGTAGAGTAACAAATAATAGAGTACCTTTAGTTGTGCTCAAAATGAAAAGATGGGTTTATATGATTGTGCGTGTTCTTAATAAGGTAACTATTGAAAACAACTATGCATTTCATATTGAGGAGCTCTTTGATCAATCACTTATAAGACCTACTTTTTTTAGTAAAATTGGCTTGATACTTGGATTAAGATATATCATGATGGTGCTCTAAAATTGGATTTAGAAGCCAAAAGGGTCGAGTTTGCTACATTTATGATCTTCATGAACAATGTGATTAGGCCACTTTTGAAAGTAAGAAACTAGATAGCTAAGAAAAATTATTCAGCATATGAGAAGAACTGTGTGCAATTGTTTGTGCTTTGAAAATATGGATGCACTATTGATTTAGTGCTAGGTTTGGAATTCTATTTGGAAATAGGCATCAACTTATATATAATTGTGATGATAGTCCAAGTGTGGACATGTATTCAGAAGACCACTCTTTTGCAGAGAGTTCATATGGCCTAGTAGCGTTGAGGATGTCCAAGATTACATTTTAATTGCCAAGTACCAAGTAAATAAAGCATAATGTCTTAAGGTGGATGGTTTGCTTTATCCATTGTAGATCCCATATTGCTTTATTAGAAGTGAGTGATACATAGACTAAGATGACTCCTTTCATTCTAATGAAAATCTTGGAGTTAGCAAGATTGTCTCTCAAAGAATTTTTCAAGTTGTATGGTCTACCATCTGGTATTGTTCGTGACCAAGTTTGATAGATAGTTTGGAACACTAATTATCTATAGTCCAGTAAAAGACATACAAAAGATGGGAAGAGTATCTTTCAATATTAGAGTTTGCTTGTAATAGTTTGAAGCATTTAGCTATGGGCTATAGTTCACATATGAATTTTAACCTCGAGCTCCACCATCTTCAGGGCTTGAAAAGATAAAAGTTGTGAGAGTCCGTATAGAAGAAAAGTTGAATTTAAAGAAGGGGGGAAACTTTTATTTGGGAGTACTTGAGTTCTTTGAAATTCTAAAGAGTATTGAGGGCTTTCTATACTTTAGCGGATTGTTCGGTTTGTTTATAGTTAGCCTTATCAAAAGTTTTAGAGTGCATCTAGTATTTTATATTAGTTGTTTGAAGGAGCGACCACTTATGTAGGTGATAGTTTAGTAGGAGAGGAGCTTCGTGTAGACCTGATTGAATGTTCGTGTTTCCACACAAGCAAGGAACAATTCTAAAGAAAGGCCTACACATCATACTGTTAGTCAAGAATATTTAGTAAAGTGGAAAGACAATTCAAAAGAGGATGCTACTTGAGAAGTGTAAAAGATTCATAAAGCAATTTCCTAATATTGTGATGCCAACAGTTTTGAAGCGTGTAGTAGCCCTCCTAGGGGGGTTGCCATTGTCATTGTTATTGTCATCGTCATTAATTGAGAATGAGATTAAGTAGTGGTTTGTTAAACTTGTGACCTTAACATTTTACAAATTTTTTAATTTAATGAAGCCTTCTATGGGTGTACTTTATAATAAACGTCATTTTCAATGCATGTGACTTATAAATGTAGGTCTACTCATTGTCCACTATTTGTGACAATTATCCTTGTAGGAATAGCTTATTGGAAATCCAAGCTGTAGATTATCATTGTAGGGATATTTTGTTATTATTCCTTCATTTATAATATCTAAGGGTCAATCTCATGGCCAATCTAATCCTTCCATCGCATTGTTAGAAGACACAACACGCTCAACAATCAGATTTGAAAATTTGTCCAACCATTCCCCCAACAATGCAATGAAAAACTCTTCATTCGGGGACTCTAATCTTGAAACACTATCTTTTGCCCCACACTTGACTAGTACCAAAAGAGACAAAACGATGCACATTAAGAAACTATGCTACATTACCGAAGCTACACCACTTTATTTGTTGATTATACATCAAGGAGATTTGATCGTTTTGACCCTATTGAAGTATGCACAGACACTTTAGCTACAACTATGAAGGGATGATGTAGATTCTACATCCCTCTTTATAGAGCCTCAATGGAATCTTGTGTGCTCGCACAACTTCACAACTCCTTGAGTTGCTTCAACTCTATGTACTAAGCTTGGCTAAGCCCCTTGGATGTGCATCTTCGCTTGCAACTATGTTACACAGATAAGCTTCATCTTTTTGGATGATAGACTTGTGACTTTTTACATGTCACTAAGGCTTATCTTCCACTACCAATCCAAACAACCCTTGCTCTCCAAATACTTGACTTGGCAAGACACTACATTATGTAGCTCAGTGTCATCTTTGCTAGACGGAGGACTTGCAACTTCTTGTATGCTACTAAGTCTCATCTTCTACTAGAACAAGCAGTAGGAGTAACAAATCACTGGCCTCTAATCGTGTTTCCTTTATTGAGTTGAGCTTCCTTTGGGAATGCTATCTTGCAAATCGCAGAGGTGTAAGTCCTTGAGACTGACTCCTCAAATCTTTCACAAGAATGAGTCCACCCTCAAATCAATATTATGATTCATAATCTAGATTATCATCAAAGTAGCATGCTCCTATATACTACATTTGTATGTTCTTGTTTGATGAAATACATATACTACAAACATAACATGGTGATACTCCATGTAAGCCAAATGCATCAATTTAAATATTGTCAAGAGCATTCTTCAAGTATCATTTGTATGTACTATATGCAGCAACATGGGTTCAAAGTAAGGTTTCATTTTCTCAAAGGATCACTACCCTATATAGATACTTAGCAATGCAACTTTGAACCTCATAAAGAAGTCTGCTCACAAGCACAAGAAAAGAGAAAAAAATTAGAGGGCGGACTCACCTTTTGCTATGCACAACAAATTGTATATGGAATGTAGCACGATGCATGAGCTATATAGCAAACTATTACTACTATAAATCATAGTTTATTCAATGTATAATATTGTATGTGCTATATAGTAACAGAGTTCAATTATGTAGTGCATTGCATACATAGCACATTCACATTAAATGTGTTATTTTACACACCGTGTGCCATTACCAAGTTGTTTGAGCACATCTACATATACTCAAATACTGTGCTATATAGAATATTAAGTGGGCTAACTAGGACTTGGAGTGTGCTATATAGATACTAGTTTCCCACATCTATCTATACTCCTAATGGCAATGACAATGACAATATCAAATCACAATGTATGTATGTTCAAAGCAAAATAAAGAAACTTACATGAAACTCCTTACTAACAAACCTTGTGCAAGATTGAATTATATTTGATTCCCTCAAAAAATGAGCATCAAAACGAAGAATATGTGGCTGCAAAGGTGAGGCGTTCCTTAAAAAAAAAAGGCAAATGAATATAAAGTCCCATAGGATTCCTTCTTTAACCAATCATTGTAGTAGAAAGAATGATTGGTCCATCTTTTCTACATTTATCACATACTTCCATTCCATTTGTATCCTCTATTATGAGGCCTCCTTTATTGCAAAAGCTACATATGAATACTAACAAAGTGATTACAAGGTCATTGGATGTCTTGATCAACACATGAGGTACTTCTAGAAGTAGCTCCTTTTATTGATTGATAAAAGGAGGGTGAAATCGAACCACATGTCACTCAAGTAGGCTACAAATACTACTTCAATTAATTCCAAATCTTCCATCCCACCACTAAGATTTTCTCTAATCCAAGTATTTGCCATCATGTAAAGGCTCCTTATAGATGTTGTTTGAATAAGGGGTGGTGCTTCCTATTGAAGTAAAAGGTAGTGAAGTATGGTCCCATATACTTCCAAATAAAAGCAATGACATAAGACCACCAAGATCCATGCCATTTGTTTTCGCATGTGACCTATATATCCTTCTCTCATCCTCTACTAGGATTCCCTATTTGGAGGAAAAGAGGAAAGTGTCTTCCAACTCAAGAAAGTGTGGCTAAATATTCCTCATATTGTTTAAAGGGGGTAACTAACATTTGTACAAAGGTAGGGACAATAATCTTTAGAGTGATTCATAATGTTTTAGATGGGTGGAGGTCTAGTGGTAGCCCTTGTGTGGATTGGAGAGTGGCCTTAGGAATACATGTTGGACAGCTAGAGCAGTGTAAAGAAATCTCATGGCTTATAACCTCTTGGCCTTGGGGGGTACAAGCCTATTGAATGAAAAGTGGAAGCTGAAGAGTCATTTAATAGAACATATATATATATATATATATGTGTGTGTATATATTTGGGGCAAAACATGGCTTGCTGTAGCCCCATTTTGCCCCACTAATGTTTTTTTTTTTGGGCATTACAAAATAATTTTTACAAGAAAACATGCGAGATCAAACTCTCAAACCTTATACAAAATCGCTCAAATGAGCCGACAGACAAAAGCATATACATGCCGAAGTATATACAAACTACTTCTACTACTCATCTGACTCATTGTCGTCATCTTCGTCGTCACCCTCCTTGTATATAGGTTTGTCTGATCCTTGGCCCTTGTAACCTTCGCCTGTGATCCCTAGCCCTCCTAACCTCTATTTGATCCCTGTCCCTCATCGATGTCTATGCCAAATCCCCTGAGAACTGCCTCCTTGTCATCACCGCTCACCTTTGCTGATGGGACGTTCAATATTGCACCCTAAGAGTGAAATCATTTTAATTTAAAACTAGATTGGAACTTAAAGAATAAAATAATTTAAAAAGTGAGATTACAAGTTGGAGTAGAATTATACCGCACGAGCAGCCACTGTAGCCCAATCGACTACTACTCCATACGCTACCATCTTAGAGAGCCACTAACTCGCTCCTATGTGGAATGTGCATTTGTGCTCTTCATCCTGGGATGGCAACTAATCATAGATTGCTATGGATCCAAATTACGAGAGTTAGATAAAGTGCATGCAATATGTAATAAATAGAACAATAAATTAAATGAGAAGTAGACTTGCCACCCATGCCTTGAATGTGGCCCATCCGCCACTGTTGAGGTGCAAAGCACCTATGATGTCCAATAGTCTCCTTGTAGCCTTCTTCTGATTGTCGAGCTTTGTGGGCGTGTCCCTCAGCTCCTTCAAAAGCTTCCAGTCACCTTTATCTGCACAACTGGGTTTAGGCTTCCTCACCATGATGGCATCTCGTAGCTCCGACCTGCGATGCTTCAAGATACCACACATGCACTCTTGCATGTAGTGCTCATTGAGCCCATACTCGAGGGGGTTAGGGAATTTACTTCTCAATTCCTGCAAGACTGCCTCCTTCTTGTCATTATCCTAGAGCTGCCAGTCAAGGACTATGTCGTTCTTGAAATGGTGGCTCATCAACCGCCTCATGGCGGTCATCACTTGCATCTTCTTTTTATTTTCTACTATCTCTCAACCCATAGTGACCTCATAGTAAAGGTCCGGGGGGGGGGGGGGGGGGATGATTTGATCCTTCCTTAAGGCTAGGCATGGGAGTAGTAGATGGGGTGGAGGGAGGGGTGGAAGTGGCAATGTTGGTAGTAGCAGATCGGGTGGAGGGAGGAATGGGCATCGTCTACGGACCAGTGGCAATCGGTACCTCATCATACTGGGGAAGGTCATGAATGACCTCCATCGGCTCATGTGCATCTCATGTACTACAACCCAGACCACAATAGGAGCTAGGGGCTTTCACACTCTTGTTAGGAGGCTGCTATCATTCCCTATGTGAAGGGTAGGGATTAGAGTGGGCAGACTCAACCACATTTGTTGCTACACCTAGTCCCAAACAGGGTCCCCTACCACCCTTCTTGGAATGCCTCTATCAATGATCAGGAGAAGAGTATGTAGGCAACACGCCTACATGGTCGTGAACCTAGACGCTCCTCTAGAGGGGAGAGCTAATGCCCCTCCTAGAGGAGAGGGATTTTAGGAGGCTGTCTGAGACTCGATGAGACCTCGAAATGTCTCAAGGTCAGCTATGCTCATCAAATTCACAAAGTCCTCCAAACTCATGAGTGGTTTGGATTCCCTAGAAGGGGAGGACCTCTATGAAGATGGAAAGGATCTGTGTGAAGAGGGCATGGTTTGCAGTTGGAATGGGTAAACACAAATACAATTAGTACTATTAAACAAGTTAATACCAATTACATGCACACAAATAAATAAAAAACATATCAAATATCCATGCAAGCAAGAGGACAATATGCATTCACATAATTAAGATACATTGTCCAAAACACAAGGTTTAATTTGTACATTGTCCATAATAACTGTCAAGAAAGAATTTACGGTGTATATGGTGTTAGGTGCTAGGTTTAAATCTACAAATGTATAAGAAAAGGGGAGCATGGCAAGGAGCATCATCAATGGGGATGTCTCGGTGTTGCATGTGGAGCTCGCTCTGATGGAAGATGATCATGCGGATCTCCCCGCAACGAGGTGCGGGTGGTGCATGGTGTCAATCGAGCCTTGTCCATCTCCACGTCGGTGCTGCTTGTGCCTCTCCTAACAACCAAGTGTACCAGCTTTTCGCAAACGCATGACAAGACCGTGGCTAGAAGTAGGAACCCTACAATAGCCACAAATAAGAATTGCTGGTACGACATCTGTACATGAAAGGGAGGGTGAAAGGGATATGAGATAAAGGGGAAGATGACAATATGCAAATACATATGCATACACATATATGAAGCACATGCATCATGAGTGTGATCGGGAGGGGAATTAGAGGAAGAGGGTATAAGGGAAGGCAAGAGGGCAAGGCATATGCGTCATGCAAATGCAAGGGCATATGCATATGCTTTATGAGTGTGAGAGGGTAGGGGAATTAGAGAAGAGGACATAAGCAAGGCAAAGTGGACCTAAGAAAATGCTTAGGAGTGATGGGATAGGGGAAGAGAGCTTATGAGTGAAATAGGGGAGAGGGAAAGCATATGATATGCTTATGCTTATATGCATATGCTCATGCATAAGCATAAGAATTTTCATATGCAAATGCATATGATTATGAGTGTGAGAGAGTAGGGGAATTTGGGAAGAGGGCATAAGCAAGGCAAAGAGGGCATAAGAAAATGCTTAGGAGTGATAGGGTGGGGGAAGAGATCTTATGAGTGAAATAGGGGAGAGGGAAAGCATATGATCATGCCTATGCTTATATGCATATGCATGAGCATATGAGCATATGCTCATGCATAAGCATAAGCATTTGCATATGCTTATGAATGTGAGAGGGTAGGGGAATTAGGGAAGAGGGCATAAGCAAGGCAAAGAGGGCATAAGCAATGCAAAGAGGGCAAATGATTAGGAGTGATAGGATAGGAGAAGAGAGCAAGGCAAGCATATTCTTATGAGTGATAGGATAGTGGAAGAGGGAAAGGCAAGTCAAAGGAATCATGCATATCCATAAGCATATGCATATGCTTATGAATGTGATAGGTTTGGTTAGTACGTGCACCATTTTTCATGCATAGTCACTACTAGGGATTGTAAAAATGTACACATTATACCTTCCACATGGCACATACTAAATCAGTTGGAAACCAAATCTTGTGTGGATGTAGGTCTAGGGTAGCCTAAGAGCCGTGCAAAGTTTCATCCCCAATAGATAAGTCCACATGCGTATTTGGTTAGTACATGCACCATTTTTCATGCATAGTCACGAGTAGGGATTGTAAAAATGTACGCATTATACCTTCCATGTGGTACATACCAAATCAATTGGAGACCAAATCTTGCATGGATGTAGGTCTAGGGTAGCCTAGGAGCTGTGCAAAGTCTCATCCCTAACAGATAAGTCCACATGGATAAATTTTCTTAGTCACATTTTTAAAATGTCCTAAAGCACAAAACACAATTACAACATTACTACTAATAAACAATTTTTTGTTGTATAGAAAGAACAAATCCCATTGAGAAGACAACGGAAATCTTGTATAAAATAGAATCTAATACAATGATGTGTATGAACGTGTATAAAACCATCATAGTGAAATACAAAATATGAGTCCATGAAAATTACAATGGTACGGTCACACAGTGAGCCTATACATATCGAATACAAAAATATGTAATCAACTAGTGATACCCAATAAAAATCTATCTGATCGACTGATGATCCCAAAACTATGATATGTAATGTGCTACTCCTCAGGATTGGCTCTCATGCCAATAGTTGCAAGTATGCTCTCGTGATCCTCCACTGCAAGGCACCATCATGGAGTGGACGTCGCCTTGTGAGTGCGAACATGACTCAAAGTAATTTTGATCGCAACAACAAGATGAGAATACATGTATGCCTCCTGATCCGTTATGTACTCCTGGAACTCAATATAGCGACCACGCCTCTGTATCTGCTGAAAATAGTGGCCACATACGATCATGCTATGAGCATTGAAGTGCATCCCATGCCCATCCACTGTATCCTCATTCAGCACACTCTTCACCATAGAGCATCGCAACAAGTAATAATCCACACCCTCCTCATTGCCCTCCAAAGCAATGACTGCGAAGATATCACCAATACACAACATATCTGTAAGCTGGTCATAATCTTTAGAGGAACTGAATCTCGCATCCTGATCATCATGTACCTCCTCCCAAGGCTGGAAGGGAGAAAGCACTCGCCATGCCCATGGATCGGCCCATGGTATCATGGAGCACCCTCCCCAATCATCATCAATGCATGCAAAGCAAAAACATGCAAACCGTTGAGAAAAGATCACGGGGTGAGACTCACCTATGCTCCTAATGGAATGGAAATCAAGAGTCCTAGACACTAAACGACATTCAAAAGGCCTAGACCGATCAAGACTCCCAATGTCCACGCACCAAAAATACCAGCTCACCACCCTATTGTCACGCGACTGAAACGAGGAGATAGTACTAGTGGATAAGTGCTGGCTGCACCACATCATGTGCATCCTTGAAGTGATCGGCACTATGACGCAACTGGTATCAATGCAAAGCACACTTCATGCAAGCACTTGCACCATCGTGCTCTCCCTTACCGTGCCCTGTCTCGAAGTAGCTCCATGTGATCGGAATGCCTGTCTCACGGTGCCATCTGCAGAACCAATAAAACTGTCTAGCAGATTTGAACTGACCACCACAGCCGTCTGACCAGATCCAGCACCGCTGCCATGTGACACCATGACCCTCAAGAAACTATCATGCAAATTGAAGCAATGCTACACAAAATGGGCATCATGCGATTGATCATCAGTAATGTAGAAGCGATACTCTCGCACAATGACGCGTGAGTCCATGGTGCTATCAATGCCATCCACATGAGCCTATGCATGACGATAGCTAATGTGCACAAATATAGCAACTTGCAATATGGCATTCAAAAAAAATATGACTAATGAAATAATTCAATATAATGAGGCCATTAAAAAACCAATAACTCAATCATACGTCACCTGTTTGGAGAAATAATACTTCGATTGGATCTCATGCTATGGTGCAAAGGTATAATTCTCCGCAAAGTCCACCACTGAGACAACCACCCCTATAGGAAATGTCCTCAAACATGCACGGAACTGACAATCGTCCCACTTCGCAATGTGCAAGTGGCGTATGTAGTGGTACAGCTTCCCTCGAAAACTGTCAATGAATACAACACGTGGTGTCTCCTTCCCCACAACATGTCACAAGTATCTAGTGCAACTCGTGGCACTCTAGCAAAGTCACCACACAAAGTACACCTGCCTTTCACACAATCAAGGGAGTGGAATAAAGCATCGCCATCTCGTGTACATAATATGGAATGAATGAAGTCGCGAGGGCTAGTAGGAACCACTCCCCTATGACCATCAAGGGAATGGAATACGTCATACATCAATCCAAAATCCACATGGTAATGACAACAGCATGTGTCACACTCCTGAGAGCATCACACAAACCATGGCCTGCATCGCTCAAATGACCTCTGCCCAATCCTGAACTCTGGGTGCGCCTCCACAAACTGAGTGTACAACTTACTCTGGGTACACTCCAAAAAACATGCACCATGCTCAATGTACACACCACGACACCCTCTTTCGCAATGCCTTCTTGAACACCGGGGATGCTCTGCAATGCTCCTCCCAAAACTATTGTATGAAGGACCTAGTGGAATCATCCAACAATCGATCGCTGCGAGGTGCACGACCACTCGAAGCCCAAAGAGCATCAGTCTCACTATCCTCTAGACTCTGCCTCCTAATCATGCCTGCTTGCAATGTGCGTGGTGTAATCTGAAGAAGACGTGAAGCGGTACGCACATGGCCTATCATATGAGGTCTACTAATGGTAGCCACAATAGCACGACTTGCTGCCAAGGCATCACTGGAGTTCCTATGCTTAATAGAAGCATAGGAACGTCGAACACTGCTAAGGACCTCGCTACATACAACCCTATCTCTACGTGCACCAAGATCAGCAAGCCTCCTACACTCTACCAAGGCAAGGTGATCAATCAGGGACGTGAGAAGAGCAGACTATGAAGCTGGCATGAGGTCACTAAAAAAAGACTGCACAATCTTGCTAGTACGACGACGGATAGTGGACTTCAGCAAGTCATGTCGTGAAGCAACACTGCTACTGCAAGGTGGGGCAAGGGGATCAATGGGAGATGGTAGGGTGGAGGGGGGAAGGGAGGCGCCAAGGGGAAGGGGGAGAGGGGGAGGGGGAGGGGGAGGGGGGAGGGTGGAGGGGGAAGATGTAGAGGTGGAGGGCAAAATGTAGGTGGCTAGGGGAAGGGCGGAGGCTGGAGGTAGGGGAGCGGATGAGGATGTGGAGGGGGGGACAATGGAGGTGGGGGTGGGGGTGGAGGTGGAGGTGGAGGTGGAGGTGGGATGTAGAGGTGGAGGTGGATCGGTGGTGGCAGCGCAAGCTCTAGCTCTAGAGGCTCTCTTGCGCTCATGAGCCTTCCGCTTGCGCTCCTCGTCAATGAGATTTGAGGGGGGTTCCTACATCTTTCATGCTGCGGCTTTGAGAACCCATTCTCAATGAAAGTAGGATGGAAGGTGTGACAAAGTGATGGGGAGGCAAGAATGGCTAAGAATGGGTGAAATGAACCAAAACATGGTGTCTTATAGAGAGCCTCAACTCATCCACTAGATTGCTATGGATTATTATTGGTGGAGAAGGTGCTAAGATTGAAAATAATTGGCTACTAAAATTACGTTGGATTTTGTTTTGAAACTAATTTTTGTGGTCTACTCCAAATACCTCAATCGTGGTCATAAACCATGACAATTTGATTTGTCATTTGATTATTTTGCCATTTCCAAATACCTCCAAATACCTCGATCGTGGTCATAAACCTCGATCGAGGTATTCTATGCCTCACGCACAACATGGTCATAAACCTCGATCGAGGTATTCTATGCATCATGCACATCTCGGTCATAAACCTCGATCGAGGTATTCTATGCCTCATGCACATCGTGGTCATAAACCTCGATCATGGTATTCTATGCCTCATGCACATCGTGGTCATAAACCTCGATTGTAGTATTCTATGCCTCACGCACTCAAATCACATGCATGTTGATGATGTGGCTCACCATCATCATGATGTGTATACATGTGACTGATGTGGCACCATGCATGGTGATGGTGTGGAATATATGAGTCTCTTCCATGACATGGAAATGTGATGTGGCATGATGAGTTGGCATTCATGAGGTGGTAGATTTACATGGCAAATTGAGATGGAGGGATCGGTGACGTGGCAATGTTGACGAGGTATGCCAAGGTGGCAAGGTGTGATGACATGGCTCCAAGAGTTCCTATGATGTGGAATGATGAGGTGCCATATGTGGCTGATGCGGCAGCACGTGTGGCAATCTAAGGTGACATGGCAAGGAGTGATGTCACATCTCCTTGATGACATGGCACCATGCGGTCTAACAACGTGGCATGGTTGCAAGGCAAAAATAGATGACTCAGCCTTCCACATGGGCACGATGCACACTCCAAAGGCTTGCCACTAGGGTCGTTGATGCTCCTAGCCCACCTCACCAAGCCTAATACCAAGCCTACCTTGTCTTGGTATTAGGCTTGGTTGGCCCTTTTTCCCCCACAAAAGGGAGATTTTACTCTTGGAGGCCATATTGTACGTTTTCCTTACTCAAATTTAACTAAAATTTTTTTCTATTATTCATCATGCGGAGGACATTGACATTTTGAAATGTTTGGTCATATTTAAGAATTACTAGATTTATTTTTAATATTCTTTGTTGATCCTCTAAGGAGTAAAAGTAAAAATTAAACTTCAATCTTCCTAAATCTAACCGTTGGATTTGGGATTTGATGATTGAACCACACACCCCTATGTGCCTACTAACCTTCCACCGAATTAGATTTACTTAATTATTCAAAATACTAAAAAAATATGGTGTGCTACTAAAATGCATGTATTTTATTACTTTATTTATTATAAATAATAATTTATAATTAGATAAATCATTCAAATAATTACCAATAAATCAAATTAAGCTCTACATAATGTAAAGAGACCACCTACAAAGTTTCAATAATATTTAATCTAAAATGAGTGAGAAATTTAGAATTTAATATGACACTCTCTGTTCATGACAAAGGTGTGACCGCCCTGGAACCATGCCGTGTGACACAAAGAAATTTTTTGTGTGTGCATCGAATTTTCGATCAGACTATACCATTGTGTGCACAATAGATGTGTGATGTTATGTGTGAAGACTTCAAAGACTACATCCATAGGGAAGTAGGTGAGATTTGCATTTTTGTGTGCTAAAAAGCTTGTTTTTCCACCTCCTAAGGATTGGGGAGTGAACAAAAAGTGGACACCCTTAGCTTGCTACTTCCCTGAAGATCAAATGGAGAATTTCAATAAGTTTTGTATCCTCAATAACAAGGAGATGTAGAAGTGGATTGAGAGATATAAAGCAACCAAACCAGAAAGAATAAATGTAAGGATGAGATTCGGTCTCATGCACATGCGAGCGCAACCATATCCATGGGATCTCATCCTTCTCCCCAAAGATATGTCACTTAATTGGCGACAAGTGGCTCTACATAAAGTCGAACAAGATGGCGAGACAATAAACGAGTGCAAGTAAGAGTTTTTATTTCGATGTATGATGCATGTAAGTTTCTTACCTCTTGACGTAATTAAGTTATTTGTGGCAATATATGCTATAAAATATATGCATCCTCATTGTTTTAATAATGCTCTTTTACAATACAAAAAGTACACTGCATTATGGTCATAAGGACCACATTTTCGCATGGGAAGGTAGTTGGATGTCCCCTTTTCGGATTGGAGCAGAGTTCTTGCTATCCTAGGATGAATTGGATCTAATGTGCAGCATAATGGCTAGGATTCGTGTTGACTGGCCTACCAATTCTCACCCTTCTGAGTGCTCAATCCCTGAAGAATGGGTGTGGGGTGCAGATATCCCTTTGGATAAGTTAACTCCTAAGGCCCTTGACAAGCTTCTAGCGCACAACTTAAAGCTCAATGATATTCGTTGGCTCAGGAAGGATTTTGAGGTTGTGTGGAGTGACAGGTTCAAGCGGTTGTGGAAGTCAACGTCCTTTAGTAAAATTAACTACTTTCTCTGGAGGATTTGTGGAGGCTACTTTTCCATAGGTAGTCATGTTCCGTGGCTTCACGTGGATGACAGGTGCAAACTTTGCAAAGGCATAGCGGAAACCCTCACACACCTCTTTTGGAGGTGCCCTTGGGTCCAAAACCTGTGGGGGATGATTCATGGGCGTTGTGCCAAGATCTTAGGCATGGAATTTATCTCTAAAGGTGCAGCCATCTTTGGAGTTGATCTCGGTCCAAATAAGGCCACCCTTTGGGATGTTATTCGCTACGCTACTCTTCACCATATATGGTTTGCTCGTTATGATGCGTTTGTGAACAACACGGTGTTTTTCTCATTACTATGTAAAAAAGTAGTAGTAGATATAGGGATACAAGTAAAGTGGTTAGTGGCGAGTTGGCCAAAGGAGAGCGCTAGAGCTCGTCTTCAAAGTATTTTGGTGGAGATGTCTTTTGTGTGACACCTTTGTAAGGTTCTCTTTCCTGAAGTAATATATAAGCATACCTCTTTCAATAAAATAAATAAATAAATACATAACACGCGTGCAGGTTTTAAGTGATTGCTAATTTATTCTTCTTAATAATGAAAGATTTATACGTAGATAATCTGTAGGAGCATTGATAGCTCATGATGAAATCCTTTTTACAGCGATTTCACCCGCGATTGCGTGAATCTGGGTCTGCGTTTCCCTAACAGCTGTTAAGGCGTGGAGATTAGCTAAAATAGACTAATAGACTACTCAGTTATTCAATTGTTTTTTATGACAACATGCGAGCCTCGAGAATACTGTGTTGAGATTTGAGAACACTCAATTCTGAATCCTGATGGTAAATGGGATATCGCATGAGCTACGTCAATGAAAGTTCAAACTTGACACACCTGTCACACAGGCAACGTATTGGAGAGAATGCTATAAACCTGAGTTTAATTAGACGTATTACGTAAACTTATTTAACGCGCGCTGATTGGATTGCAAGATCTGATGGTAAAGGATAAGAGACGAAATTATGCATGCGGCGGGGCGTGAAAAAGCCGATCCTGTTCAAACGCTGAACTGCGCCGTAACGCCGTTGTTATTATTCAGCAGCGATATTGAGAGAACAAAATTTAAGGGACGCTACATTTATTTGGGACACTGCCGTGTGAGAGTTCTCGGCCTGTGCAACGTTTGCTGTTAATATTTACTTTGAAGCACCTGCACGTTTCAGTAGCGGAAGGGAACGCCATTGGGCTGACGTGAACATTCCAATTCCAAATTTCCACCTTTCAATGGTGAACTGTACAGACCTAATAACAACTGAGGACCTAATAACAACTAAGAATAGCTGATATTTTGAAATTTGAATGTGACAAAGGCAATGGCCACCGAGTGAACTTCAGGATTCAAGGAGCCCGTTGAGCACCAATGATCCATGACCTAGCACGAAAGAGTTGTTCTACAATTATTAGTCTGCGCTTAAAGAGGACAGTAAACACTCAACGGCCTCATAAAACTCTCATAAAAACTTCGTACTTAGAGAGGAGCATACAAACATGATGCGTCTCACGTGCTGTAGCAGAAATTAGAAGTCAATAGGGAGGCATGCCGCATGAGCATGAGCGGGGAGGGGTCGCTTATGAAAGAAATTATAAAAGAAAAACAAAGCAGCGAGCACGCTGCATTGTAGCAAATTCTGGTGGGTGTTTAATAAGTAGTTCTGACGGGAATCAATGATCTAACTATAGTATAAGTGGACATGCTAGAAGCTACTCCCCGCTACGGGAGACTGTGGGCTAGCTATCGTTAAAGTCGACATCCTTCTGCAGCTGCAGGAGATGTAAAGCAGCAAAACGCTTTGTCGATGTGCCCAGTAGCTGGGGCCGGGGTTGAAGATGGACTGCAACCTGAGGAAACAGGAGAGAAACTGAGAAAGCACGCTGCACGAAGGGTGTGAAATTGTGAATACCCAGGAGACCATCGCCTGAACCTGTTGCATTTTACTGCATCAAAAACGGCCGCTATGCGAAGGGTGGAGACGAGTAAATCTAGAGTGATAAATAGCAGAAACAACGTGTGCGATACCGTCTAATAATCCCTGCGTGGGAACAGGTAGGAATAGTTCCTTGCAATAATACGATAGCTCTTGCTGATGAAGCGGCGAAAGCAGAGACGCTCTATTGTATGCTCAGGTAATTCCAACTGAAAGCCTAGAGATGAATTATGTAAGCTCATGTAATTTAGTAGTAGTAGTTTACTAATTACAGCTGAAAGACTAGAGATGAATTACTAGAGACGTAATAGTATCAGCATGCTCATGTACTTACAACTGAAAGGCACTTACGAAAGGAAGCATGGAAACTTATTAGAAGATTATACGACGAAGCCACCGATGTAAGAAACCTAAATGTGAGTGAGATAGCGTGATAGGGGACGAAGAGATCCGAATCATCCGATTTTGTAGAAGAGGAAAGTTCAAAGAGGGCTCATAACTGGGGACTGGGTCGGATGGATACTTATCATTATTGCCTCGATTTAAGACCTCCGACAGAGTTGTTGGAGGGTTCTTAAATAGCTTCTAGACTGAATTCAAGAGCAGTTAGGGCAAATGACGGCCCCTATCTATCTATCTTTCATTCATGATGATTCATCCCCTCAACATCCCGTAAATTTTGCATGCATTCACGTAGGTCTAAAATCTCTTAATTCATCCGATACGATGAGTAGTTCGGCTATCTTTACACTCACTTGTAAACACGCAGTAGTTGACATAGGGATCCAAGTTAAATGGCTAGTGGCCACTTGGCCTGATGAGAGCGCTAGAATCCGCCTCCAGAATATTTTGGTGGAGATGTCTTTTGTCGGAGTATGTAAGAAATTGTCTAAGTCGTATGTAAGAAACTTTTTCGTTGAAGTAATATATAAGTATACCTCTTTCAATTTAAAAAAATAAAATAAAATCTCTTCATTAGTTTTATTGTTTTTAAAACATTTCCCTTATTCAATTCCTTTTCTTAAAAGATTAGTATATTAAGTTGAGACCTTTTTCTTTCATAGCACGGGTGAGATCTCCCCACATTATATCTCTCCCATGCATACCACCTTCTCGCCCAAATCCCTTTTAAAACACACAAGATAGCACCTACGCACTCCTCACTACCCCCCTCAGCCTCGTCATATTTCTCCTAGAGCCATGTCCAAGCTGGCCATGGCATCACTAGTGATAGAAATGGAGCATATGCCAATTTGGTGGGGTGCTATGGAAAGCCCACTAAGTTTCTTGTCTCCCCACATCATATGCATCACTGTAGAAGGTGCCTCCTTATAAAAAGCAATCATGCCATTGCTTCAAAGGGTCATGTCCTTTATTTTGGGAAGCTTTATTACATATAACTAGCATTATTGTTGGGCTTTACTATACTTCATTGCCCTCGTGGGTGTGTGGAAACAAAACATAGTATGAAGTTCATTGAAGATGGTCCCTTGCCCATATTTATGAACCTTGTATGGTCACAAAAAAGAGAGGTAAAGTCTAAATGATTGGACTTGGTGGGTCTCTTAAGGATACTTGAGGGATTTGAGTGATTAACTCACATTATTGATGTAGCACACATGGCAAAAAAAATATCAAAAAAGTGCAATACATAATAAGACCTTGTGGTTTTCAAAGACATGGCTATTGCTTTCCTTATTTTGGTTGGGCAACTCTTCAGTGCAATGATTATATTAACAAAAAAGATGCATCTACACCTTCTCTTTCAACTATGTAGAATTCACATTTGTGATTGGTTTTTCTTCACTTTATAGTTCTAACTATCACTCAGAGTCCCATGCGAATCATTTTCCATGCTCTTGCTTGCAAATAGTTATACATCCTTCATTTTCTATAGGACAAGTGATTCTCCATGTGTGCGTATATATATATATATATATATAATCTCTAATTGAATTATCTTTGTAATCTATCCCAATTGAAGTTATTTTTGAATACATGGACAATTGCAAAGGGGGGTGTAAATGGTAACATTCAAAAGAGCCAAGAGATGGCCAATGAAATGCAAAGTTCAATGCAATGTAACAAAGGACTAAAAAGTGGATGCATGTATTAAGAAAAGTGACACATGATATGGTGGATAAGTATGATATAAGCTAAGAGGTGTGACGTTGGTGGGTGTGATTGAGCATGAATCTAGGAGCTAATTTAGGAGAGGTTTGAGGAGACAGTGATGCCTTGTTAATGCTATAAATGTGTATTTTCTGAATATGGAATGGGATAGGAGTAGACATAGAGAGTTGTAAATGTCAATTGAAAAGTTTAGCATTAAAACAAAGTGGTATTTCATGTTGGTGTACTACTTTGTTGACTCGATCTCTCTAATTGACTCTATGAAGTTTTTTTAGTATACTTCGATCCTTGAGCTTGAATATGGTTTATTAATGAGTTCATTGAAAGTAAAGCAACTAAATGTAATCAAATCCCACAAGTCACCCTAGCGGACCATCTCTTTGTTGTGGAGCTTATGAGCTCTTCTAATGTCATTCTCACAAATAGAGAGTTGAATAAAGAGGAATCATGTTCCACCAAACACTATCAAACAGGATAGCACCTCCCCTACATATCCCAATAATATGTTTCTTTCACTCCATTTTGATGTAAATAATGTTTGACCCTCTAACCATGCGTATGTTTGAGCCCAACATATTAATTGGGAATTAGATTATGACCTTACTGGTCTTATTGACCCCCACCCACTTTCCTATCTTCCTCTTTATGGTTATTTCAATGAAACAAATACTGATAGGCTGGTCACAAGCACTAGTGCCTCGCCCAAGCCCCATTTTTTGGTAAGTGCTTTATTCAAAGATATTTTGGACCTTACTTTTAGATTTGACTCCCATTGGCCTTATGAATTGAAATTCCAATCAAGAGAGATCATTACATTAGTGATCTTCCCATGAGAAGCTTCCTTGGTTTTTTTCCAAAATGTGCAACTGGGTTTTCTTAAAGTTATGAAGATTGAATACATAATGTTTTCTATTTTAAGTAAAAGTTTAATGGTCACCCGATTTGCATTAAATCTCGAGTATCATTTTGCTGTGATACTTTGTTTTATTTTGAAGTTTCATCAAATAATGCATGAGTCTTTGTTTAATAAAAATTTACTACTCTTGTTCAAATGCCTAAAGCTCTCCTAAACACTCACCCAATTAACCCTATTTGATTTCTTATCGACCACATGCATATAAGGACAGTGGGTTTTCCTAGTAGGGTACAAAGAGGTTCACAAATTTCATACTATATGTGTTATATACAAAAAGGGAATGTCCTCCATAGGGGCACGCCATCTACAAGGGAAATTTGAGGTCTCTTTGAGGTTTGAAAATACTTATGGAAGGGTTCCTTTCATTCAAGTTAATCCCCTAGGCTTTATTCATAATTCGCGACAAATACACAAAAAGAAGGGTCTTTTAATTGACAAAGTCATAAAAATCAAGCTTTGAAATGAATATAAGACCAATGTGTAAGTAGGGATTCAATAATATCCATTGAATGCATGATGTATCTAACTGAGGTCCAACTTTCCTAATACTAGAGCCATGACATCAACATGTATGGCCATACCTTGAATTATATCATTGAACAACTACATTAGCATCCATTCACATTATAAAAAATGGGACTAATCAATTTGCATAAATTTGTCCCATTTGTCATCAGTTTTGAGTATAATGTAGTGCTAATAGATTCTATTGTAAGACATATTGAAATCTAGGCTCAACGTAATAGGTGTGATGCCTCAAACTATTCCTATCTTAATATATTTCAATATCATTGAACAAAAAATTCTCGCCTTTACAATTTCTTCTACAAACTCAAATTTAGATTATGGCTTGTCAAATTAGGAACAATAACTTGACACTGGGAGTGATGCAAGCTTTCACATAATCTTTTATGCTAACTATTCACTACTATGAGAGGTTTGCAATGTCCCACTATAAACCTTTCATGGTTTTAGGAGATGGTTTTTAGTATCTTAATGCACATAGTCTCTAAGTTGTCCCTTCTTTGACATTTTGAGCACATTTTGCTTTCCATCCTTGCAAATGATAGAATTCATCCTTCAAAGGTCGCAAAAGCATTTGTAAAATTATGGGCAGAGACCATAAAGGCTTGATACAATGATATCTTCTATGTTATTGAGAGCATATTATTAGCTATTTCTTATGAGCCTCTTCACAATTGCTAATCCACTTTGGATCATGGCCATGGCATTGCTAACCCACTTTTGCTATTCAGTCATGGGGCCAAGATTATATGTCTTTATATTATATGGTTTCAAATGTGATTATGCAGCTGCACCTAACTAGCACAAGCTTAATGCTACCCTTTTCATATCAGCTAGTCAAGATTGTGTTAGATGTGCCCAACTAGCACAAGCTTTCCTTCCTCATAGCACTCGATGAGCTTATATGCTTATATTATTCCATGTTTATATTCACGGTTCAAGGAAACAAACACACATAAGTATATGGTTACTGAATCTATCATGCTCTATCAATGGTTATTGATACCTATGTGTACACTATAGATCGGAATCATGACAATTGCCATAATTCACACAGGAAGGTTGAGCATACGGCTACAAAAAAAATATTGGATTTGGAGGGCAACACTTTGGATCGATCCAAGCAGGTACATATTGATCATAGTCTATTTATTTCCTTTTATTATTGACACCTTAAGTCATGATGAAGGCAACTTGATTGCATGAGACTTGACATTGTCGTCATCATGAGCACAAGACTTGACAAGGGTTGCGACAACTGTTGTCTGAAATTGGTCACTCTTTTCCATCCAACACTATAGTGTGACATCCTTACGAAAGGTCTTCCAAAAATTTAGAAACAAGCTCAGCATCTTCATGATTTGCACTATATCATGACATACGAATTGCACTGTATATACCAAAACTGAATCATGACGCACTTCACAATCTTCCTAGGAGACCCTCAAGCAAAGTTGCTAGGCTGGCTTTACAGAGCTAAGAAGTTGGTGCTAATGAGCTAAGAAGTTGGATGCATTAGCACTAGGACAACCACCATGGGGCCTACAAACGTTGCTGCTAGTGGTGCTAGGAGAGCCCTAATGGGATGTGTGGGGAGGCCATGTGAGGTGGATCTAGCACGAATTTGACTAGATTCAGAAAGAGGCACCCGGACGAAGAAGGTCTACGTCCCATGTCTAGCTTGAAAATAGCTCGTTTGGCTTGGTACATTCACACAGAGGCGGATGCACAAAGATATAATTTATAGCGTTTACTCTAAATCAACGAATGGCTTAGCGGTAAGGTCCACTAGAGATGGTGGATGGATCCCTACTTTGAGTCCCATGGTTTTTATTTTTGCAATCTGCCTAACAGCTTGGATGAGGTCTTAAGGCAAGGTGCAATTTTACGGTTCTTGGCCCATGTGTGAATTCGAGGCGAACTTCTCATTGTTGGAATTTTGAACGGCTTCCCCGTTGTCCAAGCACTTGGGCATGAGAGTTTGGGAAACTTGCCTTTGGCTAGGTTACCCTTGGCTGCAGTTGAAATCATAGGCACCTGGTGGCGAGGTAAACCTAGGCCAATTGACCTATTGAAAGTCAGTGTCTAGCTAAACCTTGTTTCCTTGGATGAGTGTTGAGTCTTTGTTGTGCTACACGCTATATCTAGGTAGAGTCTCTCTCTGCTGCTGCCTTCTTCTCAGCATGCTTTAAAGGCTCGAATGAATGGTCTCCGCACCCGTCACCCCCCACCTTAAATGCTCGCCATTCAATGTCCCCCCATGCCTGCCTGGCTTCTGCCTCGTCAACGTTCTAATTCTTCTTCCTTCATCTCCGTTTAATCCCCCACAGTGCACTCTCCCTTACACCATTAGCTTTGCTTTTGCAGCACTCTCCTCGCATCAATCGATATTCAAATATACCTTCTCCTCTGCTTTGGCTTGTTATCCTCACTCTCTTGAGAGCATCATCCATGGCTGCCTCCTTCGATGTTGGCTGGAACTCGTCTCCTCAACAGCCCCCCTCGTCCCAGACTGCTCTCAGAAAGCGTCGTTGGGACGACGACAGTCATCTCATGCTACAGCTCATGTTGGGCCATGTTGAACGCAGTAGACCCACCCTGGATTTGCTCGGTGGATCGCCCTCCCCGCAGCCGCTCGAGTCCCTAGAACTGGATTTAGAGGCTCCACTTCCATCCGGATGGGAAAAGTGTCTTGATCTGAAGGTGAGCTAGTTCGCTAATATCGATTTTCTGCGGTCTTCGCTTAGCAGATTACTCATTGAGCGCAGCGGTTGATCTCATTGAACGTAATGGCGGATTGTAGAGGTTTCTAATCTTCACGTTTTGATTTTTTTCTGCAGACTGGAAGCATCTTCTATCTCAACCGTAATACGGGCGCTAGCACTTATGGGGATCCGAGGAAGCCTGTGGTTGCTGATCGTCGTGACCCAAGGAAGCCTCTCTTAGCTGATCTGAATTCGCCTCCATCACCTTGCGCGTCCGAGCTGACTTCTGAAGCTTCTGCTGTTAAAATTGCCGACGATATTAGCTTGAAGACGCAGAGCTCTGTAGGAAAGTGTGCGGCGTCAACTTTAGCAAACTCTGCAGCAAGCGATAGACGTCTAGACTTGGGTCTCAGCTTATCTGTTGACTTGAACTTCCCTGCTGAAGATCATTCTCTGGCGGCCAATCCCATTCCTGTTCCCGAGCAAGCTTGGCTCACCGATCGAGAGGGATTTCAAACATCTCCTAATGGGTGTATGTCAACAACCTCGTCTTCTTCCTCCACCTCTCCGTCTGTCATCAGTTTTCAAGAGTTTGATGCGCCTGGTGAGACTAGAGACCGCCGCATAGGCAAGGTCTCCGAGGTCGAAAGTGTCGTCTCTGACGTTGCACCCTCAATGATAACCGTCGGCTGTGCCAAGTGCCTGATGTTCGTTATGCTCTCTCGAACCGACCCGAAGTGCCCAAAGTGTGGAACTTGTGCACTCCTCGATTTCTTGCAACCAGTTGTTAAAAGGTCTAGACTTGGCTTCACTACGTGAAGTTTGTGTGATCATCAGCAGCACATTGTTTTTGGCTGCAAGATCTCTTTTTTTGAATATGGTTGTATCATGTGTGCTCAGTATCTTCTGAGCTCCGATAGTAATTAAGGACACATGTAATTTAGATCTGTATAATCCTTCTGTAAGTCATTCTTACTACATTCACAAGTATATTGTATGCTGCCCAGTTCGTGGATTGAAATTTAACGCGTTGGTCCCTCTTCTCAAAGAGGGACGTAAGTAATGGCTTGTCTTTTTCCACGTTGGACGATTATCCGCTAATGTGCACACGAGATAGTGTCAAGTAGCGGCATGAACGTGTAAACTGATTTGTTTAATTGTAGTTACGTGACTTCTGAATCTGAGCAGTCATTATTCCCTGTCGTTATCTATGCTTGCGGCGTCGTGTCGTCCATGGACATAATCAGTAGAAGCTTATTACTACATCTCCATGGATAATCGAGCTGTCGTCGACTGCTTGTGAACGATTGAAACGATGTTCTTATAATCGTTGTTGGTCTGCGACGTCTAAGTTCTAACCTTCAGGAGATCTGAAACAAGCTCTAAAATGGTTGGCGAAAGGGATATATCGTCGATGAAGGTATCTCCAATTTCGTAGGGATGGTCCAACTCCGTTTTTCAGATTCCAGCCTGTTTGGCCTCACAGCTGGTGCGAAACCGATGATGTAACACGCTTTGATGTCAACTATGATCGCGCTCGAGGCTTGCATTAGTTTTATGTGATTAATAACGGTTTAATTATTTAATAATTCGTAGACACCCAATTAAACCTGAGACCATGGACACTACCTACGATCCATAATGGAAAAACATGAGAGCGATGGGAAATTTATCCATAATGGAAAAACATGAGAGCGATGGGAAATTTACACGGAAACTGTAAAAATGTGTAAAAGCTGAGTAGGATTGTGTAAAATTGTATAATAAAAATTTCCAGCCAAAAAGGAGTTATTATATTAATTTAAAAAAGATAAATACATGAGTGTTTAGACATTGGAAAAAGCCTTTTCAACAGCAAGCTCACTAAAAAACTTCTTGTGGATATACTTTAAAACTAATAATACCTCACTGGGAAGGTCACATAGCAAGGATGATGGGAAGTAAACATTATCAAACTTGATCTGGTTACGAGTTTTCCACAAGACGTTTATTATTATAACGTGCATCAAATTCCAAAGACGAAGTTGAGTCTCAGTCATATGCACACGGTTACTTAAGAGGGTTGTTTTCCAGGTCACCTGATAGAAAAGTTGATCGAGTGCAATCCAAACACTAAGGAATCTCCGAATTGTGCATGTGAGCAAACAACTCTAGAATAAATGACAGTTTATGTCCATATAGTGTTGGGTAGTTCTTCCAAGGTGAAGCAATGCAATTGTAAAGGCCATTCTGAGAAGCAAAAATCAAATGTGTTGTAATGTAGATGGAGAAAGGGAAAAAGCCCAGGGGCTTTTGCATTGACTTTTATCATGATTTTTGGGACTTCTATGTGAGTCACTTGATTGCTTTCATCAATTGGTGCATACAAAGGGGGAAGCTTACTTGAGTTGTAATGTTGGCAATTGGTGCATACAAAGGGGGAAGCTTACTTGAGTTGTAATGTTGGCATTACAAACTAAGTCCTAAGTCTCGTAAAGACTTAATGGGAATCAATGGAGACCAATTTCTCTATTGAATTGTGTACAAAATATTTGCCAAAGCCCATGGAATATAGAATCAAGTTCATCTTGAGTAGAGTTATTCACCCTAGGAAGTACGGTTTTGTTCAAGGGAGGAATATTCACGATGCTATTCTTAACGCAGTTGGCAATCACGACTTTGTTGTCTCTAAGAATGAAAGATTTATCATTTTGAACCTTGATCTCGAGAAAGCCTACGATAGAGTGAGTTGGCAATCCATTCTTATGATCGTATAGAGGCTTGAATTTGGAGAAGGGTTCTGTTGGATGACCCATATGCTCTTAAGAAATGCTTCAGCCAACCTATCTTTAAATGGCTACATTTATTAGGAATTTGCCCTCCATAGATCTAAGAGGCAAGCCTTGCCCTCTAGTACCCCTCTTATTTTCTATCACAATGGAAACACTGTTGTGCCAACTCAATTTGCATCTTAATCTAGGTAGTATAAGAAGTTTGAATCTTCCAAATGGTGATACTTTCTACTCACAATTCTTTACCGATGATAACACTATTTCCTTGTAGCGACGAAGAGGAATATTAAGAATCAAGGTAGTAAATGCCTTTGCTTATGTGTCAGATTCCAAAATTAATGTGCTCAAAACCACTATAGTGATGCTTGGCTGGGGGAACCCTCTGAAGGGTTGAAGGTTTTTCCTTTAAGTGGATTAAATTGGGGTAAATTCTTAGGCATTTTGGATGCCTACAAACTGGTTGTGTCATGAAAAGACAAATTTGAGTGGTGCACTCTGAATTTTGTTGGCAAATTTAAGAAGTGGAAGAATAAGAACCTGTTGCTTCTTGGCAGAATTACACTTACAGTCAAACAGATAATGGCTTCCTTTGTGGTGTATGTTTTAACAGTGTCCCCTTTCTCTAACAATACTCTCTGAATGCTAGACAAAACGTTGTTTGACTTTATTTGGAGAGAGCAATGACATGCTTGTTCATGGGACTTGCTATCTTCACTGAAATCTCAAGGTGGTTTGGGGATTGAGAAGATAAAGAATAAATGCCAAGTTCTATGCAATAAGGGGCTATTGAGAGTGGGATGTGATGAGACTTGGGAAGTTCTAGCTAGTAGTTGGATTTGCAGGAAAGGATCTTGTGTCATAAGTGAACCTAGGTAGGATCTTTTGCTTACAAATGTGCCTTTGAAGATCCTACAATCTAAGTAGCTTAACAGTTTGATTAATGTTTGGAAACCAGTGGAAAGGTAGGAGATCATTATCTAGAGATGGCTCTCCAGCAAATCATTGTGGTCATTAGATTGGGCCATTAAGGAAGGGTAGGCCTTGTTTAAGGGCCACCTGAGGCTAGTTAAGAAGCTCCATGCTAAAGTGTCAAAGACTTCCAGAAAAATTTGGGATCCGAGCTCAAGAAATTGGATTCATATTGATAAGCTCATTAATATATTTTGACTCTTGAGTGGAGAGAGAGAGAGTTTTCAAGGACACTCATTGGCATGATAAGGGATGATTGGCCTACAAGTCACTCTTGTAGGAGGGAGGACTCTTTTGAGGGTTTTGTCTCACTTGAGGGTAAACCCTTGCTCAAATGCGCACTTAATGATGAGAATGTGCAGTAATTTAAGCTAAGATGCAAGGTGTGTGCTCCTATTGATTGAATTGTAGGATGTAGGGGCAGGTCGCAAAGGGTTTGGAATGCCACCCCTTCAACCAACTTGAATCTCCTTTTATGGAGACTGTTGGTCTCTATTCCTAGTCAAATCTAGACTTCCCAAGTGGACCTTGAAGATCTCTCTTTTATACTCTTTGTGTAATCGCTCTAAGGAAAGTATAATGCATCTCCTCTAGAAGTGTGTGGTTGAAGTCAAGAAAAGCTGGCATAGTGTGATCAAGTGGCTGAACAACCATTCTACCTTGGTGAAACTGTCCTAGAGAATAGCATTACTAGGTGAAAAAGGTAAATTAAACAATATGTTGTTTAGTCATTCACCATTGATCAGAGCTTTGGACATTATACACATTTGGTAGGGTTCAAAAAGTGAGTCGATATTTAGAAAGGGTTGGAAAAGTCAAGCACTCGAAGCTAGAATTTTAGTTGAGCTTCCAAAAATCATTAAATATTATGGAAAGACTAGAGAATGCTTTAGACAATTGGTAAGGATTCTCCTCAGATTCTCAATTGTTGAGTTGTCAATTCTTTTGAGTTAGGAGACATAATTTTTTTTGGTATTTCCCTTTTCTTTTAAACTTGAATATACTCTTTTTCACCCAAAAAAAAAGACAAGGTGGCATTTTACTGCCACCTTTTTTATCTCACAAAACAGTGAGCTCTTGAGGTCAAAACTTTGTGAAGCATTTGAGTGTTGAAAATGACGTAATATCCACATCGTCACCAAACATTATGATATTTAACATTATGTTAGTTTCATGGGAAATGGAAAATTGAATGCCATGGTGGCATGTGGTCCTTTCCCTTTTCATTGCACAAAACCAATGAGTTGTTTGAGGTCAATGGTTTTGTGGGAAAAGACTTTGCGAAGCATTTGAGGGATGGAAAAGAGATAAATCCACATTTTAATCAAACATTATGATATTTAACATGGATATTAGTATTCCCAAAAAAATCATTTTCTCAAGATTAATGGTTTTGTGGGGTGAAAGACTATGTAAAGCATTTGAGGGTTGAATATGACTAAATCCACATTTCCATAGAAATATGGGGAATTAGTTTTACCCATAAAAACCATTTTTCCACCATGTCATTAAGGCTTCCAACTTTTTGAAAGTTACATGAATAATATTTTCTCACATAATGGCTATACTTAATTCAACTTATCCCCAATTAATTAGGATAGAACTCATTATTGAATTAAGCCATGTTAGAAAGACTTGTTTAGACTATTGGGCTTGATAAGGTAAGATATGTGAGAATGTTAGCTAGGCTCACCATACTTTCCACCTCACATGAAGTGTATACATCTGACCCATACATGGGCTATCTTTTTTTGTGCTAGTCAAGTGCATGATTTTCACGAAAAGGCAAGGGTAGCTAGAGTGTAAGAGCTTCCTTAATCGAAAAACGGAACCTAGTAGTTATATGGTTATTAAAAGGAGGGGTTAATGGAGGAGCCTTGTCCAATGACATTGTGGCACAAATACAAGGCACAGACGTGCTTTGACTACTTTCTAGAATTATGTCCACATATGTAGAGAGTGGAAGGTCATTTATCACTTGTGATAATATTTTGATGGGAGTATTTTGGTACTTGTGGCAACATTTTGATGGGAAATAGATGTCCATAACTAGCATACATCTACATGCAACATACTAAATTCTTTGCAAACCATGCTGCAAGCTAGGGCTTTGAGAGGGCTTTGACTTAATCTATCACAATAGTTAGGGGCCATTTCTCCTCCATTTCTTCCAATATGTTAATTTGTTTGTGTAATTTTAGCTATCCACCTACGTTATCCATCAATATGAAGGGATTGTGAAAGGCCCTCATAATTGAGAGGATTGAGATTGTGGCAAGACACATAAGCATTAGATTCCATCTACCCCTATAATTGAAGCATAGATGGTCTTTTTTCACATTGTCTCTACCAAGGGACCTTTTTTTTTTTGGTTTGGCCAATCCAAATGGGTAAAATGTCTTGATTCTAGAAGGAGTACATGAGTCCCTTATAATTAATGGGATTTGTCTTCTAAAAAGGATACATAACCAATAAATTCCATGTGCCCTATGAGTTGAATGAATTTTATCTTTTTCACTATTTGTAGCCCAATTTTTCACTAGCTTGACCAGCTTGAGTTGGTAAAATGGTTTGAGTAAAAAATATAGGCATATAAGGCCCTTCTACTTGATGGTACACTTTCTATACCAAGGGAGCCATTCCTTTCACTCATTTGTGCAATCCTCTAATAGCCTTTGCTTCATTTTTGCATCCATGGTCATTCTTGCTTTCTTCTCCAAAGCTCGATGTTGTTGCTCAAATGGTTGCTCACTTTGTGTCCTCCCTGTGTTGCCCCCCTTTGGACCATAGATCCCTTCACAAGATCTGCTTGGACTCTTGCTTACACTATGCTCTTGATTTGCTCCCATTCCCTTCATGCACTTTGGTGTCGAACCTTTCTACAATTTACCAATATAAAAAGGAGCATCGAAGTGAATGGAAACTTGCATCTAATCATGCAGAGGATAACTGTGGACAAAGACAAAATAGGGGTGCTATAAGTGAGCATGTAGGTAGAGTTTCCAATGAAACTATATCTTGCATTGGTGGATCTAATAAACTTGGGTAGGGTTCAAAAAACCAAGAAGAGAATCAAATGGATTGGGAGTTGATATTTGAAAACAATATCGATGTGGATGGGGACCAAGTCTTGATCATGTCAAGGTCAATTTTGAGGAAAAACAAATGGTAAGGATGTGGCTTTTGAGAATAAAGGTGGAGGGAACAAGAAATGTGCACAGTTGAGTGGTGACTTTGAGGACTATAGGTGGAGATTCAAAAGTGAAGAGGAAGAACTAATTGAAATGATAGGAAATTCGAGTCTATTTCTAAGGTTATCAAAAATGGGAATCCAAAAAAGGAGGTGTTTATCGAGTCAATTGAGTCTCATTATATATAGTCCAAGTGGCATTTATGAAACTCTAGCTTAAACACTGTAGCACAGGGGTATGACAGTAATGCTACTAAAGCCAAAGCTTGGATTCATGGCTTGTGTCATTGGGAATCTTTTGTTCATGCATTTAAAAATATATTGAGAAAGAGAATCTATTATTGGATTCAGTTTTCTTAAATGCTATAACACTTAAGATTTTATTTTTCTTTGAAAACAATGATAAAAAATTTTGGATAAATGTTTAAGTTTGAAACTAGATTCTATTTCATGTAGGAAATTCATTGGTATAGGCATCAAAAGTTATCTCCAATGGTTCATACACTCAAGAAATCAAAGATAGGGTATCTGAAAAGAATGTCTACTATCATACCCTCATATTTCCAACCCCTTGCTAGTACGAGCAATTAAACCTAGTCTCATATCTCCTTTGTTGTATTTAGCCACAATTTTTTGCTATTCCAATGTAGTCAATTGCTCAAAAGCAAAAGCGAGCACCACTATGTGAGTTGTCTTCCAATTGAATCCCTTTTCCAAATTAGAACTTTAGGTGCCTTAATAAAGCTACCATTGGGCTACCATTTTAACATATCAATACATACTCTTCTATAACTTAAATTTTAAGCCCAGCCTCATATCTCCTTTGTTGTATCTAGCCACCGTTTTTTTCAAGTCCAATTTAGTTAGTTGTTCAAAAGAAAAAGTTGAGTGAGTTGTCTTCCAATTAAATCCCCTTTCCAAATTAGACTTTAGGTGCCTTACTAAAGCTACCATTTTAATATATCAATGCATAATCTTGGATAACTTAACTTTATGTTACACCTACGTAATCTATGGCTTTTCTGAAATATTATACCACATTATTACATCCTTGTTTGTTATGGCTATTAATTCCTTAAATATAACCTTTATTTCTTTGTACTTCTTATGCTATAATTGAGATCATCCATGCACAAGCTACAACATTTCTATAGTGGTCATGGATGAAGAGAAGACACAATAAGGCACAACATCGACATATTCCAAGGCATATTTAAAAACAACTTGTTAGTTGCTAATTGATGTAATTTTTCTTGCTTATAAAACAATCACAAAGATTACATCATGCTTTAGAACAAACTCCACTATCGTACTACTTAGAGAGTATGGTTTTGAACATTATCAAATAAACAACTCCCATTCAATGACAATGCACATTGTGTTTGAAACTTCATCAAGAAATGATGATGTCAAATCAAAAACTTGTAAGATTTTTTTTTGACTTACATAAAGGCATACTATCTCTTCAAAAAACTCAAGATTCTTTCCACTTTCAAAATAAGACAAGGTTGTCTACCTTCATGTCTTAAAGACATCCTATAAAATATAGCACAACTACATGCTTTAGTGACGAGTTATATATTGACAATAATGTTATTAGATTTAGAGCTTTGAAAGACTCCCACGAAAGGGGCCCTCCTTACCCCTTCCACTTCTTAAGAAAAAAGCTTTATCTTGTCCTTCACTTATATTTCTTCATAAAACTCTACTTGTAATATTGGACTTCTCATGTCGAAAGCAGATATGTAGCTTCTTCTCATATCCCTTCCACTCGTTTTCCCTTCATTACAAGGAGAATCGAAACTTTATCGACTATTGATAATGAATCTTTTCATGGCTTCAAGTAATACGTATAGCCTAGTTCTCTTTCATATGGTAACCATTGCCATCAAGGCCATTTTAATTGAAGTGGTGAAACTTCCGTGCCATGCATGACTGCAACTAACATTATAATGATTGGGAAAGGAAAGGGTTTGTACTTGGCAAACTATGAGGGGGGTCTTGACCCAAGGAGATAATCCATAAAGGTGGGTGTCACCTCAAGAGAGTGGTACTTGTCAAAGAATTCGTATGGCCTCTACCGATTATTTGGAAGTAAATAATTTGGCAAGATGATGTCCAAAGGCCTGATTTAGAAAATGTTCCGTACTATTGAAAACAACTACTATATGGCCTAACATTGGATGGCCGGATTTCATTCTATATATATATTTGCATACTAAAGATATGCTATTGAAAGCAAAGATTTGCTATGCAATCTCTTTCTTGTTGTATGCACTCCAATTTGTTTGTACACATCACCAATAATTTCTGGAGGAGGTTTTCGCAGTTCGAACTCGATCCCGGCCTCATGGGTTTGTGGCCAGAATTCGAGGCTCAAGTGCTCGTGCAGACCCCACAGAAACAATTTTTTGTGGGTTGCCAATTTTTGAAACTTGCGAACTCGCACGAGTCTGTGGTAAGTTTGGATTCTGTGGAATGTGCTACATCACCACACACGGCCTGGCTTCGTCAGCTCTCAGTAGTGTGCAGTGTTTCTCTTTTGTTTAGGTCCATACTACAGGAACGGATTGCAGAAAGTAACGACTCCCATCAACGACTTCGTCCAAAACTCACTAAAAACCAAAACGAACGGGAAAGAAATTCAAAGAAGAGCTCCCGAGACCTGGTAGAATGATGCACCCTGCAGGAGCTTAAAACATAAGATTTGAGTTTAACTGGGCCGCCTGCAACCTCGAAGTTCCAAGCTCCAAGCTGCTAAACCCAATTATTCCAACATGATGTGTGTATTTGCGAACGGGGCCCAACAAACTTCAATGAGGCTCTGAGATGAGACTTTGGTATTCATCAATGATCAGAGAAAGAAACTTAATCTCTGCACTGCCTTGAATGAGAGATGACGAACGATGACGTGGTGTGACACGAGCGGTTGAGCTCCTACTGCCTGACACTGATTCTTAAATCATGTATCTTCATCCGAGTAAAGGCTCGGAGACGGCTCTTCATTGATGAGAGCCCGGCACACCTTCAAGTCTTCTCAGCGACGGATCGTGTATCATAACTTCCTGCTTTGAATGAGTCTACGGCTGGGCAAGTAAGCCAGCGACCTCTGTTTAATCTTTAATGAGAGCATCATGCCTCCGTCTCAACTCCTGCGTTCATGCAATTTAAGGCTTCCTGGGGACCGCTTTCCTATCCTTCCAGGTCCCGACTCCCCGGCCCCCATGCATCAGCTCCTGACTGCACTAACTGCACTCTTGATGCCGTTGCGTTATGGTGAGGGCATCTCTCATTTTGCTAAAATCATGCGCGATCCCAGATGGTCCCGCATCCCGCCCCTCGATACTTATTATTACTGACGTATCTAGCTGCTAGAATCTACACTCGACTTGCCTACGCCCACGCCTTTTTATCTGATGGCCAAGAAAAGTGGTACAATATCACAGAGATCAAGATGGGTACAGGCGATAACATTGAGAGAGATTGCCAAATGGCACTGATTCCTTAGCCTTAAACTCCAATACGTTTGGAGAAACGCAGATCTCACCGAAACATGCAAAGTAACCAGATTGTTGCTTTTAACAACGTTTCAGTCTTGCATAAGTCTCCTCAGTCCTGAATCCTGCAAGGCCTTGCTTTGACAAGCATACATATTACACGATAGGATTTTAGTTGCATTCAATGCAATGTTCACGTGGTCAAGGCATCTTGGGAAGTTTAGCTTTTATTATTTAAAACAAACCAACTTGCACTTCACAATTAACATATGGTTCCGTTACCCCGTATTTGAATCATTTGATTTCACTTGAATGATTTCAAGTTGCACTTCCTTATAATACTTAACACTTGTGTGTCTAGACTTTGATGTGTGGTATGGTTTGTGAGGTACTACGGCGGCAACTACATTTTTGACCAAAAAATGCAAACTAAAACTATCCACATCTTGGGGCTTTAAATCACCAAGAGTGCAAGAGCTTAAAGAGCTTTGATCCAACACATAAGGCTTGGTATGGAAGTTTATCTATATCTAAGAAATTCTATTTTGTTTACAAACCACTCGGGATATAATATCAATTAATATTCCAAATTACATGCATCTAGAAAAGTTCTTTTAAATTCTTGGAATTGAGAGCACATATATAGGGGGGGTTCCTTTTGGTATCCAAGCAATACCTAGATATAAAATATATTGAAAGGCTAGTTTTATTTTGGCCATATACAATAGGGTTTTGTTGAGACCAAACAAATAATGATAAGGGGAGCTTTCAATATCACTGTAATTCCTAACCAAGTCAACTCACACATGTTAGTCAAAACTAGCTCTAATCGAAGTTTTAGCACCAAATGAATGCAACAAAGATTAAGACCACCATAATGGCTATGCTTGCATTTATGGGACGAAGTGCTTCTTATTTGACACATAAGTCCTAAAGCCTTAGACTTTGCTCACTTGTACTAGTGGGCAAGTTTTGTATTTGCTAGCTCACATGTCATGCTTTATCAATTATGGGGCACATGTGGGAGGCATGCAAAAACCAACCGCTAATAGATGATAATGCTTGTGCAATTTGCCATGGCGGTAGTTGCTCAAAACTGGCTATGAGTTAGCACAAAATTTAGCACCTCCAATTTCAAGGTGCAAAAAGTTTGGGGAATTTTACACTAGCTTGAGTTGCAGAATTGTCTATGTGGATAAAGCCACATAGCTTGAGCTAGTGCAACCAGTACTAATTCTTATATGCATGTGTGTTGTGTGGTGGGTTGGTGTTTATTGTTTGAACTTTATGGAACTTTGATTCAAGATCGACTTAAGGAAACCCTATTAGGGTGGCTCAACATATATTATGTTGTTTTATATTTACAATATAAAGAAGGACTACATTTGTGTAGCACACTGGATTGTCCACCCTTTTCCCATGTGTGATTAAGTGAATTGCCACTAATCATCATGGTCTCAAATGCCCCACGGTTTTGCTGCAGTTGAATGGATTAAAGGTTGAGTGTTCTTAATTCTATTTCAGAGTCAATGTGAGGGATAGACACTCTAGATTCACATAGATTTACAGCTAATAAGTGATAACACTGCAAATAATTGACCAATGCTCCCCCCAACCACCCCCCATCCTCCCGCTCTACACCCTCATAGTAGCTCTCTTACTCTTACTATGTCAAGCTTTAACAAATAGCATGGTTTGCAAGCATAAAGCTTGCAAGGCAAGTTAAGGATTCATCAAATCAGAGCCATCTAGTATAGAATTCTAACACGTAGCACTGAGCAACCCGTAGCCTAGAACCCAACGTGACATAAGCTTATCAAAAGCCAACATGCTCAAAATGAGCTTACAAATATTATATCCATTTTTTGTGAGCTTTTGTGAAAATATTGCATATAAGTAACTTGCAAGAGCAACGATCTACACTAGCTCACATATTTGAAACCTTAATCTAGGACCAAAACATTGAATATGAGCCACTTGCAAGAGCAACGATATACACTAATTTAGACATTCAAAACCTTAATCTAGGACCAAAAAGTAAACTTTTATCTCCTTGAACTTGACCATAAAACAATTGCATTTACACTTTGATAGAGAGGCATGTGTCTTGGACATTTAGGACATTGAAGTATGTTTAAAAAGCATCAAAATTTTATTTTATGCATGCATACTAGTAAGTACTCTTCATAAGTCTCATTACTAGAGCCAATCACAAATTCAAAGACAAAACCACTGGACATCATCTAGTATCTTTAGAAGGTGTGTAATGTCACATTGCAATTCATAACGTATTTGTGCGCGTGCGTGTAGATTTAATAGTCCCATCAATAAATAAATCATATAATTAATTCCATCATTTGGATATATGATACAAGGATAAAAATATTTGAGACAAGTAAATTGAATATTTTGATAGAATTGTAAAAAATTAAGATTTTCTCTTAATATAGATTTTGTAAAAAATTCTGCAAATTTGAGGACAATATTGAAAAACCACAAGATTGGTAAAAAAGTGTCAAAGACTCAATCTGGTTCCCCTTAATCTGGCCAAACTCACATGTCAGTGAAGAAGCGAAAGAAGCTCTTCAACTCAACATGAAGGGAGTAAGATTTTGGGGTGATCTCTAGAATCGAGGGCAGGGTAAGCGGTTGGAGGACAAAATGTTGATAGCCTACTGATAGCTAGGTATCGAATCAACATGTTTGATTTAAGACTGATACATGAGCGACAACTACTGTGGTGTAGAGATAACCTTCCATGGATTGGAGGCTACCTCAAGCCATCCCTAAAGGAGTTTGTATGGGCAGGTCAAACACCGATGACTCCTATTCCCATCTAGGTAGAAGGACAGGAAGATGTAATAAGGCGCCTCAACCTGAAATGGCACAAGAGAGACTCGAAAAGAACTTGGAATAAGAGATTTGAAAAGGTGTGGGATAAGAGCATATACGAGAAATAGTCTTGCCTTCTCTCGTTAATCTTGCACAAAGGAGTCTAGTTAGCCAGCCGAGCATGAAGGATAGGCCACAATGATGGATTGTGCAAGAGATTCCTATGTGCACAGGAGAACACCCCGCACCTCTTCCTACACTGTAGACTTTCTAGAACTCTATGGTTTTCAGCACAGCTACATCAAGCCATGATCCCATTCAACTATGCCTACTTGCTATTGGGTGACACGCCTAGCAGAGCTCCCCCCAACTAGAATGTTTTCCGTGCTTCTGCGTTGTGATCCATATGGTTTACTTGATGGGAAATTTTTTAAAATGATAACAACATTGATGCTACTGATTTTTTTCTAAATCTATGTTTGCAAACCAGGAGCGAAGTGATAACTTGCAACGAATTCTCCAAATCCATTCTTAGCTCTACAAGTGTACATCCAAAAAGAAGACAACTTGGCAAAAGAGGAGAACACACTTCTGGCCCAAGTACACAATCTTGCACAGAGAGAGGCGAAAGAAAAAGAGGAGATGCAATGCTAAGAATAGAGCAATATGGCATCCTAGGGAACACAACCTCTCACCCCCACTTAGGATGCTACCCCTGTCCTTTCAATCCCATAGCTGCAACTCTACGTGTTCCTCTATCTCCCTTACTTGAAGAGATCACCGCAATGCTGCGTGTGCCACTCACTCAAGCTCAAAAGATTGTTTCTCCCCCAGAACCGCAGAAAGCCTCACCACCACTATGATTCTATCAAAGATTCATCAATAAGTTACCTAAAGTGGGTAAACCATTGCATCAATTTACAAGGAAGGAAATCAAGTCTAAATGAAATGATGAATGCATCAAAGCATTTCAAATTCTACAAGAGATAGTGGTAAAGGCATTGATACTCTAAAAGCTAGACCAAAATAAGATTTTCCATGTGTATACAATGCATGGGGAAGGCGATTGGGTCCATTCTAGCTTGAATGAACTGATGGATGTGTTGAAGCATTTCAAATTCTATAAGAGATAGTGGTGAAGACCTTGATATTACTAGATTAGAATAATATTTTCTATGTGTATGCAATGCATCGAGGCTGGGAAATGGTCCATTATGGCTCCACCTACTAGGGACATAGACTTTTCCATCTTATATCTACAAGTTTAATGTCCTAAATAGTGGAAAGGAATTATTGCCCAATAGAAAGGGAATCCTTGGGAAATTTGCTATTTTTTAAAAGATTCAACACTATTAACTACTTAACCCTTTCTTTTTCTTTCTGGATCGTGAGGGATTGCTAAATTTGATCAATAAAATAATCATGAAAACCAAACTGATTTGGTGGGTGCTTCTACTATAAGGGTTCAATGTTGAGATCATTCATAAACTTGGTTCACCTCACTATAGGGCAAATATTTGACTCGTATTGAAGATCAAATATCCAAAGAAGAGATGGACAATGAGATACTCGATGCAAGATTGTTTGTGGTTTTGATATATGAGGATAAGCACAAAGAAATATTACAAGACATGCCCCTCCACATCCAAATTTCCTAAGGGTCATAAGTAAATTAAAGGCATAAGATTGCATTCAAATCTTGAAAATATACAGTGATCGTAGGACATTTATAAACAGAAGAAAAGAATATGATCCTTAGAAAATGCATCTTTCCATATGAAAGCATGGTAGCAATGACAAAAGCACATCAAGGAGTGGGGAGAACTCATTTTCTAACCCCCATCATAACCAAAAAGATACTAAAGGTTGGGTTTTGCTAGAGCAAAATGTATGCAGATGTATTCAAGCACTGTAAGAGCTATGATATACGCTAGTGTGTGGGTAGACCAAAGTTTGAAGATCCGATGCCACTCAATTCCACATACTAGGGCAACCCTTCCAAAAGTGGGGATTAAATTCATAGGTCCATTCAAAGTTGACATGCATCCAAGAGGAACACATACATCATGGTGGCAATTGATTATATTATGAAATGGGCCAAAGGAGGGTCAAAGCAAGAGCCTTGTAGGGGATAACATGGCATGACGCATAGTAAGGTGGTTGCATGAGGATATCATACATAGGCTTGGATGAATGATTGAAATCATGTTAGATCAAGGAGGTTATTGTGCCAGTGGAATTTTATCCCAAGCCAAGGGTAGCAATGTAGTATATGAATGGCTAGGAAGAAGCATTACAGAATAGGCTTGAGCTGAACAAATCATCATCTACCACAGATATTCCATTAGATTTCCACGCTCCTTTGGTTTTTTAGTCGCATCACACTACCTGTGTAATACGAAAGAAATGGGCCTCCTTCTCCATATCTCCTCACCCTGACAAAGCAATTAAGCTTGATAACGTCGGTTCTTCTACTTCATCCTCCCAACAAGATTTGCTTTGATGGTTGCAAGATGAATCCGTTTCAAAGATAGATCGTTCAGGTCTATTGCTAAGTCGGGCTCTCTCTCCAGAATCGCTATTTGAGCGTCTCTCTCAAGCGTAGCAATATGGAATTTGTCTCGACTTCATGGGTCATATCATGACTCTGCCTCCGTTGTGCATGTGTTCGTCTACAGCAATGGGTCCTGATTGAATTGTTTCCTTTGTTTTTTGGGCAAAGGTTTCTACTTTGCTTGCTGTGTTGATGTGGAGGCAGTGTACACATTGGTAAATCTGCCAGGGGTCCATGGTGCAGGCTTCTTTGCATATGTTATGCCATGGGATCCTCTCTTCAACTCGGCAAAGAACCTCATGCATTTCTGTCCAGTCTAGGTTACTCTAACAGCATTGCCGGTACCTCTTCTCCCACATATTTCCTCTATCGCAACTTTGTTGGGGAAGGTTTTGCATCTCCCGAAGCAAGATTTCCTAGTTTTGAGGAGAGAAATCCGGGGTTGCATAACTCTAGGAGAGGGAACGACCTATACCTTCCTGTTTGGATATTGACTTTAGATCTCTTGGATGGTCTATTTGTCGAACCACCCCAAAGGCCTTCATAATCAACGTCCATCCAAGAAGTAGCAATGCAATTAGCCTCAATAAAAAAACAATGATGCAAGAAGTACTAAAGCGCTAAAGGAAGGATAGCTAGAAGAAGTGCAGTGGGCACCAACTGAGAAAGGGAAGCAACCCAAATGAACAAGGAGGACCAAGTGGAAACTCACATGATAGTTAACTACAACCAAACATGTGGATACACGAAGGAGAAGGCTTTCCATTGATATCCCTCTATTGATATGCAATACAGTAATGCATACTTTTTAAAGTTTCATTGAGCTATAAATGCAGTAGCCCATTTTTAGGAGAATTTCAACCCCTCCAAGTCATAGAGTTTGATCTACAAGCTACAAAGGCCAATATGCAGAGCTTGGAGGCCACATGTGCCACATTGGAGGTAGAAAAAGAATAATGATAGAAAGATCAAGAAAGGCCACAAGAGGCCCTCTCTAAAGCACATAATATATAGAAATGATTGAAGCATGAAATTGGCTTGCTCATAAAGAAGCTAGAAAAATTAAGCAAATCATTAGAAGAAGGAAGCACTAGGAAAAAGCAACAACCAAGAAGATGGCCAAGTAAGCTAGGACATTGGTTGCCCATCTATTGGGGCAACTAAAGACACAAAAAAGGGATCTTTTGTCCCCAATCAATTTGAAGATACCAATGAGCACAAAGAAATAGTGGTGTAGTGGCATAAATCTCTAAATAGTGATAAATATTGAAGGGGAAAAAGATATGAGATATGGCAATGTAGCATCTATTGATACCTCTTGATACCATTGCTAAAAGAGAGTGAACCACCTACTACAAACTTGCAAAGAATGACTACTACAAGATGTATGAGGTCATAGAGATGGAATCCATGCACATCATGGATTTGATGCACGGTTACAAGAACTTGTAAATCCCAAGGTAGAACAAAAATACCGAGCAATAAATAATCATCTAACAAGTAGTTATGGAAGCTATGAGGAGTTGGCTTTAAAATTGTGGGCAATATTCCCAAGGGGGTCACTACAAAATATGTAAGATCGCACATGCAATCAACAGAAGGGGTTTTATATGTTTATGGAGTTAAAGAAAATTTACAAAAGGGGTTTTAAAGAAAAGGGGTATATATATGTTATGAAAATTAGTAAGTAGAGGTATTTTAAAAAAACCTTTACTTACATGTTTTTATAACCTATAGATACCCCTTCTGTAAATTTTGATATGATAAAACTATCCCTTATGTTGTACCCATAAACTAAAGGGTTCCAGTAGCAAAGTGAACTTAAAGTCAAAGGCAAATACAAAGGTGAAGGATTAGTCGAGACACGGCTCAAAATTTGTTCAGATTGAACTGCAATGAACTGCAATAGAGCTTGGGGAGCTATAGAGTCAGTGCACTGAGTGAGAGGCTGGCTAACTTGTCTCAAAGATCTTTTGCCAATAATCTCAGTAAGAATTCTTACTGAGGTATTCAAAGGAATCCTTAGTAGTGGTTGGACAACATCGGTGGTGAAATACCTAGTATGGAGTACTCACCAATCACTAAGGGTTAGTGGATGAGTCATCAATTGTGGTGAAATACCTAGTATAGACACACCAAGCACTAGGGTGTTTAAGGTGATGAGTAGTCAATTGTGAGGGTGCAATTGTTACACGTACTTATAGCTATTCCCACGAGCAATTGAAGCAATGAAATTGTAGTGGGTGCATAAAAGGGGTATATGTATGTTATGAAAATTAGTAAGTAGGGGAATTTAAAAAAACCTTTACTTACATATTTTTATAACCTATAGACACCCTTTCAGTAAATTTTGATATGATAAAAGTATCCCTTAGGTTGTACCCACAAACTAAAGGGTTCCAATAGCAAAGTGAACTTAAAGTCAAAGGCAAATACAAAGGTGAAGGATTAGTTGAGACATTGCTCAAATTTGTTCAGATTGAACTACAATAGAGCTTGGGGAGCTATAGAGTCAGTGCACTGAGTGAGAGGCTGACTAACTTGTCTCAAAGATCTTTTGCCAATAATCTCAGTAAGAATTCTTACTGAGGTATTCAAAGGAATCCTTAGTAGTGGTTGGAAAACATCGGTGGTGAAATACCTAGTATGGAGTACACACCAATCACTAAGGGGTATTTAAGTGGATGAGTCATAAATTATGGTGAAATACCTAGTATAGACACACCTAGCACTAGGGTATTTAAGGGGATGAGTAGTCAATTGTGAGGGTGCAATTACTACATGTACTTATAGCTATTCCCATGAGCAATTGAAGCAATGAAATTGTATTGGGTGCATAAATGTGACATAGTAGATGAGAGAGAGAGAGAGAGAGAGAGAGAGAGAGAGAGGACACACCAAGCACTAAGGGGCTAAACCATTGGATATTGGCTTTGTTTCTACTAGAATTGATTCATTTGTAGAACTTCTGTGCTAATTACAGATTTGTTTTAGGGTTTTAGGTTTGATTATAGTGGTATTAGAGCTCAGCCTTGTCACTTTCACTGGTGAGAACAATCTAAAGTACTTCTAGAGAAAGGAGATTTTCAATGCAAAATATCCAACCAAGAAAGCTGCAGGTTGATTGTGAATCAATTCATCTTGCTTCACCCAAACCAATTTGCCACAAATCAGTAAATAGAGTGCAAGAAATTTTATTTGCAAGCCACCCCAAAATTTTGGAGAAATATGTGCTCTTTAGATCAATTCATGTTTCAAAGTCATCCTACTTAGATTATAATGTGAGTTACATACTCACAATCTAGAAATTAGGAGTTTTTTGGACTTGATTTGAAGCAACTAAAGTAGTGTCATCAAATCCTTGCGATTAGTCAAAAAAGAGAGCACAAAGGAAAAGATAAATTCCCTATTCAAAGTTGACCTGGAAGCTGCTATTGTTCCTAGGGCTTGTAGCAATTGAGAAGGGGTAGACAAGCAAGTGAGCACCCCATATTTAAGATTGTTTATGTTGATGGTTATTTCAGCACTTCAAGATCCAACTCTGGAGAGCATTACCTACATTGATCTTAAGAAACCAAAAAACCAAGGATTACAAAGATCTAGAAAACAATCAAAGGATGAGATAATTCCTTATTAAAAAGAGACTTCTAGCAAAAGATAAGTATATTTGATTTAGAAGTTATTCTTTGCCTCTAAGCCCTGAATATTTATATGTTGCTTTCCTTGTTTATTTCACAGAAACAAGAGTAACACACACTTGGTTTGGTTATTTATCAAAGTTATACTTCCATGGATTTTGGGAGAATTCCTTGATGGGATAAAATCCAAGCATTGGACATAGCTCTTATGCTAAAGATATATGGGGAGCTATGGGACTAATTCCTATGATTGGCGAGATTGAATGTTTGTTATGAATTGGGAGAGGTATTTTTACAGTAAGCATGCATCTACTAAGTTAGAGAAGTGTGTTATCTCATGATTATTTCATAAACATATTATAGCTCGAGGGAAGGCCATTCTCAACTATCTTGTATGGATCTCTTACTACTATGGATGAAGTAGTTAGAGTTATATGGCAAAATTCCTTTGAATAGACCTTAATAATATCCTTGAGAAATGGCCCTTTGATCCATTGAGTCTCTTCTCTATTCTATTATAATTGGCTTGTGCCTTTTCAAGTTGTTAATATATAGATGGGCATTTCAGATTTTGATAATGTAAAGAGTTTTGAAATCTTTAATATTGTGTCACTAAAATTGATTTTCATCATTGGAGTTTTTGTGTAAGGTTGTGGTTATGTACTTGTGAGGTAGAAAGTTGAAGGTTCTCCATCTACAAATGCCAAACCTCATTGCAAACCGTTACGATATTGTTAATTTCATTATTGTGTCACTAAAAGTGATGCAAATAAAATCAAGATAACATTACAAGACGTAGGTCTAAGGTGTGACTCTCTCTCTCTCATCCTTTTGCTCTCTTACTTTACAACAATGCCATTGCTTCAATATCTCATAGGAATATCTCTAAACAATTGCACCCTCACAATTGACTACTCATTCCCATAAATACCCCTTAGTTCTTGCTCTCTCTCTCTCTCTCTCTCTCTCTCTCTCTCTCTCTCTCCCCCTCCCTCCCTCCCTCCCTCCCTCCCTCCCTACCCCCCCCTCCCTCTCTCTCTCTCTCTCTCTCTCTCTCTCTCTCTCTCCCCCCCTCCCTCCCTCCCTCCCTCCCCCCTCCCCCCCCCCCTCTCTCTCTCTCTCTCTCATCTACTATGTCACATGTATATACCCACTACAACTTTATTACTTCAATTGCTCATAGGAATAGCTATAAACAAGTGTAACAATCACACCCTCACAATTGACTAGTCATCCCCTTAAATACCCCAGTGCTTGGTGTGTACTCCATACTGGGTATTTCTCCACAATTGATAACTCATCCCTTAAATACCCCTTAGTGGTTGGTGTGTACTCCATACCAAGTATTTCACCATTGATTTGTCCAACCACTACTAAGGATTCCTTAGAAAAGCTCAATAAAAATTCTTACTGCTATTGATTTACTTAATTTTTGTAGCTTCTCTATGAGCTATCATTATTCTCTTTCTATCTCCAATGTGGCACATGTGGCCTCCAACCTCTACATGTTGGCCTTTGTAGCTTGTACATCAAACTCCATGACTTAAAGGGGTTGAAGTTATCCTACACATGGGCTATCACATTTATTGCTCAATGAAACATTTGAAAATATGCATTGTTATAATGCTTAAAATCTTTTGATGTGGCCTTGTTGAGGTTAATTAGAGGGATACCAATGGAAACCCTTGTCCTTAATAGTGTATCCACATTTTTGTTTGTAGGTACCTATCATGTGAGTTCCCACTCGGTCCTCCTTGTTCAGTTTTATGGATGGGTTGCTTCCTTTTCTCATTTTGTGCTCACTAATCTTCTTCTAGCTATCCTTCCTTTAACTCTTTAGTACTTCTTGCATCAATATTTCTTGCTTGAGGCTGATTGCATTGCTACTTCTTAGATGGAGTTCCTCTTGAATTCCTTGTGCAAATTTGCAAAGTGTGCCTCAACTTGACATAAATTTTGCTTATTGCCTATAGCCTACTACTATTGTTTTTATGACAAATAGGTCATTCCCAAAATTAATGAAACATCCAACACACCCTCTTAAAAAAATATAGAAATGAAATGAATAGTAAAATATGATCATTCCTTGAAATTTACAAAACAAATACATTCTCTAAATTAACAAATTTAAACCAAGGATCTATCTACCAATGAAGCAAGAGATTCACAAAATCAATGAAATTTTTGTGGTAGAATGAAGATAAAGATGGGACACAAAGACGAGAAGAATAGGAGAAAGGGATCCCAAAATGGGAGAACATATGGCCTTCTCTCCCCATTTCATTTTCCCAAAATTACTAGTACAATGCTTTTCCCCAACTAGTATAGGTTGTTCCTCATACTAGGACGATGGTTTTCTACAATGAATTATCATGCATTGATGTAAAACTTTAAAGATTTCCTAAAAGCTAATACCTTTCAATGCACACATGATTCTTTCATGGATGCAACAAATGCTAAGTAAATTCTTTAAAAAATTGACAAAACAATCCCCCTTTATGTGGAGATTTGAGGAAACCTAGATCTAGGTCGTGGTTCCAACTAGCTCCCCATCTTGTTCAAGATGTAGAACCAATAACCACTTCCTCGACTAGGCCCCTTGACCAAGACTTAGAGAGAGGAGTATTTTTACCTCTTCTCAATCCACTTTTGGTGAAAATGAGCCCGACGGTTGGCATATATCTTGGCCGATAGTATTATCGGTAGTAATGTCTATAGTACCACCGGTAATGTTAGTACTACCGATGATAGTGTGTAAATTACCGCCAATAGCAACAACAGAATCCTAGGCAAGAATATTGCTCTTACCAATGGTAATAATATTACCAACAATATTGCTGGTACTACCGTTGGTAGTACTAGGTTAAACTACCAATGGTAACGTTACTATTACTGCTGGTAGATGACTATCGATGTTACCACTGGTAGTATTGACACTGCCATTGGTATATATTTGATCTCTAGGTCATGGCCACTTGATAGCACAAAGGCATGATTGTGCCCATGATTGCATGAAATACATCATGACACATAATCATAAGAAAATTCACGTGATTATGTGAATATGCAATCCCAAGGTTTCATGTAATTTAAAAAAAAAAGAATGCATTGGGTGGGAGTTATTGTCAAATGCATGCTTGCTCACTATGGTGTGGTAAATGCAGATCTTTGGATAAATCTTTTTGCACACACAGTAAGATCTACTCGCAAGCATGGCCTCAACCACTGGCACTAACAAAAAGTAGGGAAAGAGCTAAGTAAGGGCAAGCACAAGAGAGTGATGAGAAGCATTCGAGATGCCTTTTTTGCTAGGGTGTGCAACATGGAGGAGAGTGAGATGGAATCAACCATGTCTAGTCTAGAGGGAGTCAGCACTATGAAGAGGAGGATCCTTCATGATGCTAAGAGTAGTTTGCAGTTTGAAGGTCATGATGACCTTGCTAGCTAAGTGCAATCATGAGACAGATGCCATTCTTTGGGTTGACAGCTTTATTAGAAATGTAGCGACCCACTTCAACGAAGCATGCAATGGAGATCCTACTCTTGCACAAGAGTTTGATGTCTTCATGTTAACAAAATGGATGGGTGTGTTGGCCAAGCACAAGAGTAGGGTCCTTGTATTAGATCACCATGTCACAGTGGCTAAGAGCTAGGACAAGAAGGTTGTAGTAGCTTATGGCCAAGCTACGTCCTTGGCCGAGCACAGTCAATCTTTACATCCTCTCAACTATTGAGAGGTGATGAGGTTCAAAGTTCACAACACATGGCTAGTAACATAGATAGAGTGTCACACTTGGCATATGTTATAGAGAGGGAGATACAAGTTGGTGAGAAAATCGGCTCAAGCACCTATGGCACTATATTTAAAGTGCGCTTAGTAGGAGCAACAGGGTTGCCATATCATGTGGAATATAAAGGAAAGAAGTACAAGGGCAATATTGGGAGGTGTACACGAGAAGTAAGGAGAGAACAACTCTTGCAGATTTTACACCCAATCCTTATACGTATGATCGCAGCAACCCAAGAAGAGCCACTGTGGACCATCATGCCATACTTTAATGATGACAACCTATTGTAGTTCCTTCAAATTTCATCAATGGACCAAGGTAGCTTCACACACTACTTCTACCATGTTCTAAGTGACATTGGAGAAGGAAGATATTTCCTAAATCAATGTCTTTTGTGAGAATCTCCTCCATATCATCCATGCACTTATGGATGGTTTAGCAAGGCTGCACATTGGAAGGTGGATGCACATAGACCTACACTCGAGAAATATCTTGTTGGATTTTGTTGGAAAGTCTAGATGCCGAGTAGGCATCATAGCCTAGGGGATGACCATGGACTTCTCGGAGAGTCGAAAGGCATTCAAGCATTTGAAGAAGCAGTCTTTGGAGACACATGCTGACTTTGCTGAGTGAGCTAGTAGGAAAGAGGAAGAGCATGGATAGAAAAAATGGCTTACACCCAAGCTACAAGAAGTAGCATTAAGAGGCAGATATACATGCCATGTAGATATGTATGCATTGGGATGGATCATTATTAAGATGATTCAATTTTTGAAGACCCCTGGAGGTACCTTGAGGATGATTGTAAAATGCCTCCTTCTCATATCAACAATGCCATTAAACACCATGCAAAAGAACAAATGAAGCATCGCATTGCTGATAAGAGAAAGCCACCTGGAGAGACCAGTGATATCTTAAAGAGAGTAGAATGTGAGGGAGAATTGTCTATGAGGCCTATGGAAGAGATGAGCCTTGCACTTAGGCTTGCAACATAAGCCACCTTTTTAGTCTTGTAATATTTTTGGGACCTCATGTGTCAAACTTATTGTAATGAGATTCTTATTCAAAAATAAAATTTAATTTTTACCATTCGATGTAAATAAGGATTGCAACATGTACATTTTGTTAAATTAAAATAATTTTGTTATAATTTATTTTGCACCTTGCATGGGGTTTGTAACATCTTCATCTTGCATCGACCATATTGCATGTGACATTTGCATCTTGCATCCTACGTCACACATCGGTGCCTCACAAATGTTGAATTTGATGCACGCAGACCTTGCATATTGTCGCACACCAAGCATTCAGCCGCACTTCACTCTCTGCAATAAGTAATGCTTTCTTGTGAGAATGTCACAAGGAGAGGGTATTCCTCCTCCGCCCAACGAACCGGAAGGTTCCAAAAGAGAAGGAAAGCATCCATTGACACAAGAGGATGTTGAAGAGGAGGCTTGACATGTCGAGCATCGATGCTTGTAGTTCGAGCAACTATGCAGGCAGCGCTCGAGCATGTGCCAGACACTATTGCATGTACATCCATATATGCTCAGCTTGGAGGTCTATATGTTTTATATTACAATTTTTGTACGCCCTAATATTAGATGTATCATTTGTTAGGTCTTTTGTCAATAATTATCACATATGAACTAGCAACAATTATCACATATTGCGAGTGCAGCGCTTGAGCATGTGCAAGACACTATTGCATGTGCATCTATATATGCTCAGCTTGGAGGTCTGTATGTTTGATATTACAAATTTTGCATGCCTCTAATATTATATGTATCATTGCTTAGGTCTTTTGTCAATAATTATCACATATGAACTAGCAACCAACACCATATGCAATGGAAAGAAGTCAACAAGCTTGTGTCTTGAAACGAGAGCTTTTGGCAATCTAGCCCTTAAAGGCCAATGAAGGTGAAGCCTCATGCAGCCAAGCTAGGAGATGTAGAAGGACAACAGAGGAAGGTGGAAGCACCCCAACCCAAGATTTGGACCAACATGGCAGATGGAAGATCACAAATTACCGCGACAAATGGATTCGACAAAATTCCAAGCAGATATATATTGAGGTATATGGAAAGGCACCACACCATAATGAAGTAGCATTGTACTTCACCAAATTCATAAAGGGCATCCAGGTGGACTTCTCATCTTATAAGGACAAGCGTACGTGCCACAATTGTCCAAGGCATTAGAGGGTGCACGTGTACCACTGGAGCAACAAGTGGCACAGCTCCATGAAGAGAACGTAGCTTGGTTCGAGCAAGTCCAACGCTTGGAAACCGAAAGACCACAAACCAAGCCAGAGCTACAAAATGAGATTATTTCTCTATGTGCCCAACTAAAGAGCTTGGAGGACCTCAACACAAGGTTGTGACAAGAGGCCCACAATGCATGTGTAGCACTGATTGGAGATGCGAGCGTGGAGGTGCGACTAGTTGTTTGTTTGCATTCATCTTCTCCACCATATGCTATGCAACCACTTCCCTCTGATAGCTCAGACAATTGTTGGTTCCCAATATGCCTCTCTTCTGCAGAAGCCTTGTCTAACAATGTTGTATGCAATGGATGGTATGAAGGGGGCTTGAAGCCCATCGATCCATAGTTAGCAATGCAATTCCATGCAGCTCTCATATTATCGTTATTATCAACCATACTCAATGGATATCCTGACCACAAGACATAATGTGCATTCTCCAAATCTTGAATCAAGACTCTCAACTATCTTGGGTTGCCTGAAATTAGGGGTCGCAATTGCCAATCTAGCTTCAAAAGCCATAGGTGGAGATTTATTTTGCATGTTAGTGTCCACACAAGGAGTTCTAGAATGGGAGGCTACAACACTTGTACGATGGGAGACTCTACTCCACTTACACCTTGACTTTCCCAAATTCATCTTCTTTGGATTTTTCTAGAAGATTGCAACTCCAGTAAGCAACATGATCACATTGTTTCCATGCTACTTTAAAGCGTAATTAACTAATGCTAATAACCCATCAATGCAAACGTGAAAATGTGAACATAATCACAGCTTTTCCCTAAGAGTATAGTTTTTTTGGGGTAGAAAGTGCATAATTGCTCCATTATATGCTAATCATTCTCACCTCCATTCTCAGTGTAGATGATGCCACATGTATCTTTCCATAAGGTTGGAGTTACTAATCCCCTCCCCTCTCTCTCTCTCTCTCTCTCTCTCTCTATGTGTGTGTGTGTGTGTGTGTGTGTGTGTGTGTGTGAGAGAGAGAGAGAGAGAGAGAGAGAGAGAGAGAGAGAAAGACAGAGAGTGCTTTTGAGTTTTTGAGATCATTAGCTTATCTTAGCACTTAGCAAGGGCCTTAGCGAGCCCTTTGCTTCAACCCATGACGACTTGTATGAGTTATTCTATTGATTGCACTTTGTGTCATAGGCTTGTGAGGCCTCCTGAAGATGTTAATATAACTTTCCTTTCCTTTCTCCCCCCCCCCCCCCTCTCTCTCTCTCTCTCTCTCTCTTTCTCTCTCTCTCTCTCTCTCTCCTCTCCCCCTTGCTCTCTTAGCCTTTACTCTCTTGCTTTACGGCAATGTCATTGCTTTAATATCTCATAGGAATAGCTCTAAACAATTGCACCCTCACAATTGACTACTCATCCCCTGAAATACCCCTTAGTGCTCATTATTGATTGAATAGAAGAAACTAGATTTTTAATAAAACCAATATAAATGGAATCCTAGAGCTGAAATAATATGACTTGGAATAGATAGCTATGTGAAAACTGATTTTGAAACTTGCTGGACACACCCTTTCATTAAGGTGGCCTTTCCTTAAACTACAATTTGTTCTCGAAACAATCAAGAAGACAACACACTTCTCTTCTTTAGCACATCCATGCATTATCTACAAGTACCTCTTGAAATTTATAAATAAACATCTGATTTTGCTCATCATAGGAATTAATCCCATAGCTCAATACATCTTTTGCATAAGAACTTGAATATCTTTGCCATGTCCAATGCTTGGGTTTTGTACTATCAAGGTATTCTTTCAAAGTCCATGGAATTATAACTTTGAAAAATAATCAAACCAAGTTTGTATTGCTCTTGCTTCCCTGAAATAAAAAAGGAAAACAACACAAAAATATTCAAGCTTAGAGACAAAAAATAACTATCAAATCAAATACACTTAGCCTTTAATGGGAATCCCTTTCTAATCAGGAATTTATCCTATTTTCTACTCTACTATCTTAAAAGAGGAAACTTTTTGGGTGATACAATGCATATGACAAAAGCTTGAAGCTCTCTACTTGGACATTACATTTATGTCTACAAATTGTACAAGCAATCATCGTGGCATACATACTTTTAGCATGGGACAAAATGAACTTGGATGCCTTCATGTCTGTCACAAGTAATGGAACACATTTAGAAAATGTGAAAACATAACAAGCTCTCCCCCTCCTAAAATCTGAGCGTATTTGTTCTCTAAAAATTTAGGGAGGCCTCAACATTTTGAACATCTACTATCATTTGATTGCAAGGAAAGCTACCATGCTGATTACTTTTGTAGCATACAAGGAACCATAGATGCAAAAGGTTGGTTAAATGTGTAGTAGAGTTTGAACACATGCATTTGGCAAATGGGAGATCATTTTGTGGGATTTTATCGTCAAGGAAGCATTCTTGAAAGCCTTTTTTTTCCCAATTCCTCATCTTCAGGCACAAAATTATGTAGGGGATAGGAAACTTGCTAGACCAGAGGTTGGTTACCAAGCTATTCTGTTGATGAAAGTAATAGCTACAAAAGATGATCGACTACTAATTCCCCCATTGTGGATACAACTTCATGCCACCCACTTCATAGACATAATTTCATGTCAATCACTAGTGCATGTGCATGCATGGGTGGGTGCATGCACATATGCATGTGTGCATGTATGCCTTCATGCACGTGTGTGTGTGTATGTGTTTGTGTGTGTGAGGGGGGGGGAGGGGATTGGGTGGGTGTGTACGCACATTCACACATGTGTGTGTTATGTCTATAGCCTTCCCATAAGCTATGCCCATCATGGCACTTATTGGACATCATTTCAAGTCCGTCCAGTGCCCATCGTCTGATATCCATCATCTAGTGCCCATCGTGGCACTTCATAGCAACATTCTTTGTTGCATTTTTTCATTCACATACAAATGTCCATTATGACATACTGCAACATCTTTTAGTTGCATATGGTTTATTAAGCCTTGTAAGGGAATACTTAAGTTGCACTATCACTGACATATGGTCAAGGTTCACCCTTGAATTCTAAGTATTATTATGGTAAATCATGCATGTATTATCCCTTGCCACATAAATAAATAGGTCTTACCATTTCCCACATTAAAAAGTATGTATAGTTAATTCTTACCTGTAGAGACCACATGATGTGGCATCCCATACCACAAAGACACATGTTTTTATATGCTTAGTCTTCCATAGCACCAAGCCATATTTAAAGCTAGAATCATGATTACGATCTATTTTTGGCACTTTCTTTAGCAAACCTCATCCCTCTTGGTCATATGTCTTGGCATCCCATGCCATAAGACACATGTTTAAGGGTTGAATCTATGAATCTTATTTTGGAATTCATATCATGAAGCATCTTCTTACCATGAAGACTATACAAGCATTATCCTTAAGTACCTTAGTAGATCATTATGGACATCCTCATGTTAGCACAATAGACATTACCACAAGCATCCAACACAAGATTGAGGGCCTTTTTCTTGGTGTTTACCATCTCATACACCAAGATCTAATGCAAATAGTTATCAAGAACTAATACACACTCAAGAACTAATACAAATAGTTATCCTCAATTAAGAGGCTTAATTATTCCATCAAGAGATTTTCTTGGGATTCACATAAGCAAATTCTTACCCACTTCACATCATGTATAAGTTATGAATGTATAGCCCCCACTTTTATTAGTTCTACAATTCGATATTTATTAAGTGGATCCCTCCTGCTCTTTGTAGTTGTCTCCTTCTTCAAGAGGTTTTACTCCATTTAGCACATCAATTGATATTTATATAGCAAGTCACTCCGACTTTTGACCCTTCTTAGAGCAGACCCTCTAACTATGCTCTAACTTTAGGTGAGCTATGACTACTATGGGATCTATCAATGTTCATCAATTTTTCTAGCATTTGCTAGAGATAAACGTGCATATACAAGGAAATTCATCATCAATCCAATGCTTGATTTACTAGTGGCCATTTAATCATACAATGTTCATGATATCTAGGTTTGTTCAATGTCTCTTAAATGTATATTTCCTCTAGCAATGTCTAGTGTCTCTTGAATACATGTTCCCTCTAATCTCCAATGCCACTTGAACATGCATTCTATTGGGGTCGTTCTCATTCTCGTCTTTGGAATGTTCAATGTCTCTCAAACATGAATTCAACATCCAATCTGTTCTAAACAGGAATTCTAATTAGGCTTTTTCTCATTCATACATGTTTCCTCTAGAAATGTCAAATGTCTTTGCAGAACATGCATTCCCTCTTGGGAATTGTCTAATGTCTTCTGTGAATCCATTGTTGAACACACTTTTTCTTCTAGCAGTCTTTGTCCTATGTACCTTAAGGAATTTGATTTTCTTGATCATGCATCCCTATCGACTATGTCAGGCCATCAAAAAGATAGCACTTTTACTATTTCCTAAACAAATTCCTATGAACTATGAAATCACCTCTTATCAGACACCAATAGAATCTAGGGATCCTCAATCAATGCCAATAGATCCTATCTAAGGATCTTGGGAGTTTGCCAATAGCTCAAGCACATGGGATTAAGTTCTCATAATAACAACCATTTGGCCAGCATACATTCCAATAAGATCCTTCCTAAGACTAAGTAGTCTTTAGGGATCAGTCGTATGCTATCTTTTCATGGTACCACTCAATTGCTTAAGTGACCAACGATAATATCTATCTAATTGTGCATTTCCTTTGGGCTATTAATAAGCATTGCCAATAGGATCATTAAAGATAGCCATAGGTCATATCCTCCTTTTGTATCGCACGTCCCCTAGCTTTAGGTGGTATCCATATAGCTATAGCTTCGATTTAATTTGAGGTCTCTAAATCATATCAATAAAAGTCAACATGGGACCCTAAGGCCAAGAATTTGGTGGTAGAAATGAAATAAATATGTGGGAGAATGACTTTGAAATCCGTAGTGCACTTCGTGCTATTGAAAATCCAATCATGATGAAACCTAATTCCCTAGTGCCATCTCAAAGAATGATAAGAACTAAGAATACATGTTGAAAGTAGGAGTATTAGAGCTCTAAAGCATTGTGGCAAATGTAGGAAACCCATCAATCTTGCTTTTGAAGCCAAAGGTACTCTCAAATGGGATTGAGCATACGGTGAACATGCTTAGTCAATACAACTCTGTGCATTCTAGATGGCATAAATAAAATGTTGTTAGAAAAATAGTGGAACCAAAATGGTCATATGGGGCTTCAAACCTTAAGGCAGCCTTGTGGGCATCATACTAAATAACCATCAAGTTTAGCATGGGATTCACTCCATTTCAGTTGGTGTACTACCTTACAACACTTGTTCAATTGGAATTTTGTATACCCAATTTGAGAATAGACACTTGACGTCTCCATTGACATTTTGAGGGCACAATCAACTCCATGCATCAACACAATGATTTCCACAAACAAAATATTTTTGTTTCAATTCTTTGCCACATGTGAAGGTATATATGGGGATTTGTGATTGAGGCATGAAGATGCTAATGAGAGATGGGCTCATTGTTTGAAACTCGAGAGCATATTAACAGAGGTTTATTGGGCCCTTTGATTGGGGCAAGATGAAGTTTCAATCCTATGCAACGATAGCAAAGGTATATATGGCTTTGTGATTGAGGAATGATGATGTTAATCCAACATAGGAAAGTCATTTGCAATGACCTCAGCACACTAGCATAATGGAGGAATAGACACAGACACATCACACCAAAGTGTTGTGCACGTAGCAACCACCATTTCTTATAAAGAAAGATGTGTGTGCAATGTCTTACCACATTCAAAATTTAATGAATGTGTAAACATTGCTTACGTGCATACAATCATTATTGCATTAACTACGTTGTTTAGTTGATGCTAGAAGGTCCCAAAGTCTACCGGATTATCCAGTCGCATCAAAATGTGTTACTACTTTTTATATTGCACCAAGATGCAACCTATACAATAACAAGATGCAAGTCGCACCTCCTAAGTCTTGTTGATGATTCGACGCACTTATGAGGCTGAAGTAGGAATCAATGCCGTACTGCTGTACGGATTCACTTATGAGGTGGCTCCAGCTCCAAAATGCTCCGAAATAGGTCTTCCTTTGCAGCAGGCACTCCAAAATGCAAGCTTCCTGCGATATAAATGCTTGGAGAAGCCACAGATGCTCACAGGGGTGTAGAAGACCAGAAAACCAGCAAGAAACAGGCTACCAAACAGCTGCCAATGGCTACGAAAGGGCTCCGGGTGACTGGAAATGGCTAGAGGGTGGATCCCTAACCTACTCGGATACCACTGTTGGCTATGACAAGCAATGGAAGCTAAAAAATGGAAGCAAAAAAGGAGAAAAACGAGATGTTGTAATAGATTGCTGCAAAACTTAGTGAGGAGGGAAAAGAAGTGATCCATGTTCACCCAAACCATGTTCATACCAAGATTTATAAGAACTCTCCACCTTTTCACAGAGTCGTGGCTACCTAGTCGCATCCTTGTTATACACATGTTTTCTATAACCTCTAAAACGATAGAAGCCAGTGCACCAAATAAAAGTTCAGGTTGCATTTGTTGTAAGGTAATTCCCCATATGTTGTTTATATCCATTTACAACACCATCCACCAACATGTGGCATCTACAATGTGCTCCTCCCAATCAAAATGAAAAAGAATAATGTGGGTCTAGAGTACTAACGTTCTATATATCTGATATTAGATAATTGTCTTTTGTGGAACTTACGCGGATCCCCTATTCTGAAAAGAATGGCAACCTACAGGCCTTGGACCCCTTTTTGACATTAATACCCTCCAATCTTTCCTTGGCTTTGGGACTATAGCCTTTACCATTGAGAAGTAGGAGGGATGCCCGTCCCTCTATTGTAATTAAACTTCCCATCCCTCCCTCTAAGATCAAAGTCTTGTGTATAACAAGCTCTCTCCTTCCCTAAGCATTAGGCTACACCAACCCTTTATCCGGAAAAAAGAGAACATGAAGACTCCACCCTATAAATGGCTCAAAGGGCAACCAATTGGAGATGAGCTTGGCATATTTGAGTTCGGAAAAGGGGCCAAAACTTATGGCAAACATGGCCAAAAAGTGTTGTGTTCTAGGCACTTGGATCTATTTTGTATAGATTAAGACTATCTCAACTACCAAGATCACATCAGCGCAACAAATGCCTATGTTATCAAAATCAAAGTATACTTACCAACAAGACCATCACTTCTAGAAGCTACATAGTTACATCAAATGCTGATGTTATTAAAATTCAAGTGTACATACAGAAGAGCGACAATATTCCAACATGTGAAATGCTAGACCAAGGTTGTTTAGGAGGCGGCAAAAAGTATGCAACAAACAAAATCATTGTACAAGCCCTAGAACTTTCATGAAGTTTCCTATCATTTCACTCCACACATACTCTATTGCAAGGGAACATTTACGAACCACTTCCGGACATTATAAGAGCATCACAATGCCATTCTAGAATATTCCTTGCTAGCAAAGATCCCAACCTACCCAAGGCAATTGTCTTCAGGGAACAATGTTCCCTTGCCCCAATAAAGGGGAAACATCAGTCTCTATTGACGATGAATCAAAATATTAAAAGGACCTCTATTTTCATACAACTAACCAACATTTTTTCAATCAAGCCACAAACTACAAGCACAATCCTATAATCAATTTGCAACCAAAGAGACATAGAAAATCTAGGATTCTCCTTAGTCTAATACACATAAACCATTTATATTTGCAAACCCAAAAACATTAAGAGAGCTTTACATGCAAACACAAACTCAAATTTTTAATGCGTGGAAGTCCACCCACACATATAGCTCTTTACTGTAAATTCACTTGGCTCGACAAAACTATTATGTGTAGTATAGCCATCGCATTGACACCCCTTCACACCCCACCTCCGCCCACCCATACTAGTCTTTGGATTAACAAATAAGATCCCTCCCCTTTTCTATAAGAAAGGCCAGCCATCTCCTAGATAGGAAGCCAACTACAAGCAGATAGCCTTGGTGAAATTGATACTTCAGACACGGAGTTCACACACATATGAGAAAATGCATAGTGTGCGTTGCCATTGATCTTGACTTTCAACAACCAAGTAATATCTCACATCCAAGATTTCATACAGATTCAAAAGCTAGAACTTGCATAACAGGTGAATGCTAGCCAAAAGGCAATGCATTTTCAAGAAGATGAATTTTTTGCATAGCATGTACAAGGTTCCAAAAGGCAAGATCATTTCCGACTATGATTCTTATGCTATTAGATCCAATTCCAATAATATTACACCAATGGTACCATTTACATGTGCAAACCTAGAATCATCTAGGACTTTGTAAAAGGGATTCCAAATATGCATGGAACCCCACCAGCACACATAGCTTTACATTGTAATGTGTTGGCTGGAAATTTGTAATTTGTTGTATGGTGGTATTGGTACATTTATACATCATACACTGGCATTCGCTCTGTTATGCATCCACGACACACTGGGCAATTCTTACATTTCTCTGAGCAGAAACTGGACAAGATAAACCGCGAAAAACTCAAATATCTATCTCTCTCTCTCTCTCTCTGTCTCTCTCTCATCTTTTATAAGCAATAATTCTAAATAAGTTTGTGTGAAACTCCTAGTAAGAAGATCACCATATATATCTAGACGAATCCAAGAACATGCCCAAACTCATTGTCTTAAAAAATGATACTTAGTGCAATTTCAATCTCAAGATAGACCTTTGTATAAATGGATGCTACAATCTTAGCCAAACCCTTCAATGAAGCCTTCTACAAAGGCATGCCGCCTTCTCACCTCCTCGAGCACATACTATCATACTGGTCCATAAGAGAGAAGATCCCATGGAAGAAAGAAACTACCAAACAATCATGGTAGTCCACTTGATGGCCAAGTTATATGAGTTAACTCTCCAAACACACATCAATGAGTGCACAAAGAATGCATGCATGCAAGCGCTCCCACAAGCGGCTTCCCAAGGGAGACAAGTCTACACTAGACCACATCTCACCCTTTAAGAAGCCACATCTAAAACAAAGAGTACCCTATTCCTTGTGGATTTTAGAAAGGCTTTCAATTCAGTACCAGGAACCCACCTCATCCCACTAGTACAAGGCCCAAGGATCCACATTACCTTATTTGGGTAATCATGGCTTTGTATGAGAGTCATAAGCAGAGTGTGCACCACACAATGGCTTTCAAAGGAGGTAAGCAGCACCATTGGGGTGAAATAAGGGTGCCCCTTATCTCTTACCTCTTCAGCCTCTAAATGAGCAAGTTCATCTAAAGCTAAGTTAATGATCTTCGACGTCATTGAGGCCTAGGATTTTGCCCTTGCAAGGGGATGGATTGAGATAGCCTATTCCTATTTATACTGGGATGCATTTTAACAGGTCCCAAGTTTACTATGAAACAACACAAGCATTCTTGGCCATGCCCATGTCTCACTGTAGAGGTTGGAGAGAGAGCAAACTTCTAGAACATGAAAACAAAGTCACTCCCTTTCGACTCTCTAGTGTGACCAGTGGTCTTATATGCAAAGGCCTCAAAGGCAATAGGCCCCCCCACAATGAGTTTTATTACTGAATTTGTACTAGTCGAAGGAGCATGGAATAAATTAAGCTAAGTGAAAAGTTAGTAAATGGGAAGACGACTAGCCTTCTAGATTCCTCTAGAAGCATTTGTCACCGCCCTTATATTTCCCCCAGCCCTTGTCTCTCAAGCTGTGTCCCCTACAGCCTCTCTCTCTCTCTCTCTCTCTCTCTCACACACACACACACACACACACACAGGTTGTGGACAAACCCACAGGGACCAAGCAAGAAGGACCTGCAAGAAAAGAGCGGAAAAATCAGCAAATCAGCATACTCCGTTATCAAATCTGTTTTTTGAAATTTCCAGAGAAGGGGACATTTGAAGGGGACTTTTGGGATGCTATTTTTTCTTTAATTATATCTTATGCAATAAACAGTGAACAGTGAACAGTAAACGCATTGTTGGATCATGACGACACAGAGCTATGTAAAAGCTCTCAAAAGTGCAATGACAGTCTACATGGCAGGTTCACCACCCAAGAATACTTCCGAGGTCTTGACTCACCTCAGTAAAATTTGTATCACTTTGGTTGAGAAAGTAGATAGCCTCGAGACCACCAATGTGGCACTGATGGCAGAAAAACCATACATTGACAAAACATTGAATGAAATGAAGAAACGACGAGGGCGTATGCAAGAGGAATGGACGAAGGAGAAAAGCAAGAAAGATAAATGGGAGAAGGAGAAAGAAACATGGGAAGCGAAAAAGACCAGCCTCAATGACAAAATGCAAGCCATGGGGACAGAATTACAGCAGCTGAGGTACATGCAAGGGACACCGGAAGGGACGTGCAATGCAATGGAAGTGCTGAAATATGAGAATGAGAAGCTCAAGAAGGAGATGGCAGCCCTACAAACTACCATGCAAGGGAAGCATGCTGAGTTCACACAGCAAATCACTAAAGGGAAAGCATATATGCTAGAATGGAAGAATGTGGTTACGAAGGGTGCAGCAGCCCCAAGAAAGAGATCATCTCTGAAGCTCTGGAGGAAGAGAAAAGAAGGAACAACAAGGCTTTAAATGTCTTAGTCAGAGGCTTAACAGTTGGAGACACCCCCATGTCAGATGCCAAGATTTTGTTTACCAAAATGGGAGTCAACCTCACATGCGAGACAGCATGGAGGGTTGGTAAAGTTGAGGCCCCAACAAGACCCCTTGTAATGAAACTCCGAACAACTGTGGACAGGTCTACCCTCATGAGCATGAGGCATGAGGGCAACGTTGAAGGGGACTAGAATATACTTGGATGATGACCTCACACTGCTGCAGCAGGCACACCGGAGAGAGGGAATGGGGTTATGGCAGCAAGAGACACAGGTAAATGGGCTGCCTATAGGGATGGAAAAGTGATTATCAGAGAGAGAGTAGACACGGGAGAAAGGGAAGGAAGAGAAGAAGGAGAAATAGACAGAACATGACGGTGTCAGACCCAGGAGAAGAGAGCTCAAGGGGGTTTGAAAATGGCGGTTTGGAACTGCAATGGCACCCTCTGGTTTGACCCAGGAGGTTTCCTGGAGACATACACTGACAGGGACACAGTTTTCTATACCGAGACACACGAGAGCCCAAAGAGAGGGCTGCCCACCGTGAAAGGATACACATGGGAGTCTGCCCACAGGAGGGAACTGAGGAAGGATAGTCGAGTATGAGGCTCTGGGGGTGTGGTTGTCCTCTTCAAATCAGCTCTTAGGCCACTCCTTTCAGTGGTTAGGAAAGAGGAACATGCACGACACATGTGGATTAGAGTTCAGTTACGAAAGGCATGACCGATCTTCATTGCGGTGTGCTACTTTCCTCCGAATACATCATCCTATGGGCTACGTACAAAGCATTTTGCACATGGACAGGAGGTCTTCGCCCCAGTTCTAGCGCAGCTGTTCAACCATGCGGTATGCCACGGTTTCCCACCTACTTGGAGCACTTACCACAATTGTACCGATACATAAGGCGAGGGACCCCATGGATACTGGGGACTACCGCACTCTCATGATTGGCCACACTCTGGCTAAGATTTATGGATCGGTACTAGAGGGGCGATCAATAGCCATACAGAGGACCATGGACAACGAGCTCTTGGGCAGGCAGGTTTCCGAAGACAACACTCCACACTGGACCATATTCTTACCCTAAGAGCCATCATCAAGGAGGCGAAGTCGAGGTGCCAGAAGGTCTACACTTACTTCGTAGACTTTCGGAAGGCTTTTGACACACTCCCTCGCTCTTTGCCTGATCAAGCGACTACAGGAGCTGCATCTCCCAGAGGTCATGATCTAGGGAGTGATGAGTCTATACGAGTCCGTCAAAGGGCAAGCCCGCTCTCCTAGGGGGCTATTAGATTGGGTTGAGAGCACCATAGGGGTGAAGCAAGGTTGCCCCCTCTCACAACTCTCTTTGGGCTATACATTGATGAGATCACATCCTTTGTTGATCGCCTGGGAGGAGAGATCTCCCTATTGGCTGATTTGATGGTACAGATACTACTATATGTAGACGACATAGTCCTCATTTCGTCCTCAGCCGAGAGATTGCAAAAACACTTGGAGGCCTTGGAGATGTTCTGCACAGAGAGGGACATGATAGTCAACCTTGGGAAAACCAAGGTTATGATCTTCAACACATCCCAAGCAGTGCTTCATCGACATCAACGTCGACATAGTTTCACTTACCGAGGGGAGCCAGTGGAGATAGTGCAGTCCTACATGTCCCTAGGGGCAGTATTCACAGGACCAGGCTTTACAATGACCCATGCTACCAGAGCACGACTCACACGAGGGAAGGGTGCCCTGGCCCGATCAGAGACACAATGCTTCTAGGCGCATTTCCATGATCACCAACAAAGGGCTAGCTTTTTAACACTCTCGTGAGACGGACTGCCATGTATGCCGCACCTTTTTGGGGGAGTGACCTTTCAGCTACTGACTAGAAGGGATTTGAGAGGCTACAAGTGATCATGGGATCTAAGGATGATTCGGAGTAAGCCTTCAATTCCCCATCAGATCATACAGGCAGAGTTCGCCATGACATCTCTCCAGGTGGATGCCCTCTTCCAAACCATGACTTTTCTCCACAAAGCTTGAGCCCTACCTAACAGGAGATTACCGAGACTGGCACTAGAGTCATCCTGATGACTGACAGAGAGGCTTTGACACAGCATGGTATGCGCGGGTGTCCACATGGTTTGATAGCCACGGTATCCAGATGGATAGACTCCCCCCCCTTTCAGTACAGCGTGGATGCACCACCAGAGCTCAATCCACATGATGAGATTAACCGTATCATACGGTTAGACCTCTTCCAACTCCACACATCTCGGGCTTGGGGGGGGACACGCGTTTCCCACCAAGACCCATTTCTATCATGACCACTTTCTGAGGATATCGAAGCATGGTCTCATCATCACGCCCCATTACCTCGAGGATAGGAAAGTCTCACACGCCTTGCGGATTGCTATCGGACAGATACGAGTCTCGTCCCACCAGTTGTGGATTGAGGCTGGGAGAGTGGCCATCATACCTAGAGAGCAGTGAGTCTGTAGACCATGCACGATGGGGGAGGTTGAGACAGAGGAGCATTTTCCATGTGTCTGGCCTACTATGAGATCCGAGGGCGTACCATAGTCTCTTTCAGGAAGGGCACGGCTTCGGACCACTCACACAACTGATACATTTCCCCGACCAAGTTTGCATTGGGCTCTACCTGATTGAGATGCGGAGACACAGAGATTCCCTTGTGCACGCCAGAGATCAGCTACAGTTGATGCCTCAGAACACCGAGCTAGACCGAGCACAGACACGCATCACTGATTTTTACCCCTTTGAGCCAATACCAGATGAGATCAAGGGGGAGGAGCTCAAGGAGATGAGAGCACTATGAATCAACAGCAGTGAGACCCATCACCAAGATGTGGCTGGACGAGAAACGCGGAGACCACACACGACACGTGGGGCGACCAGAGCACGCACGATTGAGGCCGAATCTCAGCCCTCCTCAGACGGGACCGCAAAAGACGAGGCATTAGTTGTTGAGAGGTAGCCGGCAATTGAGTGAGAGCCAGCAAGCAGAGAGAGAGAGAGAGAGAGAGAGAGAGAGAGAGAGAGAGGTGTATTAACTTCTTCAGGAGACCTCGCGGGTCTATGAGACAAGGTACAAAATATATGTAACCCATACAAGCCACTATGGGCGGAAGCAAAGGGCTCACTAAGGCCCTTTAGTGAGCCCTGCTGAGTGCTAAGTGCTAAAAATGCAAAAAGCTAGTGCAAAATAGTAGGAAAAGAGCAATCAAGTACTGGTCAGAACCAGAGCTCCAAGTACATGTGCAAGCTCTATATAACCCGGCTCCCTGGTGGCCCTCTAATGTGATGCAAAGAGCTCACGTCTTTGTGTCTGCCGGGCTATCTCCCGCGGTGGCGGGGGACGCGCTCTCTTGGATTTCTGTATCCAATGGGCTACATCGAGAGTAATGCCTCGTCTCTGGCGGTCCCCTCTGAGGAGGGTTGAGATAGGTCGGACCTCAATCGTGCGTGCTCTCGTCGCCCCACATGCCGTGTGTGGTCTCCGTGTCTCTCCCCAGCCACATCCATAGTGCTCTCGTCTCCTCGAGCTCCTCCCCCTTGATCTCATCTGGTGTTGGCTCAAATGCATAAAAATCAGTGACGTGTGTCTGTGCTCGGTCTAGCTCGGTGTCCTGAGGCATCAACTGTAGCTGATCTGTGGCCTGCCGCACAAGGGAATCTCTGTGTCTTCGCATCTCAATCAGGTAGAGCCCAATGCAAACCTGGTCGGGGAAATGTATCAGTCGTGTGAGTGGTCTGAAGCTGAGCCCCTCCTGAAAGAGACAGTGGTATCGCCCTCGGATATCATAGTAGGCCGGACAGACACAGAGAAAATGCTCCTCTGTCTCGACCTCCCCGATCGTGCATAGTCTACAGACCCGCTGCTCTCCAGGTATGCCGGCTGCTCTCCCAGCCTCAATCCACAACTGGTGAGACGAGACTCGTATCTGTCTAATAGCAATCCGCAGGGTGTGTGAGACTCTCCTATCCTCCAGGTCCGCTGACCTATCTCAGCCCTCCTCAGAGGGGACCGCCGGCTATAATTAATTAAGTGATAATCAAGCATCACAACTAATTAGTCAACATGTTATTTTTATTGTGGATATTATGCGTCACATGTTATCCACAAGATCTTGATCACGCCTTTACTTATTACCAAGAGGCTCTCTTTCCCCAAGCAGTTGAGGTGGTATTTCACGAGACCATGTGTTACCAAGATCCTCCTCTTGAGCTGGTTGTCCATCGAGGCAACCCAGTTTGGCCAGCCTCACCCAGTTATACTCCCGATATACTGGCACAAACATATCCCACTGGGTAGGTTCCTACAGGTTTTCTACGTTCACCAAGACATTTATCTACCCCAGAGGTTCCTTCCTCCCCGAGATATAACCTGCTTGCCAACAGCAGCAACTTATCACGTACCAGATCCATGGACTCTGAAGCGAACACCTACTTCACGGGTTACAATACCAGTTTCTATATCAGTAATTTTGCACTGCCCAATACCCCCGCTACCAGATTTTGATGGTTGACCTGCATCCCTGCTCTACCCTTTTTTCCTTCTGGGATGAGAAATTTTAGAGAGCAGCCCAGATCCTCTTCATCATGGCACAAACTAGAGCACACTGTTTACACACCCTCGCTTCAAGACTTCCAATTATGTATTCACCATGAGCCCCTAAGGCACATCCAACAACTCAGCTCACAGGTGATATGTATTCAGCCAATACTCCTGTTGACCCTTCACAACACCCCCCCCCTTCAGCAGCATCAGATCTCTCAATTACAGGATAATATGGCTACCCTCTTGGCTCAAGCCCATCAGCTTCAGACTTTGAGAGTGTGCTCAGTACATGGCGAATTTAGCCTCCTCCATACACTCGCAACAAGACAATTTAATACAGGGGTAGAAAATGACAAACTCTGTGTTCTTTATCATCTCCTACAAGCTTCTATGTCAAAAACAATTGAACTTATTACTCCCAGAAGCCTACTCTGGTCAGAGGAACCGCCATCCTCGGCCAACAGCTCGCAAAAATGTGATTATCTTTTAATATTATCAATCTATCTGATAGCAAGAAGATAGCATTGGCTGCCTCACTATTGAAAGGCAGTTCCTTTCTCTGGTGGCAAAGACACCTCTCAAATATGGCAAACGTGTAACCACATGCAATCATTCTGAACATGTGCTTTGTACGCGGTTTATGCCTGCCAATACAACTTTCAAGCATGTTCAAAACTTCGACAGTTGGAAGCAAACTGGCTCCCTGACTGCCTACATCTCCTAGTTCACCAGACTGGTATTGGAGATTGATGGCTTAACTGAGGACGACAAGCTGCATGGCTTCATCTCAAGCCTCAATCCAAAATGTATCTAGGCTGGGTGCCCCCAACTGCAAAGTATTCTTTCTTGTCATACAAAGGGAATTAACTTATCCATTCTCTAAACAGTAACTGAACAAAGAGGGATAATGTAACACAATGAACCCCTTGAATTCTACTAGTCTTGATCACGAGTATCCCTCAGAAAATTTGTGAGCATCTCTGCCTTATCCTTCTCTCAACACCTCTCTTGTGTTCCCTTTGAATACATGAGGATGTCTTCATATCCTTCTAGAGACACAAAGCTCATTCAGACCAACCTTAGGAAATGCTCTCTTGTAAAAGCATTTCTGCTAGGGATCCTCAATCCAAGGTACTCCCCTAGGTCCATTTAAAGATCTCCCCAAGGACTTGGCTTAGAAATCCTATGCTAACTCTTAGCCCTAGGTATAGCCCGCTGTAAAATGAAGAGGGTGAGGAGGAAATAATCATAATAATAACAGCAGCAGCAGCAACAACAAAAATAGTAAAACTTCACATGTTCCATGCAACTAACAGTGTTTAGGGTTAAAGTAGCTTAACCCTATCTTTACACTAGATACACATATGGACGCACTGTGGTGACCTTTTAACCCAGCTTAGTTAACCCAAGGTAGCAAGTTTAACCATGGTAATTTTAATCTAACCAGAAACTTAACTCAAGGCCATACTTAACCAAGGTCATGTTGACTACCCTTCCTTATCTACTGCCACGTGTCTCTGCCAACAGCTGCCACATGTCCTAAGGTTAGACCTTAGAGAAGAATGAAAGCTTTGAGGATTTGTAGCTACGACATCGACGCGGTGAAGGCTGTGGAGGGGTCTGCTGGACGGCGACGCTGTGGGGAGTTTCTTCTAAGGTCGGCTCAACCGGAGGCAAATGAGGCTATAGACGGTAGGCAAACGAGCTGTGTCATTGGTCTGGGGGACTTGGACGGGAGGCGCTTCTACATGTGGAGGTTGGAGTCGGTTGAGGCCATGGGTGACTTGCGTCTATGTAGATGGAAGTTGTAGGGCTGCTAGCAAGAGTCGCTAGAGATGGCGCAAGGAGATATAGGTATTCAAGGTTGCGTATGGAAAGCAAGAGCCAGCTGAAGGAGGGACGGTGGCCCGTAGCTTTGGAGTAGCAGGTCACGGCTTCTTAATAGGCAACATGGCTTTGTCTATGGATGAGGAAGCCATTGCTGTTGTGGTTAGTCGGCCGTTTAGGAGCCAGACATTTGGAGTCGCACAAGGCAGAAGAAGTCACGGGAGCTTGAAGGTTGAGCCACGGGAGCTTGAAGGTTGAGCTTGTTGATGCGGCTTGGGACAGATGCAACAAGGAGGCGTCTAGAGGTGGCTAGCCTTACACAGAGAGTTCGGGCTTGCAGCTGCCTTGCTTAATTCTTTGAAGTTGTAGAAGGTCGAGGCTTAGTTGCTTGAAGTCGTCTCGAAGAACTTCCCTCACAAACCTCTCATGGAGAGAAATCTCTCTCTTCCTCTTAGATCTCTCATAACAGAGAGACTCTTTCTCTCTCGAAACAAGCTTGCTCTCTATCTCTTTCAGAAGAGAAGAAGAACTCACCTTCTTTCACAAAGGAATCACTCATGAACCTCTCAAGAAATACGAACGAAAATTTCTAATGCATGACAGGAATTTCTCCAGGTAGAAGAGATCTCTCAATCAAAAAATCTACATCTAATTTACGAGAGCTAGGACCTAAGCTCTAATACCATGTTGAAGCACATGGACCGAGCTCTCCTATGGATTCTAATCTACTCTAATGAGACAACACTAATCTAAGGTGGATGAATCCTAAGAGTGATCATGATCTATAACTAAGTCAATTAGGTTCCAAGATAGATTAGCTTGGACTCATAAAGAGAATCTTGAGATAGTGCAAAGTGCTTGATTGATATTACTTCAAATGAACCTCCGTTGTATTAATCATGGCACTGATTTATTTCTTGTTGTCAAATTCTAGATCATTCAAAGCATAAGAATCAAGCAGCAGCTATCTAGGTCAAAACTGGGGAAACATACCCCCCCAAAAAATCCAATATGTTGATCTACTTTCAAGTTCTTAAATGAACCATTTTCTGTGGAGTATTCAGTAATCAATTGTGGATGAAAGCCTTACTTGCAAAGGACACGATGGCGACAAGGCAATAGTACCACTGCAATGTCTCTTTCAAAACACACTCTACAGAGGACTTTTTCCTGAAATGAAACAGTTGCTTAGAAACAAAAAAAAAACTTCAATGTTACATTTGTACTTCGCAGAGTAAAGAGACACGTCATAGCAAATTTTAAAAGCAGTCTTCAAGGTACATTTTGCAGCCTGCTGAACTCCTCCTGCTGGTATTTGGTTCTCTCCGCCTGTTCTCCTAATGCTGCTTGCAACCTCCATACCTGCAGAAAAGACGAAATGTTCAAAATGCATATTAGAGAAGCACAATATCCTCCTTCAAAACCCTCTGTGGGGGGGGGGACTGGCAGTGGGACTGCATGTTCATTTTGAGAAATCCAAACTAATATCCTTAAAGAGTCGAGATTGGCATGCCATACTTTGGCCAGGAGAGATTTTAGATCCTCATGTTCTTATCAGGCACCTGGGATATCCTATTGGCTGGCTGGTCACTAGAAAACAGCAGCTTAATTGGATATTAGACAAGCTAAATGCAAAGCTAAATTATTGGAAAACTGCCACTTAGCCACTTCATGTCCGTTTCAGGATTGTGCAGTCCATTGTTATGGCATACATACAATTCTTTCTGCCACTCTTACATTGGACAGATCAAGAAATTGCAGCCTATATGTCAAAAGCCATGGACATGCTATGGAAGAATAAGGCCTCCAAGAAGGCATTCCGTTTGTTGAAAATGGAATTAATGCTGCTCACCTTCTTTAAGCAAGAACAACCATGGACAAGAATGCTTTCCTATATGTGTCAGACTATGCAGACACTTTTTTATGGTAAATGGGAAGTGGATGCCTGGGAGCTTTTACTTGGAAAATTTATGGGAAAAATCCCAAACTCCCCCTTTGCCTCGGCACTCATTCATGATTGGAAAGAGGTCCTATCTAATATCAAATGGGATCCTGCAAACCCCCATAACAGCTCTTTGAGGAGTGAGAGCATATATTGGAGTGCAGTTTTTTATCCTCCCCTTGCTTGTCAGGAGCCTGTTAGATCATATAATTTGAGCAAAATGGGTGTCAGATGCAGTGCAGATGTGATAGATGATCAGGGGCTACTTCTTACTTTTCCTCAGATCATGGCCAAATACAATCTTGGAATGCACGAAAATAAAAGATCTTCTGAGCCTTTATTGCCTATTCCCCAGTTCTCACATGATAACAAGTTAGCTGACTGGAAGTTATGTCCCAAAGGCCTGAATATGCGCCCTGTGCCTATAAGCAAACTCACCTCTATGACAACATACAGACTTCTGTAGCCCATGCCGTGGATACACACTCATGCAAATTATTTATGGCATATGCAAAAACCCCTCTCTTGGTGGTCAAGGAACTTGAGTATTTTATGGAAGGCCAAGCTGCCTCTCAAACAAAGACTATTTCTTTGGCGATGCATTACTGGCACATTGCCAGTTGGAACTACTTTGGTTAAGAGGAAGATAGCTACTGCCACAGCTACCTGTTTAAGATGCCAGGCACATGCAGAGACAGTATCACACTTATTATGGTTTTGTCAATGCTCCATGCTTTTGACTCCAAAGATTTCAAGGTTCTTATGTCTTAGATTCCTGAATACCACATTTGGGAAATTTTTTTAGCTTTTTGGCAGATGTTCTACTCCATTTGCGACCTTATTCTCTACTCCTTCACTGGATTAGATTTTGGGCTCTATGGACCTCTGGACTGAACATAATATGGCATACTTGCACAAACACTTCCATCAGCCCTATGAATTCTTCAGAGCTTCCTTAAGGCAATCTGTTTATGATGCCTGTAAGGAAGGAGATCTAGACAGGTCCTGCATGGAGATAGTTTATTTGTGTTTTTAATTTGGGCTCTCCACTTTTAGGAGAGTCTCTTTGTACAATATTAATCTTATAATACAAGCCCATGGAATTACTAAAAAAAGTGTGTGTGTGTGTGGGTGCGTGCGTGCGTGTGTGCCACCCCTTTCCAGTAGATTATTGCATGTTAATCAGGCTTATTTCCGACATCACTATTTCCAGCAAATGATACAGACTTGCAATTCATCCCTTGCCTTTGCATGCCCAGGAGGACATGGACTATGCTTGGGATAGCTTTGTCTCTCATATACAGAATGCCATTAGGGAGTATGGAAACTGGCATATGACTAAATGGAGGAATTAGGTCAAATGGGCAAAAAGGACAGCACAACAATTGACTGAATTCTCACATTTAAGGCCTCTATCAGAAAATGATTCCCTTTCACATGCTCGGATTAAATTGACTGCTAATGATCAGAGGAAATTGCACAAATGGCAAATCAGAGCAAGAATGAAGCCCCTCGTGGATAAGGGCTGCTCATCAAAAGCCTTTTTCCAGGGCCTACATGCTACTCGACAGAAAAATTCATGTCTCAAGGTAAGGAAGCTAGATGGCTTTTGGACGCACTCTTTCTCTGATCTCCAAGATGAATGCCAAAATTATTTTCAAAAATTGTTCTCTGCTCCTGGTTCCCCATCAAATCAAATGATAGATGCGAGGAGTGAATTCCTCCAATATGTTTCTGAAATAGTGGAAATGGATGATGCTCTCACCTTGGAGAGACCTTTTACTGATACAGAGCTTGATAATGCATTGCTCCACCTCAGCAAATACAAGTCCCCTGGCTAGGATGGCCTTACGGCTCCTCAATATAAGATATCATGTACTTGCAAGGAAGGCGACTATGCTCCATACTTTTTTCCGCCAACAACAGCCATGGACTTGTATGATAGCATCCATGTGTGTCAACATGAGGACTTCTGCTTATGGTCATTGGACTACTGATCATTGGGAGGTTGTCATTGGGAGATTTGTAGGAAAGATACCTGGCTGTCTTTTCTCTACTGCTCTAATACTTGACTGGAAACAAGTACTTTCTAAGGTCAAATGGGCTTCTCGTAATTGCTCGGGGACAATCGGGGACAAACTCAATGAGGAAAGAAAGTATTCATTGGAGTGCCATCTTTGACATTCCACTCGCTTTACAAGAACCTGTTCGGGCATACAACCTCATGAAATTGGGCATTAGATACATACATGATGTGGTAGATAATCAGGGTTATGTCTTATCTTTTCCTCAGGCCACTGCGTCCTATGCATTGGGAATGCACCATAGGTTGATATGGAAGAAAATTGCTGATTTGTTACATTCTTTTCTACCTGTTTCCCCTGTGGCTGACACAGCCAACCATCTGCTACATGCTCTCATCCTGTTCCTCTGCCTGCCTTGACCTCCATCAAAGCCTACACGGTTCTTCTGCCTGCTCCATGGATTCAGCAATATGCTAATACTCTGTGGCATATCAGGAAGCCCCTCTCATGGTGGCGGAAGAATCTCCAGATATTATGGAAGTGTAAAATGCCTTTAAAACAAAGACTTTTTCTTTGGAGATGCATGACAGGCACATTGTCAGTGGGAGTCACACTTGCCAAACATCGCATTGCACCATCCACATGTTTGAGATGTCACGCTCCTTCAGAGACTGTCCCCCATTTGCTTTGGCAATGCCCGTGTTCTAGGAACCTCCTCGGGAGGATTTCAAATCATCTTCGGCTTCGTTTCCCGAGTCACAGATTTGGGAAACATTTTTGGCTATTTGGCAGATTTATGAGGTCTTTGTCTCAATACTCACTATTTCTCTCTTGGGTGAGATATTGGGCCCTTTGGACAATCTGGAGTGAGCATAATTTGGCATACTTGGGCCGGCAGATTCACAAGTCATATGAATCCTTCCGAGCCTCATTTCGGCAATCCTTATATGATGCCTGCCATGAGGGTGATCTAGATGCATCTTGCATAGAGCTTTTCTTTTTCTGTTTCTGATCTTTGGGATACTCTCCATTTTGGAGAATTCCCATCTTGTAAATTTATGAGCATATAAATATAGCACTGGATATAAATATAAATATGGCTTTTGTATTGAGATTTCTCAAGTAATAAATTCCTTCGGGGGGGTCCAGCCCAACATGTTGTCCTGGGCCCTAATGTTTTGTAGAGAGAGGAAGTGAGTGAGAGCTGTTTGAAAATGGTTTCAATTGGTATCAGAGCAACATGCTCACCCTCTTTCTTAAGAAGGTGATGATCCAAAGGAAAGGAGTATGTTGGTCTGTCAATGAGCACTGGGCTAACATGAAGCTTAGAACATCGGTAGTTATCAGTGATTGCATTTCTTAAGACAAGCCGACAGGTAGGCTTGCATTCACCTACGGGCAAATTTCCATCATAGCACTTGAGTGTAGACCCTCTGCTCTACTATGCCAACTGACTAAGTGCCTGTGACTGACAGAGAGCCAACACGGGTACGCACATACTATGTCGACGTAAAGTCCACGCAAGGTAGCCATCGACACCTCTACCACAACTCTTGTGACCACGCAGGGATTCCGATGGAAGAATTACAAATAGAACGCAGAGTACACACGAGACTGTCGTCTGACGAGATCTGACGAGATCATAGGACCTTCAGGAAAGCTTCATGGTGAGTAGGTGTCCTAAAGCCACGGGCGTCCGACGGATCTAAGCGACGACGTCACCACGTTGTGAAGCTGAACACAGACGGCGGACCTTCATGTGGAAACACAGGCGTTATTTAAATCTGACACAAGGCTCTTGCAAAGTAGCGCTTCACCCGTGCATGGGTGCGACCAAGCTATCTGATGACGCTGGCAGGATTCCGTCGGTGCTACACATGATGAATTCGGAGCACGCAAACCACAGAGATGACGTGGCGCACTGACACGTGGCAGCAAGGCAAATGACGTGGTTTTGGTACGTGGCTGACATGGCAGACATGTGCGTGATGACGTGGCATACACGTGCATGCTGATGTGGCCAGGGATCTGACGTGGTAGCTGACATGAAGTGCCAGCTAGACAGCTGATGTGGCATGGCCAGCTAGATACTGAGGTGGTAGACCCGAGGTTAAGCTAACCTCATCACAGTTAGTTAACTTGGTTAGAGGTCCAGTTGAGACAGCCTAACTAGATCGTTCTTCCAACCAGACCAGAACAGAACTCTGGTCAGTCTGACCCAAAAGTTACCATCCAGTCAGACTAACCGGACCAGAACCAGCTAGTCTGGTTAGTGTAACCAGCCGGCTACTCATCCAGTTACTGTCCAAAAGAAAAAAGAAAAAAACAATTGCAGAGACAGTATTTGCCATCAGTTTCCACCTTCTTGCCAGTCATTTTCTGTCAGAAAAATCAGCTGGAAACAGAGAAAAAAAAACAGAGATTTGCAAAAGAAAAAGAAATGCATGCCTTTGTGCACAGAGAAGGGGAAACAGATGCATTTTGAGTGCTTTCTGCAGCAGCCAGGAAAGAGGAAATACAGTAAGTGAATGCTCAAGCAACTTTGGGATTCTATGCATTGTACTGAACGGCGCAAGTGTGAATGCAATACACCTCTTGTTGAGGTACTTTCTCCTTGAAAACAAAGTTGTCGACGTGGTTGTGACCTAGAGCCAGTGACTCGACAGCTCAGACAGAGGGTTGACGCGCAGATTACACTTGGGGATATCCCCTCCTTATTCAGAGTCGGCGGAGCCCGGCCGACAAGGGTTACTGTAGCCCTTGTCAAACACAAAGCTGTGACCAGGAGACGTCACAGGGCCGCACCCGTGAGTGGCCGACAACACTCTATCGCCGATTTCATGCCTCCATTGCCTCATCCACCCTGATGTCCTGATGATGATGATGATGTTGAATGATGAGATTGATATATAGTCGACCACCGACATGACTATGTTGTACTTAGTACTTATAGTACTATCATTCTGCATATTGGTGCGAATACTCGTTAGTAGCTCCATCCTCATAGCTTGTTTGTACCAAAATTTTCACAGTCTCATAGACCCATCGGTCTTCCAAAGACTTTAATAAACTCTCTCTCTCTCTCTCTCTCTCTCTCTCTCTCTCTCTCTCTCTCTCATCGTCGTCCCCTCTGTTGTCGTCGCTCAACCTGTAGTCGCTCAGCCCGTCCCGTTGCTCAAGCCGTCGCCGTCCGATCGTCACCCGTCATCGTCCCCTTTGTCGTCTCATCCTCCCGTCGCTCTTATCACCTACCGCCCCGCCTGCCCTTCAGCAGCCTTACTTGCACTTAGCTAACTAGCTAGCAGGGCCGCTGCCAACAGCCAGCAGCCCCCGTCAACCAATAGCCGCTAGTCCCCAGTCTTGTCGTCAACAACAAAACCCCAGTCCTGTCAACAACAACAAAACCCGCCGCCAACAGCCAGTAGCCGCCAGCCCCCCAGTCCTGTCTCTAGATACATCTTTTATCCTTCTTCTTTCTTTTTACTTAATTGCTTTTCAAGTTGAATATGATGAGGTCACTATGAAAGAGAGGCTCTGTGAGAAATTTCTTCTGAACCACAAAGTTATCGGAGCGACGATTGAACAAGAAGCAAAAGAAAGTTGGTTGGGGCTCAACCAAGCAAGCGAAGATTTTCAATGACAAAGGAGATACATATTTTTACTTTTCCATATTTTTCACTTTTCTTACTCCCCTACTCGACTTAAAGATTATGGGATACGGTATACCGGTTGATACTCCACTTTGCAAGGCTCCTTATAGAGTCAACCAGTTAGAACAAAAAGAAATTCAAAAGCAAGTGGAGGAATTAATACACAGAGGATTGATAAGACCCAGTAGTTCACCTTATGGGATACCTATCTTACTGGTCAAAAAGAAAAATGGAACCTATTCAATGTGCATAGACTACCGTGCACTAAACAAAATCACAATGAAGAACAAATACCCAATCCCTAGGATTGATGATCTTTTAGACTAATTGAAAGGGGCCAAGGTCTTTGGTAAGATTATTCTTATATCCGGCTATCATCAAGTTCGTATGGTAGAAGAGGATACATACATGACTGTCTTTCGAACTCAAACAGGACATTACGAATTCCCAGTTATGTCTTTTTCCAGCTACTTTCAGTAGGATGATGAATCGAATCTTTCTTGAATACTAAGTTTGTGTGGTAGTATTCTTCCACGATATTCTGATGTTTAGCAAAGACATTGAGGAGCACAAGAAACATCTAAAGTTAGTCTTTTCGCTTTTGAAAGAAAATCAATTGTACATAAATCTTGAAAAGAGTAAGATCAAATAGAGTATTTGGGTCGCATAGTATCTGCCGATGGGATTTGAGTAGATCCAAAGAAGATCGAATGTATAGTCACATGGCCTAAACCCCGAGATATACACAAATTAAGATCATTTTTGGGATTGTGTAGCTTCTATAGGAAGTTTGTCGAGAATTTTGCATTATTTGCACATCCATTGACAGACCTTCTTAAAAAAGCTAAGCATTTCTTATGGACCGAGCGTCAAGATAAATCCTTAGCAACTCTAAAAGAATCTCTCACGCAAGATCCTGTGTTGCAACTACCAGATTTCTCTAGACCATTCTTTGTAGTTGTAACCGATGCTAGTGGATATGGGATTGGAGCCGTGCTTATGCAAGATGGGCATCCTATAGCATATGAAAGCCGAAAATTAAAATCAAAGGAATGCAATTATAGTACATAAGATAAAGAATTAACCGTTGTTATGCATGCCTTACGAATGTGGAAACATTATTTGATGGGAGCTAAGTTTCTTATAAAAACCAATCAACAAAGTATCAAGCATTTGTTGACTCAGCCACTAATATCTGATAGGTACATCAAATGGGCATCATTTACACAAAGTTTTCAGCCCATGATTCAGTATCAACCTGGTATGAAGAATTCTTATCAGGAGATTTGCGATGAAGTGGCCAATTAAAAGGGCCAATGTTCTCCCAATGTCAAAAGATCAGGGAGAAGAATGGGGGTGCTCGGCCTCAAAATGGTGCCCTTTGGGTGGTCATAGATATGTTGAGCTGATATCCACGGGAGGCCACCACTCCATGGTCTAGGATTTGGTGCGACTGGATCTTTAGAGGCTCGTTGATGTCCAGTACCGTTGCAAAAGTTGTTGTGTAGCACTGGATCTGGCTCACTTGCTTCTGCCACTTCATGCTTGGATCTTTACATAGGTCCTATATATTATTCCACATTGATTTAGCCTCGGTCACATGACTACTAAAAAGCTTCTCAAGCATCCAGACTTTTCTCATATATGGAACAAATTAGAAAATCATAATTCGACTCCTATGTTTGAATATTCATGTATTGATGGATACCTCTTTTATCAAAAGAAATTATGCATCACTCCACTCTTTAGACAAATTGTAATGGAAGAAATGCACCAAGCACCATATATGGGACATAGGGAGTGACTGCCACTTTACAAGTGATAGCAAGAGAATCTCATTGGCCTACTATAATAAAAGATGTGGCTAAGTTCGTAGCCGAATGCATCACTTGCCAAAAGATCAAGAGTTCCTAGTGGATGCTTTGTGTGGTTAGTTAGAGACGCCTAACTAGCCTGTGTTTGGCCATGCTAGATGGTCGGGTATTGTGGGTGATTCCATATAATACTGATGTAACTCGTATTATTGGTGATGTGCTTGATTATTGTACTTTGAGCGCGGCGATGTTGGGATCGGTTTATTCGGTGATTCGTTCAATCGATTGTTAATAACTAATGTAATTGGCAGCTTGAGTATAGGTGATGGAACTCATAGCGAGGATTGGAGTTAGTGCGAGGGTACCAATCGAGGTGTCGCACGGCATAACTTTTATGGCCATGGGCCAATTTTGTATTTCTTTAATATTGCAAAGTTTGAGTAATATATTTTGGAGAGGACATAAATCAATATTGGGCCCGAGAGGCTATGTAAAGCAAATCCCTTATCTTGGAAAAGAGGGATAATTTTGGCTCCTTGTGCTTTTATGAAATATTATAAATACTCTAGATGAGGAAGCGTGCCACTCATCTAGAGGGGGCAGATTGGACCCTATGCAGTGTCACTCTCTCTTTCTCTTCTTTCCCTCCACTTATTTCCTTATTCTTGGTTTCTATGGTTTTTGTAAATCATGAATTTGTGATCATGTCTAATTTTAATTTTCGTAACAATTCTCCTTATGGCGAGTTATAGTTGGGGCTCTTCCATTAGGACAATCTTGCTCTTGCTATAGCAAAGGCTTCAGGCTTGTTTTCCTAGTGCTTGCTTTGGCAAGCAAATTCTGGATGTTTGGATTTCCTCTAGGGAGGCACGGATATGATCTCTTTTATTGGGTTTGTTATTGGGCACTATGGACCCTATGGAAGGACCGCAACCACCGGTCAGTCCCTCCCTGGCTAAATATTACTTTTTCCGGGCATCTCTACGAAAATCATTTTATGATTGTCTACATGCACGGGATCTAGATTATCATGCTGTCATATAATGATATCTTATGATGTTTGTACCTAGCTGCCCCTTTCTTTGGGACTGTTTTTTGTAATATAATGACGAATGGATTTCATCCCAAAAAAGTAGGGTGTGTGTGTATGTGTGTGTGTGTGTGTGTGTGTGTGTGTGTTTTCCCATACTTTCGATCTTCTTCGCCTCGGTCTCTACATGATGCTCATTCCCTTGGAGACCTTCCTCATGCCCAGTTGGAAAATTCTTATTATCTTTCTAGCTATGAGTAGTAGCTGTCCTACTCTAGGGCAGCTATGAATGTAAATGCTTTCTTAATGCAAAATCTCTTTTACCAAAAAGTGTGTGTGTGTTTGCAAACTCACTACATATAGATCAGGATGTATAATTGTCCTATATGGACATTTTTGCTTGATGTAATATTTCATCTTGCCGGTTTCTTCCTAGTTAGCTATCTTGTAATATAAAGCATTCAGAGTTTTCACCCAAAAAAAAAGAAAAAATGTGTGTGTGTGTGTGTGTGTGTGTGTGTGTGTGTGTGTGTCCCTTTCTTCGGGACTCTTTCTTGTAATATAATGACAACTGGATTTCACCAAAATAAAAAAGTGTGCGTGTACAATCGACTGCCCGGTGTATAGCCTCCTTAGTATGCCCTGTATGTTTGCATCCCAGGGAGTCTGTGCAGCATCTTTTCTCAACTTGTCCTGCCGCTCGTCATTTTGTTTTAAGGCTGAGAGCTGGTCTTGGTGGTTGTTTTCCAGGGCTGTCCTATGGCAAGAAGTTTTGGTTGTTTGGCAGATATGCCTCTGGGCCAGATTATGATCAGTTCTTCTGTTGGTGCTCTTACTGGGCTTTGTGGCCATTATATCATGCTCATAACATTCGACTGTAGGAGCACTCTCAGTTGGATGTTTTCTTCTGTTCCTCCTTGCATCGATCTCTCCAAGATACGCATTTTCTTGGACTGGCCCAGTTAGAAGTCTTTTACTACTGTTTTTAGTTTTGAGTAGTAGTTGTCTCGTTTTGAGGCAGCTAGAATGTATGTTCTTTCGAATGAATACTACTTCTTACCCCACCCCCCCCCCCCCCAAAAAAAAAAAAAAAGTGTGTTTCAAATCTATATATGCATATGTATGCATATATGTACATATGTGCATACATATGAGTAGTGTTCATTCAGAATTGGCTCGTACTCCAGAGGTCAATGCTTCCATACTGCACACATTCCACATCATTGCCACATCTCCAAATTCCAGTTTGTTAATTTAAAACATTGTGTACAAGATGTACGCCATTTGGTGCAGGGAGTTCTAGCTCTTATACATTGAGAAGTCCATCACAATTTGCAAGGCAGCATATCCAGACTCAAAACATTTTGATGCCATGTCATGATGCCCGCCCGGTATAACTGCATGAGTTCAGTATCCTAATGTGCTTTTATGATTTGATGCTTTCATTTCTATAAATATATCTGCGCACGCTTTTGAAATCGCACTGGAGCAAGGCATTAAATCTGCCAGAAAGATGGCATAAATTTGTACTACAAACGTTCTCCAGCCAAAAACACAAAAAATAATGACAATAGCAAAATATTGAAGAGGCATCTTCTGAGATTTTATGAAAGGTGAACGGGACTAAAATATATGGCAGGTCCAATGAGGGGGAACCATGATATCATATGGACATACTTGAAGAACAATGACTTTACATACAAGTATGCTGTTCAGTTCAAGAGACTAGGCCGAACTAATTGAATATTGAAAGGTGGCATCAACGAAAAGCAGAGAAGCACATGGCAACCTTTAAAAAAGCATGGAGGTGCAGAAAACTTCACCTCCTCTGCAAGATCTTTCCTGGGCATTTTCTTCACCACCTGTGGGGGCAGGGCAGAGAAGGTGTCATATCTGCAACTCCATGGAGATTTATCAGTCACAACCTTTAGAGTAAAGGCCTGAGTAATATCAAAATGCAAATGGGAATAACACTCATTGTCATGAGGAGCCAGCTCCAGAAACTTGTCCCAACACAATCCACCCCCCGCCGCCCTCTCTCATCCCTTTCAAGCACCCCAAAGGGACAAAAAGTGCAAGAACTTGATCTTATAGATCATATGTGATATGTCAAACTTCAACATATACCCTGAGGTGTCGCCTTGCCAAAGATGAGCATATTCTTCTCTGCTGCATTCATCAATTGACCACCATCCTAGTAGCCTGATATTGAAATAGGGAAAAAAAAACATTTACAGCAATGTTGCCAGCACTCAAAAAATGAAGGACGAAATCAGCAACCCAGCAATGTTTTTACAAATTTTAAAGCCACATGCTTTTTAACCTTGATCCATGATCAAGGAACCCACAGAAGTCCTGAGCCTTGTTGAAATAGGGGAAAATCTCCTCAATGCCACTGTTGCCGCTGGTGCATAAGAGGAATATAAATTTCTCGACCACTTTCATAACAGAGCAAAATATGGCCACCCCTTGAACCACGAAGAGTGGTACAAAGATGACACTTAAAGGCATATACCTTGCCCGTTCTGGGGTTCCCTGAAGACAAAGAGCAAGGGATCAGGTCCACATAACATCAAGTCCAAATAACCATAGCAACTGAAAATCAGCACATGCCGTAGAAAGTAAAGCCCTAAGTAGTATATGAGCTTGTTGCTTACCTCAAGCTTCATGCACAACAAAATCTGAAACACCAACACTGGTACTTTTATGAGATGCCCTCCAATATTCTCCAATCCACAAATACCCTCATTTACTTCATCTACGTCACCTCCTGAGGTGCTGGGTTCTCCTGAGGAATCCCGCCGAAGGCGTGCTTGTCCTGCCATGCTAGACTGTGTTCCCTCTGTTTGAATTGACGGATTTGACCATTTTGTACAAACCAAAAAACCAAAGCATTCTGCAATACTGATAAGCAGGGCTTGGTTGTCAGCAAAACATTAAAATTAATGCACCAAGCCTAATGCTTCTACAATAAGCACGGAAAGAAGTCTCAACAATGGGAAAAACTAATCATTTTAGCAGCCATCCATGACCATGTATAAAGAATTCCAGAAACCCTTTTCACAGGAGTACCTGACATCTTTCACAAGATTATCTATTGTTCTTAGAAGAGCACCAAATTCTAAACTCGCCGGTCTAAGATTAGTTCATTTATGCATTACTAGGCAAGTTTTCAGACTGAGCAAAAGCTGCTGAAGTGATGGCACAAGGGCCCATGAATTCTTACACATAAAAATCGATAACTTGTATCTCGATCTACTATTGTAATGTCGAGGATAAAAGGTACAATAAGTGACAAGTCAAATAGAATGTTGTTGCACGCATATGAATGATCCGTAATATTATAGCATGTGAGCAGATGTTATGATGACACCACATGAATAGATCACATTTTAATTCGTTTTTCTCAAAATCGTCTCGATTTGAAGTAAGCTCCCTAGTATGTCACATTTTATTATGCCTTCATGTATCCTTCACAAGATTTTCAAATTCTTGTCTTGAACTTTATTTTTTACTGAGCATCTCTTTTTCTTTCAAGTGTTACTTTCTGGATCCTGTACATCTGACCTTTGTAGAAAATTTCTTCAAACATTGAATGTCATTTTCCTCTAACCCTTCAGTGGTCTAGGACCTGTAAATAGCCTTGAGTGGTCAATGGCCTTTCTCCATTGGTTGTGACTCTTATGCTAGACCATCATAGACAAATTCTTCAAACATTCAATGTCATTTTCCTCCAGCCCTTCAGTGGTCTAGGGCCCCTCAATGGCTTTGAGTGGTGATTGGTCATTCTACATTGATTGGACTCCTACGCTAGACAAAGGATCTCTTTCATCTCTGTATGCATCACACATCTGACCAACTTACCATGATGATCTTCTAATCAAGACTTGGTACAAACAGCATCATCTGCCAAAGTCAATGTAACGTCTCGCTAGGATCTAACCCTAAATAAGTCCAAAACAGAAATCAGCAAGAGAATAAGATAACCAGCAGGACCAGAACCGTTTCCCAAGGCACCTTTGCACCATGTTATGTGGATGGCAGGAACATGGCAGGAATATAGACTCTAGGCACTCAATCCAAACCAGACAATCCAATGGTGTGTGCAGACAAAATGCCTTCACAATAGCCTTAACAACCCTCATATAGAAGAGCTTCTTGCTTAAATACGCACCCTAGATAAATATAGCCAGTTGGCCCCTTGCTATTGCCCAAGTCCTATAGACCCATATTAGCCTGTTTCCCTTGATCCCAAGGCCGCCTAACCCTGCTAGATTAAGTTTAGTAATTTGAGGATTAGTGTGCAGGTACATCACATTCTTCCCATCTCCAAGTGTTTACTCTATGAAAATGGGAACGTTCTTCTGCAAACTAGCAATTGACTCCCGCATTCGGTCTTCCTCAGACCTAAACCTTCCACTTAACTTCGAACATCGGAATTAACTTATTCCTAAATTTCCTTTCCCTAAAATCAATAACCCTTTCAGGTTCATGTGGAATATAGGTCAAATTCCCAGCTTCCACAAGTTCTAGGGACAAAACGAGATTGTCTACAGCCTCCAGCAATTCTTTCAATCTACTGACATGAAAGACCAGGTTAACTGTTACATGTGGAGGCAATTCTAGCTTATATGCAGCCTCACTACTATTCTTTTTCAAAATTAGTAACGGTCCATAGTACCTAGGGAACAAATTCTCTACCAAGCCCGTCTGTAAAGTCTTTGAATCCTTCGGTATTCGCAAATATAGGAGCGTGCCTCCAGAAAACCCTCTAGGTGAACGTTGTATATCGGTATAAAACCATGCTCTATCCTGAGCATTTCTTATAGATTCTCGTGCAGTCACTAACGTCTCTTGCAAATCCAGCAAGGAATCCTTAGCTGCATCCAGCTAAATACACTGTTTTCCATAGATAAATCACTCCCTTCTGATTTGCTTGATGTTAGATTCGCCCCTCCATGTCCCTGGTTATGCAGCCCCTTAACCAGCAAATAATCTACAGCAGTATCTGCGAGGGATTCCCTGCAGTATCCCACCACAACTCATCATAGTTGCAGATCAGATCTCCTACAGTTCCATAAATACATATATACCTAGATGAATCCAGGAACATTCCCAAACTCATCCTCTAAAAACACAACATAGTGCAGTTTCAGTCTCACGATAGTCACTCATAAGATTGAAAACCATAAACTCCATCACCCATAGCAAGGACTAGCTACTATGACATCCCCACTGACGTCATCAGTGCCCACAACAGTGGGTGTAGACCATAGTATAAAAATATGCTCTCACACATACACATCCACACACCCATGCATACTTGAGCATCCATTTATACAAAGTCTATATGTGTGTGTGTGTGTGTGTGTGTGTGTGTGTGTGTGCGTGCCTAGCCAATCTTCCACTGCTCAGCAACCAAATACCCAGGCGGCCCCTCAGCAATGATCATGCCCTCAAACCCCCTTTCCGGGGCTGTAAGATCATAAGCTCACTTCCAGTGGCAGAGGGTAAGAGTCCGAGATCTATAGGTAATTCTAGGGCCCCAAACTCCACAAATCCCTCAAAAGAGGGTGCTCGAGCTGGAGTTTGAGAGCTGTTCACCGGGAGGATGAGCCCCTTCCCTCTGTATCCCACCCCGAATGGGGAGGCTGAGAGGGGGAGGGGACAGATGCTAAGACGAGCAAGCAGAAGGGGACGCGGTCGTGCCCTTGCCTACTGGCAAGGGAGCCAAGGCAAGTCCAATGGAGGGGTGGGAAGGGGGGGAGACTGAAGAAGCTGCTGCAAGGGGGAAGGGGGGGGGGGGGGGAGGAGGGGGGGCGGAGGGAGGGGGGGAGGCAGAGGGAGGGGGATGGGTGGTGAGGATGACCATCGCAGGAGGGGCAAGGGGGGGAAGATGGGGTGGGGGGAGCTCGGGAGGAGGGGGTGGGAGTGGAGAGGGAGAGGGGTTCCCGGGGGGGGGGGGGAGAAATAGGGGCAATCACAGGCCCACCCTGCTGAACAGGCACGCCGGGAATCTGGATCCCCTCCTCAACCGTTGCAGGGCTACCCTCCGCAATTCCTACCACCGCAACGTCAGAAGCTCCTGAGGCTTGCCTGCTGATGCATGGATGACTGCAGTCGCTAGACCTCCACTAAGGAGGATCACCTGGCTGAACAATGGCCCCTGCTGCTGGGGGGTGAGGGGTCTCCAACCAAGGGCTCCTGTAGAGCTGCTCCTCTACGAGAACCTCTTGACATGCTCTCTCTCTCCCCGTTGCTTGGGGTGCTTTAGAGCTAATTTGCTTCGTTTCTTTTCCTATTTACCCACTTGGGTCCACTCTCCCTCTAAAGGTGTCCCCCAGGGAGTCTTTCTTTTTTGCCGAAAAAACACTGCTAATTATATTACTTCGAGAACAAGATACAAAAGGTCAGCTTGTAGCTGACGGGCTGCGTTCACAAATCGGACACAGCCCAAAAGGTAACACAATAAATCACTCTCTCACGTCGGGGTAAGGCGAGTGTGAATGAACAGCCATTGGGGTGGTGAGTAGCGCCACCGAAGGCCCTGCGAAGTCTACTCGAAGAAGAGGCCCTGAGTGTTCCAAGCCCGGAGGAAGCGTCTCCGCTTCTCTTGACCGGACCGGGAATCTCCCTGAATCTGGTCCCACTGGCCTCTGAGGGTATGAATAATCTCGCACCAAATATCAGCCATGATCTGGGCGGTCGATAAGGAGGTGCCACCGAGGATCTGCGCGCAACGCGAGGTCCAAATGTGCCACCCTGCTATGCTGCTAATAATCTCCCAGACTGGCTGCCTCTCCTGAACTCCTGTATCCGCCTCTGCTAGGTGCTGCGGGATACCCTCGAGCGGCCCCCATGTACCCTGCGTGATAAGGAAAGTGGGGTCCTGCTGGCATGCCGCGAATAAGTGATATAGACCAAGTGCGGTGCTGCACCAACAGAACGCGCCCCACGTGATCAAGCCTAGCTCTGGTGCTGCGCGAGTGAGAATCCCGAAAGTCCACCTCCACACTTCCTGGGCGCGAGTGCAGCTCCACAGGCAGTGTTTTGGTGACTCCTCAACCTCATGGCAGATCTGACAGCGTCCGTCCTGGCCTATCTGTCTCAACCAGCTCCCCACCGGAAGACCTTTGTGGGCGAGAAGCCACAGGAAGTAGGAGATCTTCCGCGGCTGCCAGCTCTCCCACAAGGCCTTCCAGAAGGCCTGCAAAAAGAATCTGGAAATACCCTGTGCATACCAGTTGGGCCGCTGGGTGGGTGGGCGGCTCTGCATCCTCCCAAGAACTCGCCTGCCCAAAGTCGTGCTGTAGGCAAAGAAGGAGGTCGGCCCCTGTCCTGTCACAACCTCTGGCCAGCTCCACTCTCCTGGGTCCCAATCAAGCTCTGACAAGGCCCGCCCCTCCCAAAGCCAGAGTCGCCAAAGCTGCATCTGATCCTGCTCAATGCTAGGATCGGTACGCCAGACCTTCCCCAAAAGGCCTACGATCCGAACCCTCTGCCATGGGAGTAGGGGGTCGATGAGTGCATCCTCTCTCCTGAGTCGTCCATCCCCCATAACCGCGAAAAAAGAAATAGAGGAGTCGTCCATACGTCCTGCGACCACCAGTGGGATGCCACGGGGGGTGAACTGTCCCAGCCAATGGTCGTCACCAGGCATGAGGATCTGAGGCTCAGGTGGAACCAACCAATCAGCTGGGATCGCGCCGTCCATCTCCATGCGTCTCGCCTGGGCTCCACGTGCACCTCCAGCTGCGTCTGCGAGATCAACCGTCTCCAAATGTCTGTGCGTGTCCCTCCAAACTCGAAGGGACCGGGCTGGCCCCCTCATCCAACCATCCCACCTGATATGAGATCTCTCCCCCAACTGAAGGCCCTTGGCATCTCTGACCTGATCATTCCAGATAAGCGGCTAGCGATCGATCTCCTCCTGACAGCGGGGAGGGGACTGAATGAGACTGAGGCGAAGCCGCCTCCAAACCATGAGGAGGCTACGAACGAGTGGGGAACGGGGCTGAGTAAGCGGGGCGAAAGTGAAGATCCACCTGAGGGACGGGAGCCACTCTCCACCTCGGCGCGGGACACAAGAACCGACCCCCTGCTGAAGAAGCATCTTCCACGTCTGCCCCCCCGGGGTCAAACCGCGGATGACTAACTTGCCTAACAAGGCCTGACTCTGCAGCTCTGGATCGATGACTCCCAGGCCTCCCTCAGCCTGCGGAAGAATAACTGTCTGCCAAGCAACCCTGGCTCTGGTATCTCTGAGGCCATCCTCCCCGGACCAAAGGAAGTTCCGAACCAGCCTCCTAAGCTGTGCCACACTGGATCTCGAGAAACACCAACAGGAAGCCACATACCAAGCCGTGGCAAGGAGGACTTGGTTGACTACCAAGGCACGACCTGCAAGGGAAAGCTTAGCAGTGCTCCAGAAAGCCAGCTTCCGTCGGATGGAATCTAGCACCAGGAGAAACTGCTGAGCTGGCGTGATGTCCAGGCCGACCTGAAAACCCACGTATCTAGCTGTCTGTCCCCGCGGGATCCACCTAAACCCAAAAACCTCCCCCACTGAGAACGCGCCCCGGGGTCTGTGAGAAAACCAACTGATTTGTTCCAGTTGATTTTCGCACCAGCAGCCGAGCAGAAGACCTCCAGGGCCATCCTCACCCTCTCCAGCATCAACTCATCGTCCTGGACATACAGGGCTGTGTCATCCGCGTACTCCGAGTCCAAGAGCTCCGTGTCCTCCCGGAGGGGAAGGCGAACACCCCTGATCCCTGTAGACCTCGCCCGGAGGTAGTAAGTCATAGCCTCGGCGAAGAAGAGAAACATGTAAGAAGCAAGGGGGCAACCCTGACGCACTGATCTCTCCAAGCTAAAACGCTCACCCATCCTGCCTCCAATGATGACTCTGCTAGAAGCTGTCCTGTACAAAGCTGAAATACCCTGAATCCAACCTGCTGGGAAACCTAGCCGCTCCAGAGTCCCCTCCAGAAAGGACCAGTCCACCTGATCGTAGGCCTTCTCAAAGTCGAGAAGTAGGATGGCAAGGTGTGATCCGCTGTGCTGAGCCCACTCCGCCGCCTCTGAAAAGGTGAAGACATTATCCAGGATACTGCGATCTTGGACAAAGCCTGTCTGAGTGTCATGAATGAGGTCTGGGAGTAGAGGCCGAACTCTGGCGCTAATCATCTTGGCTAGGATTTTGTAGGCAGTGGTAAGGAGAGTGATCGGGCGCCACTGACGGATCTCCTGTCTATCTCCTCCCTTCGGGATGAGGCAAATCAGTCCCGAGGAGAGGCTCTCTGGCATATAACCGCTGCTGAAAATCCTCTGAAGAGCTGCTAGGAGGGGCTGATGGATCTGGTCCCAGAAGGAGGTGAAGAATGCCCGGGATAGCCCATCCTCACCTGGGCACTTCTGTCCATCGATGGCCATCAAGGCCTCCAGCATCTCATCCGTGGTAAACGGTGCCAACAGCGTCGCCTGCATGCTAGGCTGGACCAAGGAAGGAGTGTGTCTCCACACCTCCTCACGGGCACGACGAGTACGAGGGAGCAAGCGGCTCCTGCTGGAAAAGGGTCCTGTAGAAGTCGGTGGCCAATCCCAAGACCTCTCCCAGATCCGTAACGATGTGTCCCTCCGCTCTCCTGAGACTCCGAAGCTGATCACCTGCAGCTCTCTAGCCATGTGTCCTGAAGAACTCCCTGCACATCCGGTCACCCTTCCGAGCCCAGAAGGAGAGAGGCGTGATAGGAAAACTTTGAGCGACGCTGGAGTGTCTCCTCAAGAAGGGCTCTAACTCGAAGGGCCTGGATCCGAAGCTCCTCCGAGCCCGGGGATGCCTGCTGGAGCCGCTGAATGGAGGCAAGGTCCCTCCGAAGAGCTCTCTCTCTACCCCACCACTCCTGTCGAACCTGTAGGGCTGCGAGGTGGCAGATCTGGCTGGACTCCTGCAAAGCCTGCGCCACCGAATCAACCAAATCCGTGCACTCGCCCTAGTCTCTATCCCAAAGACTGCAAATACTGCTGCGCACGTCCTCCCTCGAGAAAATGGAGTCGGGAATCCAGCATGAGCGGGGGGGAAGGGCCTGAGCTGCCGAATCTAATGATAAGAGCACGGGCGCATGGTCGGAGAGTGTCGTCCCTGGAACTATACCGGCCTAACCGCCTCTGCTGATGGCCCAATCACTAACATAAAATCTATCCAGCCTCTCCAGGAGTCTGCCTCCTTCCCTGCGGAAACCCCACGAGAAGTCCAAGCTCCCGTGCCAACGCCGGAAGGACGGGTCTCGCCAACAGTCCCTTCCTCCTGTCGCAAAGATAAAAGAGTCCCAAGCGGACTGCTCTGCCTGAGACATACCTGTAAACTCCGATCCTCTGCCCTACAGGTCCTCCAAGGTCTCCAAATTGTTGAAGTCACCTCCAACAATCCAGGAATCCATGTCTGGGAGAATCCCTGTAAGTGTCCTCCAGAAGGTGGCTCTACAACGGAGATCTGTGGGAGCATAAACGTTGAGGATTCCAACTCTGGAGCCCTCCAATTACAGGCCTACCCAAAGGGCACGACCTGGAATCAACGTGCCATGACCGAAAACTCCTTGGGCTAGCTACTCTCCCACGGAAGTACAGACACCACCACTCCTCCCCAGTGCGCCGATCGAGGGCTCCCAATAAGTGTGAGAGCGACCAGGGAGGATCTTCCCGCATCTATGGGAGTGAGCCGCCGAAAGCTTGTGTTCCTGGAGCAGAAGTACATCCAAATGTCCAATCACTGTTGGCTGAAGTTCATGTCTCAAAATGAGCTTCCTAGGACCACGGGTGCCAGAAGAGTGAAACCCGTTCACATTCCAGGATACGAGGTGTAGGCTCATGGTGAGGACTCGGAGGCAGCGAACAACTGTCTGCTCGCGGTCGAGGTCGAAGAAGCTGACATTTCGGAGTGGAGGCGCTGGCGCTTATGGGAAGGTTTGGAGGGGGAGGCGGGGTCGTCCTAATCCTTCAACACCTTCAGCAAAGGTGAGAGGCCTTTGGTACCATGAACGAAAGCTTTCTCGAGCCAGCTCGAGATCTCTGAGGTGGACATCCCGTAGAAGGCACGGAGTTTCTAAGGCGTCCAGGCTCTGACATCTTGGGGGAGGAGCCAAGACAGGGGGGGCCTGAGGATCACAATCAGTCTGAATCGTTTGGCGGCGCAGCGCCACTGCAGGCGCACGTCACCCTCGGACCACTGAGTCTCGAGAAGCTGCCCACCGGACGGGCCTATCCAAGAGCAAATCTGAGCATGCGTCTGCTCCCTGAGAGCCTCCCAGACCGAGTCGTCTGTCCAGTTCTCGGTGCCGTCGCTGAGGAACGTGAAAGCAAAGCTAGGGCCATCCCTAGGGGCCAAGGCGGCTATCTTCCCATCCGCCCCTTTGCGGAGCAGGAAGATACTGATGTCGAGGCAAGCAGGGAAGGTCCCGAGGTCGGCCACATCCAAGTAGTCCCAGGGGCCAGATCTGTAAAAGTCGCGGGGAAGCTCTCTCTCCTGAAGCTGAGGCCCGTCAGAGTCTGCCACTGACGGGCTAGCGGACGGAGAAGCCTGCTCCGGTGGTGGTGTAGACTCAGGGTGTCCTGCCAGCGGAGGGGGAGGGGAAGGAGGCGGGGAAATAGGCAGCTCAGACTCCTCAGGGGCGGCTAGCGGAGGAGAAGAAGGAGGGGGAGCGGGGGCTGCTCTCGGCTGAGGAACCGTTGGAGCAGCTAGCTCTGCGGGAGAGCTGAAAGAGGCGGGGGGGGAGGGATGGGGCTGCATCTGGAACTGGGGCTGAGGAGGAGGGGGAGAAGACTGAGGAGGAGGAGGGGGCTGAAGCTGCGGGTCGGGAGACAAGGGGTGCAGTTGGGGGATGGGCTGGGGCTGGATGGGAAGAGGCTGGGGAGAGGAAGAGAGGGGGACCTGAGGCTGTGGAGGGCGGGCTACCGTCGAAGAAGATGCTCTCCCATGTCCCTGGGGCGGCTGCCTGTCGGGTCTCTGAGGTGCAGCTACAGGCGGGGTAACCTCTGCCTCCTTGCCTTTATCAGAAATCTTCTTGTTCTTTCCTCTTTTCCTTCTAACCTCAGTCCAGCCGCCAGCTATCTCTGGTCCGGGCTCCGGCTGCCTCTGCTCCTCCTGGCGTGGCTGCCCGAAGGGGGGGGGAGGGGGCGGAGAGGGGGGAGGCGGGGGAGGCCGAGAAGAGCTGACGAAACGTGAGCAAACAGCCGCCAGGTGCCCAAAGCCGTGACACCTCAGACACTGTCCTGGCTGTCCGGTGACTACCATGCTCTGGGTGATGCTGCCGGCACCTGTCACGATCTCGATCACTGCCGGGAGTCGCAGGATCCGCCACAGCCACACGGACTCGAGGGGCTCCTGCCGTAGTCACCGCATCGGCGAAAGTATCGTGCATAACCCAGCCGAAGTATACGGAACCGGGCATCAAAATCTGTTGCGCTGAATCCACGGTACCACGGGACTATCATGATAATCTTTCCATCCACTGACGTGGGGGAGCCAGCAATCAGGTTGCTCGCAGCTTTCGCGCTGGAGAGTTTAAGCCAGAAGATGCCCCTTCCCATAAGGGCCACCTCCTCAATATGGCCGTCCTCTAGCATGAGTGGACTGGAGCCAGTCCCTGATGGCTGATCTGGAGGGGGAATGTCCAATGACTCTGCCATAGACAGAGGTAAGAGCAAAGTCATTGGCAACCTCCTGAACCTGAGATGATTGCTGCTCTGTCAGGATGACGCGGTAGGCATTTGGAGAGGGAGGGACCGTCTGCCCTCCGGTTCCGGGCAAAGAGCCGCCATACTGCCAAGACAAACTGCGAGGCTTCCGATGAGGAAGAGGCTGCCACCCAAAAAGGAGGGGGGGGGGGGTAGAAGCGGGAGGGTGGAGCCTGGGTGTGGCGGGAACGGAGGTGGCGCGAGGTGGAGGCGTGGAGGCGGGGAACGGGTGAGGTGGGGAGGCGGGAGCGGAAGCGGGGGCGGGGGAGAGGCGGAGCGGGGGGCGGGGGGAATGGAGGGACGGAGGGGGCGGGGTGGAGCGAATGGACAGGGGGGGACGGGGGTGAAGGCGGGGGGGGAAGGCGGGGGTGGAACGGGAGGGCGGAGAGGCGGGAGGGGGCGGGGCGGGAGGCGAGGGGTGAGGGGGCGGAATGGGCGACGGGGGTGAGCGGAACGGAGGAGGGCGGGGTGGAGCGAGGGGGTAGCGGGGTGGAGCGGAGGGGTAGCGGGGCGGGGGTGAGCGGAGGGGGTAGCGGGGCGGGGGTGGAGCGTGGCGAGGGGGGGGCAGAGCGAGGCGGGGGTGAGGCGGGGAGTGAGGGGGGAGGCGGGAGGGGCTGCGGTGAGGGGGGGGGGGGAGAGACGGAGGTGCGAGGGGGGGGGGTGAGAGCGGAGGCGGGGGTGAAGCGGAGGAGGGGCGGGTGAGGCGAGGGATGGCGCGGTGGCAGCAGCGGGTGAGGGGAGGTGAGGGCGGAGGGGTAGGGGCGGGAGAGGGCGAGGCAAGGAGGGGCTAGGGGGAGGTAGAGGTACGGCGGGGGAGGGGAAGCTCGCAGGAGCTCGAGGATCGCATACTTCCCCCAGGGAGTCTGAGACCCCTGCTGCTCTTGTTTGAGGGGGTGTTGGGCCCTGGCATGCTGACTCTGCCTGCCCTGCATGGGTGGGGGGGGGGGAGGAGCCTAGCCCTAACCGCAAGGGAAGTTTCGGGCTAAATGGCCCATCTGCCTGCAACGAAGACACTGGCCTGGTAAACCAAAAATCTCCACTCTTTGACGAAGTGTACCCCCCTCAAGGGTCTCGAGAAGGATCAACTTTAGGAGGGACTCTGGGCACCAATTTGATCCTAAGGACCCCATTGTCTGCTACCACTGATGCTTTCGAATCAAGCAGGGATTAAAGCACGGTGCCAAACGCTCTACCAATGGAGGGGAGGATGGTTGTGTATTCCTTTGAGGGCCCCGGGAAGCGGTGCGTCATCGGGAATCAGAGAACATAGTGTGTCGTGTCCATGTCCTCCACTGTAAAGCCATGGTACCAAGGGAAAAGATACACCAAATGCAAGCCAAGGAGGATGGGGCTCTGCTCCACAAGGGTCAAGGCAGTAGCAGGAGAGCTCTGGACGAGGAAGACGCCTTATCCTGAAGTGATTGTACTGCATGTTGCACCTGTTGCTTGTCGGCTGGAGAAAGGATAACCTTAACAGCTGTGGGATTCGACGGTGCTGCCATAGAGCCCCTCCGGCTAGACCAAGGATGTCCACCAAGATTTTCTTTCTCCGAACAAATACAAAAAAAACTCCCGCCTATGAAGAAGGGGGAAAGAAAAAAAAAAGTCAACTGGAAGGTCGGCAGGGGGGTTGCCTCACCCCCAAGAAAGGCTAGGAAGAGCCTTTGAAGAAAGAGACACCTCGAAGAAGCCCATTGCGACCCAAACCCAAACACACCCAAGGCCCAAGGGTCGAAGGAGTCGAGAAAGGGCTGGAAGGTTGCAAGGAGGTCCTTTGAAAAAGGACGTGGGAGGAGAGAGGAGGAGGGAACAGGGGAGAACGGGGCAAGATGGAGGCGGGAAGGAAGTGGGGCGGAGATGGGAAAGGAAGCGAAGGGGGAGGAGGCCGAGGGGGACGCGGGGAAGGAGGCAGAAAAGGGGGGCAAGATGGAGGCAGAGGGGGAGGTGGAGAAGAGCGGAGGGGGAGGTGGGGAAGGAAACGGAGAAGGGGGGCGAGAAGGAGGCCAGAAGGAGGTAGAAAGGTGGCAGGGGAAGGAGGCGGGAGATGGCTGGCGGGGGAAGGAGGTGGTGGAAAAAGGCTGGAGGGAGGAGGGAGATGGCGGGCGACAGGAGCAGCTAGGAAGCTCGCTAGGTAAGGGGTCACTATTAATCAATACTTAGAATTATTTTACCATGACGTAAAATTGCAAAATGATGTGCTTCAACCATGATGATTGCTCTTTTGTGCGGAAAGATTTCATTGCATGATCCCTTTGTGATTGTCTTTGTACATCGACATAGCAAGTAGTCTAGCATCAAGGAGGGAAACGTTGTCTATTCCTTTTGTGGATCTCTTATCTCATGCAATGAACGGCGTAAGGGAGATGCTAGAGGTTTAGAGAGCCAATGTGTGGACGATGGCCAGATAGGAGTCCCTCACAAAACGAAGGCGGTAAGGGAGATGCTAGTAGTGCAGATGTCACCACAATGTAAATATCCTAAGTCAAAGTACAATTGACCATTTATTTGATCATAATTAAAGAGTTTTATATGTGTTAATTACGGTCAAAGAGTTATTTTAATGGTCAAAGGATTGACTACGGTCAAAGATACTTGACTCCAGTCAAGTAAACCTGACTGCGGTCAGAGAGTGTTGACTTCGGTCAACAAGACTTGGCATGCGCCAAGAGGGTTAACCCCGGTTAACCAAGATGTGCCAACTTCGGTTGGAGAGACTTGGCTATAATTAAGGCGCCTTGACCCTTGGTCAAAGCTCTTTAATTATAATCAAGAGTGTTGACCCCGGTCAACCAGAGAAAATATATATATATTTATTTGTATATATATTTGTTTAGATGTGCACATGTGTTCAGTGGGGACGCCCACCGTGACTAGGATTAGTCCACAGTGTGTTATTTGCATGCAAAGCGCTAACAATTAATGGGTACCATGGTGGTGCGCTTTAATTAATTGTTGCAGGTACTAGGAAGGATTATTTTTCCTAAGCGAAATGGGAGCCTGACAAGCATCTAGGAGGCGGTTCGTGTGACCGAGAGCTTTGAAGACTCCAGAATGGCCCTTAGAGGCTTGTAATAGGATTTAGTCTAGATTTTAGACAAGTGGCATGTTGCCAATTTGAATGGAGCTTGAAGCTCTTGTAAAAGAAGGGATTTTTTTTCACGTTTTGTGAGAGATTTACGAGACAGCTCTAGGCTGAACTTCTGTAACAGATTTTCTTGAATGAATAAAGACCTTCGGGGGGGTCCAGCCCGACAATTTGTCCTGGGTCCTAGTGTATCTTCAGAGAGAGGGAGTGAGGGAGAGCTTTTGAGAGTAAAATTCCGTTGTTGAAGTGAAGCCATAGCTGTTTTTCACCGGTCAGTCTGGTTTTATTGGTATCAGAGCATGGCTTCACAGTTTCCTTAAACTGTGACGATCCAAGAGACAAGGAGAGAAAGAAAGCATAGACCCACCGTGACCTTGTATAGTACGGGGTAAGCGTGACGTGCAGGCGCAAGTGTACTTGAGAAAAGGAGGTAGTCGCCAAATTGACGAGGACCATTACGACAACAACGCATAGCTTGTTGGCGAAGGCAAAGTGTGGTGATTAAGCGTCTGCAAACAGAAAAGCTGGACGAGAACTGGAAAGCCTGAGCGAATCTGGTTTCAGTAGTACAAGCGATCGACGCAAGCACTAGTCACGGGATTTTATTCGGAGGTCTCGCCGTGAGCAGAAGATTTTGTCCATCGCATGGAGCTTCCGATGCTATGCGTCAAGTTGCAAGTATAGATTATCAGGTGATGTAGATTCGTCATATATGGTCAGGCATGGAGAAGGTGCGAAGGAGCAGACCCTGTAGACGGAGACTTTTGCCGGATTTCGTATTCGTGCGACGTTGACGGACGTGCATGACGACCTTGGATTTTGCCAGCCAAGGTTTAACCTTAGGCTTACGTGGCAACCAACAGGGTAGATGACGTGGCACACGTGTACATGTGGCATGCACAGAGCTGACGTGGCAGACACGTGTGGATGCTGACGTGGCAGACATATGTGGATGCTGACGTGGCAGCATATGCAGGGTGATGACATGGCAGGACACGTGGCAGATGGGTTAGAGCAACCCCTGTCAATATTAACTACAGTTAGTCAACCATGGTTTTGTTGACCTTGGTTAAAGGTCCAGCCAATTTGAGCTAACCAGACCAATCTGGTTAAGAGAACTCAATCTCACTTACTTAGACTCTGGTTAGAGTCTAGTTCAGTTGACTAGACTGGTTCAGTTAACCAGATTTCAGTCTGGTTCAATTATTTTAGAATCCAGTTAATCTGGTTAAGAGGTCTAACTGCAGACTAACCAGACCAGAACCAGTCAGTCTGGTTAGAGTAACTAGCCAATTACTCTATCTGGTTACTGTTCTTTTCCACAAAAAAAAAAAAGAACAGTTGCAGAGACTGTTTCTGCTAGCAATTTTCACCTGCTTGTCAGACTTTTACTGTCAGAAAAGCAGCAGAAAAACAGAGAAAGCAGAGAAAACAGAGAAAGTAGATCTCTACTGTCAGAAAACAGCAGAAAAACAGAGGAATCAGAGATTTGCAGAAAAAGAGTATGCATGCCTTTGAGCAGTAAAAAGAGGGAAAAACAGATGCCTTTTGAAGCCATCTGCAGCAGCCAGAAAAGGGCAATATAATTGTTGATGCTTTGGCAACTGTGTGGGTATATGCCTTGAACTGACAGCTAGTACTGGCATAGATTGTAAATGCAAAACACCTCTTGTTGAGGTACTTTTTCTGTTGAAAAAGCAAAAGTAGAGTGCATCAGTTACCCGCACTGTGTGAGAAATCTGCAGATCTCAGAATATGGATCAATCACCTATCCAGTGGGATTCACAAGATAGGGATGTACATCCAGGACAAAGAAATGTGCCGCAAACTCAACAAGAATTTGAACAGATGGTACGCACTCGTATACGAGAGCTGGAAAATCTCAAAAGGGATCCCAAGGCTCAGCATTTGTTTCAAGCAGAAGCTATGCCTAATCCAGTATATGACGTGCCAATGCCGGAGGCACACTCTCGTGTACAGCCTGAGAGAGAGAGATCTCATAGATCTCATAGGAGACGGTCCCATAGTAAAAAGAGATCGAGGCATCATCACCGATCTCCTAGTCCATCATCGTCTACCTCGAGTTCGACCTCTGTGTCTTCTTCTTCCTTATCAGATAAATCATCCAGGAAAAGAAGAAAACACGAGAAGTCTAGGAAGAGAAAGTCTTCCAAAGCGACCAAGGAATTTAAAGAGGGAGGAAAATCTGTCAAGTTTATGACCTACAATGGACAGTATGGTCATACAGACAAAGCATTGCAGTTTATCAGACAGTTTGATGTTGCATTCGGTACAGAAAAATTTTCAGAATCCTCCAAATTAAGAATGGTCAGTTTACACTTGACAGCAACGGCTATCCACTCCACTGGTATGGCTGCATCTATCTACTGCATCTTGGCTGCACTGACCGCAGATGGGTCAGCCCCAAGGAAGTGGAAGGGCTTCAAGAAAGCCTTCTACCAGCAGTTCATGCCTAAACAGTTTAGAGACCATGTTCTTCAAGATTGGGACAGCTTGCACATGGATGCAGGAGATACAGTGGATGGGTACAACCAAAAGTTCTGGGATGCTTATTTGCAGGTTGCACCGTTCAAAAAGATCTCCAAAGGCACCCAGATGAGGAAGTACAGAGCAGGTCTCACTCCAAGAATTCAGGCAGTAGTGAATGCTTTGGGGGCAAAGAATATTCAAGATCTTATGCATTCAGCTTCAGTAGCGGGTCTTGTGCCGCTACAAGATCCATCTACAGTGCCATCCTTGCATGCAGGACGTGCTGATAAAAAGAAAACTGATTTTACAAAATCAGAAAAGAAAGAGTACCCAAAGGCTGAAAAGAAAGGGTTTCAGCCTCAGAAGCCGAGGGATACTCAGTTTTCAAAGACTTATAAGGGCAAATCTCTATTCACCCCTGAACAGATAGCGGAATTCCGTAGAGATGGGAAATGCTTCAGGTGCGGAAAAGAGGGGCATGTGGCTGCCCAGTGCCCAGAAAAGCCTTCAGCATCGAAGGGAAAAGAGGCAGAGAAGCCACGAGGACTGCAAAAGCCAATGGCAGGGGGAATTCTTGATATATTGGGTCATGCTTTGAACCCAGAAGAACGAGAATTACTGCTATCATGGGGCCAAGTTAGAGACCAGCAAGCGCTAATTTTATTTGATCCAGGGGCTACTGATAATTTCATATCAGAGGATCTAGCCCTGAGGCTGGGAATAAAGACGGAAGAGTTAGGCAGGGCTTTGGATGCCGATCAAATGTTTTGTGGGAATCCTGTGCCAGTTACTCCCTTGATAGGGAAGCTCCGTCTTCATGTTCAGAGTTATGTGGATCAGGAAGACTTCTTCATTTCTCCACTGAAACATTATGATGTAGTTTTGGGGATGCCTTGGTTTCACCGCAAGGCAGTGAAGTTGACTCTTCCTGAAAGAGTGCTGGAGTTTGTGCATAGGGGGAAAAATCAGCATTTAATTGCCAGGAATAAAGGGGACACTATCCCCATTGTATCTGATGTTTCATGCGGTAAAGCAATAAAGCCTGCAATTTCTGCGTACATGGTTTTTGTAAAAGAAAAAGAGAATGATATGCATGCTGAAATGAATGATGTAGACAAAGATAAGTTTCAGTTTCTGGTAAACTTTAAAGATTGCTTTTCTGATGTTTTGCCAGGGGAGTTACCCCCAGAGAGACCTGAAGATCATCAGATAGAGTTAATGCCTGGTAGTGAGCCACCAAATAGACCCCCTTATAGAGTCAGTGCGACTCAGAGAGAGGAGATTATGGCTCAGGTACAGGACTTGCTGTCCAAAGGGTTGATTCAGCCCAGCTCGTCTCCTTTTTGTTCCCCTGTACTGTTAGTACAGAAGAAAGATGGTTCATTCCGTATGTGCGTCGATTATCGCGCACTGAACAAAATGACCATCAAGAATAGATTCCCTATTCCGCGTATTGATGATGTCCTGGATCAGTTAAATGGAGCTTCAGTTTTCAGCATGATAGACTTAAAGAGTGGCTACCACCAAGTGAGGATACAGCCTCAGGATGTGCATAAGACAGCATTCCGCACAACATTCGGGTTGTATGAATACTTAGTGATGCCTTTTGGGTTGACAAATGCTCCAGCCACATTCAATAGAATGATGGATCGCATCTTCCGGAAGTACAGGCATTTTACAGAAACTTTCTTTGATGATATCTTAGTTTTTTCCAAGACAGAGGAAGACCACAGAGAACATCTTGCTATAGTGTTTCAAGAGCTGAGAAATCATCAGCTCTATGCAAACAGCAAGAAAAGTGAGTTCTTCTTGGAAGAAATCCACTATCTGGGGCATATAATATCCAAGAATGAGATACAAATGGATCCAGCGAAGATCCGTGCCATTCAGGAATGGCCAGAGCTGAAAACTGTGCATGAAGTTCGAAGCTTCTTAGGCTTGTGTTCTTACTACAGAAGGTTTATCACGCATTTTGCTGATATCGCAGCTCCATTACATGACCTCACTAAGAAAAATGCAGCCTTCACATGGGGATTATCACAGAAGAAAGCATTCAATACACTCAAGGAGAAGTTGACTACAGAGCCTATTCTGGTACTCCCGGATCTTTATCAGTCTTTTGATGTTGATTGCGATGCTTGTGGAGAATGTGTTGGGGCTGCATTGCATCAGAATGGTCATGTAGTAGCCTATGAAAGCAGGCGACTTCGGGATGCGGAAAGATATTTAGGAATCTATGAGAAAGAGTTATTGGCTGTAATTCATGCCATCCATACATGGAAACACTATCTTTTGGGTGCAGATTTTACTGTTAAAACAGATCACCAAACTTTAACACCATATTAGAGAATTTGGGAAAATTCCAATACTTTGGGAATTTTCTTTTCAGTCTAGCTTTTGTTATATCTTGAATATCACAACTTCAATATTGGCGGAGTTTATTCTTTTAGAATCTACTCTTCAAGATCTTTCCGATGACATGTCAAATGAGGGGGCTTTGACAAAAGCTTGAAAGGATTCACAGTTACCCCATTTTAAGATCTTTGTAAAATGGGACTTGGGATTTTTCCAAATTCCCTAATATGATGTTTAAAGTCTGAAATACTTTTTGACTCAGACCAAGCTTTCAGAAAAGCATATGAAATGGGCAAACATGCTGTCAATGTATCATTTTCAGATTGTCCATACTCCAGGAATTCGGAACAGAGTGGCAGATGCCTTGTCCCGAAGACCCCAGGTCAATAATGTAACTATTGCTTATCATCAAGACCTGGAAAGCATGAGGGAGCAATATGCTCATGATTCTGATTTTGGTGAAATTTTACAGCAAATGCAAGAAGGGCAATCCACCAATCACTATTCCCTGAAAGATGGGTATTTAATGAAAGATGATTGCCTATGCATCACCCAGGAGATGAGGAAAAAGATTTTGGGGGAATGCCATGCACCTCCCTATGCTGGACATAGAGGAATTACAGCAACAACTCTAGCCCTAGAGAGGTATTTCTTTTGGCCAGGAATGCGGAAAGATATACATCAGTTTGTTACTGAATGCCTTACGTGTCAGAAAATCAAGTATGATAGACGGAAGGCACCTGGCCTACTTATGCCTCTTCCCGTCCCTCAGGCACCATGGGAAAGTATTACAATGGACTTTATTTTTTATTTGCCGAGATCAAAGTCAGGGAATGATGGGATTTGGACTATCATAGACAGATTCAGCAAGCAAGCTCATTTCATTCCGGTTCGCAAAACCATAAAGGCAGATCATATGGCTAAGCTGTTCATGTCACAGATCTTTAAACATCATGGTATAACTAAGTCCATTGTTAGTGATCGAGATCCCAGAATGACCAGTCTATTCTGGAGAGCTTTATTTGATAACATGGGGACGAATCTGAATTTTTCTTCTTCTTTCCATCCCCAGACAGATGGTCAAAGTGAAGTAGCAAATTCTACCATTTTGGATATGCTGAAATGCTACGTGGGTGACCAAAGTTCAGACTGGGAAAAGTACCTACCGTTAGTAGAGTTTACTTACAATAATACAGTACATAGCTCTACAGGGAAAGCCCCTTTTGAAATCATATATGGGAAAGTGATTTTGCCACCTATATTGAGGACCAAAGATGAAATATTTGCAGCTGATCAGTTTGTAAGAGACCTCCAGACAGCTTACAGCCAAGTCCGGACAGCTATTGAAAGGTCTCAAGAGAAACATAAAAGAGCTGCAGATAAACATAGGAGACAGTTAGATCTCAAGGAAGGGGACTGGGTACTTCTGAGGTTTGAAAAAGCTAGGCTCCGTAAGTTTAAAGGCAAACAGAAAGTGTATGCAAAGTTATCTCCCAGATACTATGGCCCTTTCAGGGTTACAGAAAGAATAAATGAGGTTGCATACAGATTAGCATTGCCAGAGCATTGGAGGATTCACAATGCATTCCATGTGAGTCTTCTAAAGAAATTTCAAGGACCAGAGCCTACAGAACCAGTATCAGAAGATCCACCAGAAGTGGATGAGCTGGAGGAAGTCCTTCAGCCAGATCAAATTGTGTACCATATTGTACGTAAAGGCCCTCAGGGTAAGGAATTTTACAGGTATCTTATAAAATTCAAGAATTATATGGCATTAGATGCCAAGTGGATGGACGAAGACATGTTATCCGATCATCCACAGCTTTTGGATGTTTACACGGAAGCTTTTCAGTTGAGGTCAACTGAATAGAAGCCGAGGGGATGTCACCACAATGTAAATGTCCTAAGTCAAAGTACAGTTGACCATTTATTTGATCATAATTAAAGAGTTTTATATGTGTTAATTACGGTCAAAGAGTTGTTTTAATGGTCAAAGGATTGACTACGGTCAAAGATACTTGACTCCAGTCAAGTAAACCTGACTGCGGTCAGAGAGTGTTGACTTCGGTCAACAAGACTTGGCATGCGCCAAGAGGGTTAACCCCGGTTAACCAAGATGTGCCAACTTCGGTTGGAGAGACTTGGCTATAATTAAGGCGCCTTGATCCTTGGTCAAAGCTCTTTAATTATAATCAAGAGTGTTGACCCCGGTCAACCAGAGAAAATATATATATATTTATTTGTATATATATTTGTTTAGATGTGCACATGTGTTCAGTGGGGACGCCCACCGTGACTAGGATTAGTCCACAATGTGTTATTTGCATGCAAAGCGCTAACAATTAATGGGTACCATGGTGGTGCGCTTTAATTAATTGTTGCAGGTACTAGGAAGGATTATTTTTCCTAAGCGAAATGGGAGCCTGACAAGCATCTAGGAGGCGGTTCGTGTGACCGAGAGCTTTGAAGACTCCAGAATGGCCCTTAGAGGCTTGTAATAGGATTTAGTCTAGATTTTAGACAAGTGGCATGTTGCCAATTTGAATGGAGCTTGAAGCTCTTGTAAAAGAAGGGATTTTTTTTCACGTTTTGTGAGAGAGATTTACGAGACAGCTCTAGGGTGAACTTCTGTAACAGATTTTCTTGAATGAATAAAGACCTTCGGGGGGGTCCAGCCCGACGATTTGTCCTGGGCCCTAGTGTATCTTCAGAGAGAGGGAGTGAGGGAGAGCTTTTGAGAGTAAAATTCCGTTGTTGAAGTGAAGCCATAGCTGTTTTTCACCGGTCAGTCTGGTTTTAGCAGAGGTAGTGTGCCGAGTGACATTCAAACGGGACTCCTTGATAGAGACATAAACAAGGATGCAAGAGTGCGAGGCTGGAATGTCACATGATAACTTTCCACTTTCTGCACATTGCTCCACCTTATTCAATCAGTGGAGATTCCTTTATTAACAAGGTCAGTGGAGGTTCCTTAACAAGGTTGGTGGAGGTTCCTTTGCTAAAAATGTTCACCAAGTAGATCTTGTTGAAGCACGAAATTATATCGATAAATTTCAACATGAAGACTCGGGCTGTGCCGGCAGCAAACAAGCGTTCCCTGGCCATGGCTTCTCGGTGGTATGGGAAGAGTACCACATGGTGCAAGAGACGGCGAGGCAGCAAGCTTCCTCGAGAATCTAATACATAATTGAGTGAAGCTGCACCAAGGAACGTAGCCAGCAACTCGTGAGCTATCCCGCAACAGACCTGGTGGGTGGTGTTGTCTTCTTCATCAAATCCGAGCTAGAGTGTGATTCCGAAACGAAGAATGCAGATGGACAGGGAGGAAGAGGGAAGGCAGGGGAACGGGAAAGTGTGGAGAAGCGCAGGGGAAGCAGTTGAAGGGAGGAGGTGGCTATGGTGAAGTGCAGCAATGCTCAAATCTTGACAAAGTTCACCACAAAAAAAGAACTCTTTGAGAGAGAGAGGTCATAATTCCTTGACCAGACGGTTCATAGTCACGATTGCTGGCTATCGAAGGGGCTCTACTTTGATGGAACAAAGATCACACCCTTGGCCAAGCAAAAGAACACAAAAGTAGAACTCTTTGAGGGAGAGAGGTCATACTTCCTTGACCAAATAGTTCGTTATAAAGGCTAGAGACTCAGTTCCTAAACCCCTATAATGCTAAAGAAAAGTGGCACTGATCTATTCCATATGTTTGCAGCAGTTTACAAAGCTCAAAATGATAAAAGAACATACTTGCCGTACCCTGCCTAGCTACCAATAGTCATTCCAATGCACATCTCTTTAAGGATGGCTTCAGGGCAAGAAGGAGGCCAAATGATGGCCGTAAAACAAGGTTCCTCCTTTAGATGCAAAGGAAAAGATTGAAGAGCACAGCTTGTTGCTTGCAAAACAAACAGACTAGACAACAGCTAACGATAGTGAAACCTATATCTTAGGCAAGAAGGGTGCACCCAATGACATAGAAAGGCCCATCACTTCAAACCCTACGTTAGCAGCAACCATGGCACATGCCTTGCATAGTGGAGAAATGTATCTTTTCAATAGAGTCTTGCTAACTGAGCTTGATACTCTTCAAATACAGTCCCTATGGGTTTTCTTAACTGCATACTAAATTTCTCTGAGAGAATCTTGCCATACTTTATTTAAAATACATAAATACAATTTTGTATATGCTAGAACTAATGCACAAATACTCAGTTACATCAAGTGTTTCTGACAGCTCATCCCTCATATCTGCAGTTTTCTACCTGTGGATATGATATCATCCATATAAGAGAAGACCAATTTGGCTTAATGGGACTCATTATGAAACCCTTTGTCACTTCTCTTCACAAAACACATATCCATTGCTAGGTAAATTCATTTATTGCATATCTTTACTTTTTGAAATTTCAAGTGCTTTAAAATAGGATGTTTGCCAAAAGAATGCATATGTTTTCCTACTGTTCAGCTAGGTACTAGTTGGCTAGGACCTAGCATTTGAGGATGGACCTCCATTGAAGGAGTTATGGGCATTAGTGTCCCACAAGTTAAGACATATCTCTCTAAGAGAAACATAAGACCACACCCCACCCGACTACCCAAATATGGGACCAATCAATGCATAGAATGCAGACCAACCAGCAACTATTAAAGAGGATGTTTGCAGTAGCCTTGAAAGCGTCAAAGAGATACAAAACAAGCCGACAAACTAATAGGCCTAATAGTTTATGTGAGAAGGCCAACCAAACTCAAACTAACCCTAGACTAGCCCTTTGAATAGAGCTAATTGCCGAAACCTAAGGATGAAACAGAAGTCAAATCGGAGTAGTAGTGGTTACCTAAATTGATTTTGTAGCCGGTCAAATAAAAAGTAACCTTAGTTCACAATTTCAGCGTGACGTGGCATGCTGATTTGGCATGATGATGTGGCATGATGACTTGGCATTGATGGTGTGGCATGCTGAGGTGGCAGCCTTGACATGTGGCACAGGACACATGGCAGCAGCCTGTGGGGATGTGGATCGCCATGCATGAACCATGGCACCACTTGTAAATGCAGGAACTACCATCCCCATGCAGCCCACCAAAATTCAAGGGAGCCAGCCCCCATGCCAAATTGGGCATATGCTTCCACGATTTCCCCCCCTCAAGAAAGACTCCCACGTTTTTGAAGCTTCCCCTCCTAAATCTATAAAAGAAACACTCCCCCACCCTCATTTGGACATAGTTTTCTCCCCTTCTTGCTGGTGCATACTCCCCTGCAGCCTCTCCTGCAGCAGCAGCTCCTCCTGCCCCTGCAGCTTCTTCCCCATGCAGTCCAGCAGCAGCTCCTCCTGCAGCAGCAGCAGCCCCTTTTCTGCTCCTTCCTCTGCAGCAGCCCCTTGTAACAGCAATTCCATAGCAGCAGCAGCAATAGCAGGTTCTTGCAAGCAACATCTTTCTCTGCCACAGCCCCTCCTCCTACAGCCCCTCTCTATGCAGAAATTCTTCCTACAGCAGCAGCTCCTACTGCAGCCTCTCTCTATGCAGAGATTCTTCCTACAGCAGCCCCTACTACTACAGCCTCTCTCTCTCTCTCTCTGCAGAAATTCCTCCTAGAGTACTTCTCCTACAGCATCCCCTTCTGCAAGCTGCCCCTACACAGTCCTGCAGCAGTAGTTTTCCCTATGCAATCTTACTCCCTCCCAACAGCTACACTCTAGATTCAAGGCAAATCCGTAGCAGATTTACATTGTTTTCTACATAGCTTTTAAAGTTACGTCAGAGATCTGGAAGACACAGTTATGCTATATCGAAATCCCCATTTTCAAAGAACTGGTTAAGTGTTCAGGCATCTTCCCCTCAGGATCGGAGAGCCCTTGGAGCCTTGAGCACCCTAGCTAGGCTATCCCTTGAGACATTGTCTATGCATACAGACTTACTGCTCAGCCTTGAGCTTCATTTTCATGTCTTGTGCATAGCTCTGGCTATAGTCTAAGCCCCTGTTCCAGAGATTCCCTGGGCAGTGATCTGGGTTCTTGGAAACAGGATGCAATGCCACAAATCCAAAAACCAAAAAGCGTGCCCTCAAGAGAAACCTGATCCAACAATATCATAGGCTGTTTTCCAAAATCCAAAACAAAATACCAAGATCTTGGCATGTGCAGTATTTTTCCCCAATTATGGACAATAATTGTCTTTATTAGACCTTTGCTCGCCTCTCTTTTGCAAGGAGAGTCTTCGTTGCTGACTAAACCCTATTGGCTATCATTCTTGTAATGCCATCTTGCCTCCCCCCCCAAAAGAAAAAAAGAAGAGAAAAGAAACTTCTATTAAAACTTGAAAATCAACCATAGAAATCAGCAATCCAGAAGGCGCTGATCATGGAGAAAGGAAGATCATATGACTGTTGTCAAAAAAACCTCTAGGACTCATGCCAGAACCTTTCAGTTTCTGGGGGGTGAAACAATGTCTAAAATACTTTGATCTTGACCAAATCCAATCTAAGACCCTAGCACGGTGATCGGATGCAGCTGGTGTAAATTGGCCACCTCCTCCCCTTTGAGGTAAGCAATCATTCACTTGAGTCCATTGCAAGAAGTCTCCCAACAAGGATCACCAGATCACCCCACCTAAACCTGAAGGCCAACCTAACATGCTGCCAGCCCACCTAGTCTCGTTGTAGAGAACTTGGAATTTGGATGTACTACCAAACTAAAGTAAGGATTTCGACAGCATTTGCAAAATTTAGTATTTTATGAAATGTCAATTTTTGCTATGTAAAAAAAAGGTCAATCTATAAACTCGCTTGTTTCTCCACAATTTTTGGATATCTATTCCCGAAAGATTCCTTTTAGTTGCCATTTCGATGTGACATTGCCATTTCAAATGTAATGTTGATTGGAATGCACATGGTGACTTGTCTAGTCCTCTATTGATTCTAGGTCATGGCCCTACTTTAGCTTCCATCAAATGACCTGTGATGCCTTCTTTGTAAAATTAACATTTCATAGCTTCTTTTTTTGCCATTCAAATTACATTGCCCTCTACCGACTGGTCTAGCCCTTTCTTTTGCCCAGGCCTGTGCCTCTTGTACCCAATTTGGGAATCTATTCCTAAAAGATTCCTTTTAGTTGCCATTTCAATGTGACATTGCCGTTTCAAATGTAATGTTGATTGGAATGCACATGGTGGCTTGTCTAGTCCTCTATTGATTCTGGGTCATGGCCCTACTTTAGCTTCCATCAAATGACCTGTGATGCCTTCTTTGTAAAAATAACATTTCATAGGTTCTTTTTTTGCCATTGAACTTCCATGGCCCTCTGCCACCCCTTTCTTTTGCCCAGGCCTGCGCCCAATTGTATACTACAGTCTGATGTTGTTGCTGGCCTAGTCTCCCATGTGTCATACTCCTTTTTGCCTGCCTTTCTTGCAAGACTCATCTGTATTTCAAAACTTTATTTCATAGTTTCATCTCCTCGTCGAAGGAACCAACACCCTCAATGTCCTCACTCCTAGTGCTATCTAGAGTAGAAGTGAATCCTTGGGCAATGCTAGTATGTCCCCTCTCCTAGTGCCATCTAGAGTAGAAGTGATTCCTTGGGCAATGCTAGAACCAAAACCCTCAATGTCCTCACTCTAAGTGCTATCTCGAGTAGAAGTGATTCCTTGGGCAATGCTAGTATTGACCAGCTACTTTCAGCTTGCTGTATAACACCTGGATGCAGAAGATTGTGCAATGATGACACCAATATTTTAATTTTAAACTACTATGAAACTATGAAACTCCAACCTGCTCTGTTATCCATCGTACCCCCTCTCTCTCTCTCTCTCTCCCCTCTGCCTTTGTTGGAGTTGCTTTCTCCCTCGAAGCTACACTGCCCTGTGTTGGAGTTCTATTCTTGCAATTGAGACTCTTGGTTCTCCTATTACAAGCTCTTCAAGCATGGTGAGGAACAAGGCTACAAGACCATGCAATATTGTGACTTCTCATGTGTTCCACAACACCAAAAATGCATTGGACGAGTGAATATTTTGCACCTACAGCTTGTATGACTGGATAGTCATGAAAGGAAAGCCAAGGGTCCACATAAGCTTCCCAAGAGCAACATAGGTGATATCTTGCATAAATGGAAGGGGCCGCATCTTGAAGTTTAATTTTGGCAAGGAAGAATGGATTGAAAACGTACAAAATGTGTAAATGGGAAAATACAGGGGATCCACATGCCCAGGCTGACTTGGTTGAGAAAAGGCCTACAGAAGTGGGCCTCTGACCACTGAAAGTGTTGCACGATTACCTAGCCCAATAGTCCCATCAATGGAAACTTGGCTGGCCTATATACAGCCCCATAACCAGCCTAGACCATGTGCTCAATATCAGCCATGTCTGCTGAGTCCTAACCAAGGGGCGTCATTGGCTGCTCAAAACCAAAACAAGAAGTATGGTCTGTTGCTGCCCATGTGGCAGCCTGTCTGCTGCCCGCATGGCAGTCCCATATGGCATCATAATTACCCATAATACTGCATGTATAAGGCCCCATTGTACTCCTCATTTCCGGGCAAAAAAGTGGGGCATTGACCCTATTTATCCAACAGTCTCACAAGTACTGTAATCTCCACAGCTAAAAAGTTTTCTTTAAAGGAAGCCTTAGAGGCTAGAGTGACCTAGGATTAGCCACATAATCCTTTGGAGCTTGATCAAGTGATAATTTGCACTTTCAGTTAAATATTGTGCAGAATCCACTCCACACATAGGCGTTATCGTCCATTATATCACTATCATTTTCATTGATCAAAATATGAATGGCGTTCGGTGGGAACGTTTTTACTCCACATTTCACTGCTAGAGTTGAATTTCTAATGGCAGTTAACTGAGTCCAAAGCACATAAGTGTGTATTAGCTTTGTCCAATCACTATGGAATAACTTTTCTTACCCAAAGTTAATGAATAAATCCCACCATCCAAGAGCACCAACATCTCCTGCAAAAGTGTCAAACCGCAAAAAACAATCACACACCATAGAACTTTTAGGGTTATAAGGTTAACACTGAGCATTCCCTTTACGCCATAAAACCATGGACAGAATTTGGCATGAAATTGGAGTTCCTTTGCACTTGAAAAAGTGTACTCAGCCACATCGACATGAGGGATTTCTAAATTGCCAAGGAAGCAATTATCTCAAATATAAATCAAATATGAAGTACAAAGCCAGATGTAGTTGAAAACAAATGTTTATTTTCCAGAAGGCTCATAGCATATCATTGTTTATCTCCTAAAATGAAAAGCAAGAGAAGCTTGCAACATTGCTCAACAATATATATCTGAGTGTGTTATACAGGCAACGTTTTTAATATATTTTGTATGTGATTTGAAAAATTATTGTAGATTCTTATCATAAGTCAACTCACTCGTACCACTAGTGACATGTTAGGTCTTAAATCCAAGCTTTTTTGTGCCTTTAAAAACTGAGCACTTCTGGACAGTCCAATGGCTGTCCATGCTTCGTCAAACTTTTAAGAAATCTTCCAGCCTCCTCTTAGAAAAAGAGCCTTGCTTGCTGCAAGTTTTTCCAAAACTACTTATCACTTGGCTGATTCTTTAACTTCCTCATGAGCAAGCAGCCAATCTTCCCAATCAGACTTTCTCACGGAGACGTATGCTCCAGCATATCCTCCAAAGTCTGATTCACCCTCTCAATATGTCCCTTGAATTCCGGATGATTAGCTGAACTGATATTAAGCTGAGTACCCGATTTCCGGAACACAACTCTCTAGAAATGCCCAGTAAACTTGGGATCTATGTCACTAACTATTTCAGCCGACAAGCCATCTAGGCTAAATAACTTGTCAACAAACACATGCGCGAGCTACGTGGCTGTAATGGACTCCTTAGTGGGTATGAATCTCGCCAATTTGGTTAACCGATCCATGATAACTCAAATCGCATCAGTCCCATGAGAGGTGAGTGGTAATCGAACCACAAAATCCATAGAAATACTACCATTTTTTCTTTGGTATTTCCAGTTGAAATCAAATTCCTGCATCAATTCCAGGTTTGATGCTTACAAAAACCCCTCACAGAAGAATTGTCCACGTAGACTACAAAAGTAGAGCTATACAAGTAGTGTCTCCACTTTTTCAGCGCATGAATTACAACATATAGCTCTTTCTCATGCATCGGTCACCTATACTGTGGCTCAAATAGCTTTTTACTACTGGTCTACCACCTTGGAACAATGCTGCTCCAATGGTGTAGTCACTAACATCCGTGTCAACCACAAAAGGTTTACTCAAGTCGACCATCTGCAGGATAGGAGCTGTGGTACCTGCATGTTTCAACTCCTTGAAACACGCATTTAGCTCCTTTGTCCACATCATGGGTTTATACTTGTTGTATTTACCCTTCTCCACCCCTTGAGTAATTTTGACAGGGCAATGCTATCTTAGCATAGTTCCAGATGCGAGTCTGGGAAAAATTCACTAATCCCAAAAAGGATTTGACTTCGGTAATTCTTTTCAGAATAGGCCACTCACATACCTTCCTGACTTTCTCATAGTCAATACAGACACCTTTCAAAATGACGTGTCCAAGGTTCGTGAGTTCCTGCTTCAGAAATTCACACCTAAAAAGCTTAGCATAGAGCTTCTCTTGCTTGAGTATGGCTAGCACAATCCTCAAGTGCAGGTCATGCTCCAAGAGAGCCTTACTGTGGACTAGAATGTCATCCAAAAACACCACCACAAACACTCCCACATATTGACTAAATAGATCATTCATCATCTGCTGGAATGTTGCTGGTGCATTTGTGAGTCCAAAGGGTAGAACCAAGAAGTCCTTCGGTAGATTATTAACAAAGAACAACCTCTGGACTTGCTAACTAAAATCTGGAAAATTTGCAACCGAGTTCCTGGAGTCTTGGATGTACTGCTCCAGAGTCTTCGAACCTTTCCATAGGTTCTAGAGCTTCCTAAAGTTGTCATACTCATCCGGCTCTTGTAGGAATTCCTACGTGAATGCTTCACTGAGCTCTTGCCAAGATTTAGGAGCTGTAGGCTTTGCTTTTAATTCACGCCACCATCTGAATGCCTTGCCTTGTAGATACATCTCTATGAGAGTAGGTCTAATGTCATCTGGGTAATCCACGATGGCAAAGTGTGCCTCCCATTTGTTTAGCCAAGACTCGCATATTCGGGAGTCCTTTTCCCCTGAATACACCTCAGGAGCAAAAGTGGGCATCCAAAAATGTCTCTTATGAGCCTCTTGGCTCTGCTGTAACAAAATTTGCTGCTGATGAAGGTGCTGAACCTGTTGGAATAGCCCTTTGCAGCGCAGCAGCATCTATCTAGACCATCTTGTTAGAAATCGACCAACAGAGGGTACGCACAGCGGAAGACTGATAGAATAGCCTAGGAGCTCACACAGTGTGTGGGGTGAGTGGAATCACAAACTTCTTAAACTTACGTGCTTCAAATAGATGTGCGGACTCATCAGTAGACAATGATCCAGCCAGATATAGAAGCTACCAAAAGAATATATTTCCATCCAAAACTATGGACACAATACAAAGAGAAATAGATCCAAAGTCCCACCAGAGCATGGTCCTTTGATCCCTACTATCTGCTGGATATCTCTAGAACTTTGAGCCCGCGTGCTCCACCTCAATGTATGTAGACTCTCTGTCCAGATCTCAGCACGTTGCTGCCCTGGCAGACAGCCTAGGTCTCAGCCTCACTCTAGAGCTATGTCTGCAGCAACACTTGCACTCCTTCACCTCCTGGATGTAGGCCCAAGGATGGTGCTTTGCTGCTCCTTTATGTCCTGATGGATGCAGTTAAGAGGCCCGAGTGCCTCTTTTTATAGGGGCTGAGCCCCCCAAAACCAACCCGACCCCTCAGCCGACTTTTACTGGGCCCTACCGGGCTGACTTTCTGCAGCCTCCTCCTGCCCTATATAAGGGCTAAGGCTAGGCCCTTTGGGCCACTGCCTGGCCCCAAAGGGCAGCCCATATTGGGTCCTTCCCTTGGGTCATCGAAGGCCAGTGTGGCTGGCCTGCCATGGCCACCACCCCTGCCCTTTTCCTTGTCCTGTAGCACTTCTTCCAGGCCCATCGCCTGCGCCAAAGATTGTGCGACCTGGCTGGCCTTCTCCAGCTGCTTCTTGCCACACGTCTCTCTCCGTACAGGGCCGTACAATGGCCCTGCCCTTTCCTTGTCCTGTAGCACCTCTTCCAGGCCCATAGCCTGCACCAAAGATTGTGCCACCTGGCTGGCCTTCTCCAGCCACTTCCTACCTCATGTCTCTCTCCATATAGGACCATGCGGTCTCCCTCCCCCACGCTCTCCTCATTTGGGGGCTTACAAAGGCTGGATTGCGAGCCTCTTGTGAAAGGGAAGCCTCCATGATGATAGCCACGAGTGGGAAAGAGAGCCGAGGGAAATCGGATAGAGAGAGCAAGAGGGAGCAGGACGGCATCTTTTTAGGGCTGGGCGAAATTTACAGCCTAGACGACAAGAAGCGCAATGCTAAATGCAAGATCTCTCACTAGGCAGCATCTTGGGAAGGAGATAAAGATGGCTGGTTGCTGATGTGTGGCCTCAAGTAGGCCCTAGGGTCTCCTTTTATAGGCTCTGGGAGGTTGGATTTAGCCCACATTTCAGTGCAAGTATCACTCACTTTTGAGCCTCATTGACAAATCCACTTCCTACACACACATCCTCCTCGACATCGACGCATCCGACCCAGCACATAAAAAGAACCAAAGAAAAGAAATTATTTATTGTTCTTTCATCGATTGACGGTTGGTATAGATCTAGATTAGAGTAGACTAGATCGCCATAGAGGGGACACTTTGAATCTCCCCAAGTTGCCAATCTAAGCCATGCCCAAAATTCCCGACTAGTACCTAGTCGGAGTTAGTCCATACACTCACATACGGTTTCACATCATCACATTACCTGAAACCTGATGTTCATCAATTCAGTGAGCAAACTTCAAAGTGTTCAAAGGCATTGCCGATTGTTCAGTGGGCAGATAGCACATGATTTGATTTCACACACACATGCCATCACTGTAAATCCTATTAGGCTATTTCACGGCATTCTACACATCATTTCAGCCTTGTAAAGCCTCTTCGCTATTCCCGGCATCATTTGCCACAAGCCTTGTAATTCAGATTGGATTATATATATTGCAGTTCTACCTTCATCGATAGTTCATATTTCACTTGCCATAGTCAGTGTTTTGCAGTTGATTTAGACAGTGATTTTCACAACACTTTGAGTACATTTCTTGAGACAAATCAAAAATATTTCAGCTAGTAGGAAAGGGTGTCAAGGAAGGACACTTGTACAGAATGCTAGCTACAGTACCAAATTTGCATGCAATGTCAGCTCAACCGCAACAGATGCCACTATCTGCAAAATGGCACAAGAGATATGATCATGTCAATTTGAAGAGCTTGTTAGATCTCACGAATCATAATATGGCAATTGGGATTCCTAAGCTACAGTTTCTTGGAAAAGTTTGCGAAGCATGCTGTTTCGGTAAACAAAAGAGAACCAATTTTGGCAGAAGCACCTCTCGAGAAAGAGGTATTCTTGATTTGATACATACTGGTGTATGCTGTTATGCCCAGAGCCGCAGCATCAATGGTTCACTTTACTACTTGACTTTCATCGACGACTACAGTAGATATTGTTGGGTCTATTTTCTTAAAGAGAAATTTGAAGTGTTTTCTAGATTTCAAGAATTCAAAGCCATGGTAGAAAACTAGACAGGCAGAAAGATCAAAGTCATGAAATCGGATAGAGGAGTTGAATACATGTCTTCAGCACTCATGAACTTTTGCAGAAGTCACGGCATTCGAAGACAATTCACTTGTGCAGATACTCCTCATCAGAATGCAAGAGCTGAAAGGAAGAATAGTACTTTAGCAGACAGTGCTAGCTTAGTGAGAAGCATCTTTCGAATCAGTATTGGGCAGAAGCAATAGCCACTGTAAACTACTTGCTTAATCGGCACCTTCTAAGAAGGTCTCTAAGAAGACCCAGACATGGAAGTATAGGGTTGGTCTTAATCCAAAGATACAGGCTGTGGTAAATACCCAACATCATAAAGGCATACAGGATATTATGCATGCATCTTTTGTGGCAAGTTTGATGTACATGCTGGATCCCACTGCAGTGCCTTCTCTACATGCAGGGACAACAAAGAAAAAGACACCTGTTTTGAGAAGAGGGAGTATCCCAAGACCGAGAAAAGGGAGTTTCAACCTCAGAAGCTGAGGCGGCACTCATATGCCAAAAGCTTATAAAGGCAAACCTCAGTTTTCCCCTGAGCGGATAGCTATATTTTGCAGAGAGGGGAAATGTTTTAGGGGTGGAAGAGAGGGGCATGTGGCTGCCAATTGCCTTGAGAAGCCTTCGGGCTCAAAGGAGCAAAGTAAATCCCTAGTACCGCCCAAGCCGGTGGCGAGTGGAATTCTGATGTTTTGGAAAGAGTATCAAATCCACGAGAAAGAGAGCTGTTGCTTTCATAGGGCAAGATAAGAGATCAGCAAGCACTTATTCTATTTGATCCAAAGGCTAGGAATAAAGACCAAAGAGTTGGGCAGGGCCCTAGATGCCGCCGATCAGATGTTCCATGGGGACCCTGTGCCTGTTACTCCCTTGATTGGGAAGCTTTAAGTTCATATACAGAGTTATGTAGATCAGGAGGACTTCTTCATTTCCCCTCTTAACCATCATGATGTCATTTTGAGAATGCCTTGGTTTCATCGTAAGGCAGTGAAGTTGTGTCTTCCTGAAAGATTGCTTGAGTTTATACATAAGGGTAAAGTGCAACGTATCGTTGCCAGAAATAGAGGGGAGACCATCCCCATTATATCTGATGTTTCTGTTGGCAAGGCAATAAAGTCTGCAATTTCAGTGTACATGGTTTTCATTAAAGAAAGAGATTTAGAATTGCATGCTGATTTGAATGATGCTGATAGAGAAAAATTTCAGTTTCTTAAAAATTTAAAGCATCACGAGAGCTTAGTCTGTGTCAAGAAGTACCTCAGACTTTGGTGGTCAGTCTTTCCAGTAAAATCAGCACCCAAGAGATAGTGTTTCCATGTATTAATGGCATGAATCACAGCTAACAATTCTTTCTCCTAGATTCCCAGATATCCCTCAACATCCCGCAGTCTCTGGCTTTCATAAGCCACTACATGGCCATTCTGAAGAAGTGCAGCCCCACCACATTCTCCGCAAGCATTGCAATCCACATCAAAAGACTTGTATAAATTGGGGACTACCAGAATTGGTTCTGTAGTCAAGTTTCTTTTGAGTGTATTGAATGCTGTCCTTTGTGGCTCATGCCATCTGAGGCTGCATTCTTTTTAGTCAAGTCATGAAGTGAGGCAGCTATATCAGCAAAGTGCCAAATAAACCTTATGTAGTACGAGCAAAGACCCAGAAAGCTGCGTCCTTCATGAACACTTTTCAATTCAGGCCATTCTTGAATATTTTGAATCTTAGCAGAATCCATCTGAATTCCATTCTTTCTTGGGAATGATATATCCCAGAGAGTGGATCTCTTCCAGGAAGAATTCACTCTTCTTGTTGTTGGCATAGAGCTGATGATTACGCAGCTCCTGAAAAACAGTAGCAAGTCGTTCCATGTTTCTTCGGACGTAGAAAAGACTATGATGTCATCGACTAAGGTACCAATGAACAGCTTGTAAAGATGAAAGATACGATCCATCATTCAATTAAAGGCAGCAGAGGCATTTGTCAACCCAAATGGCATTGCTAAGTATTCATACAGACCAAAAGTAGGCGGGATGTTGTCTTGTGCACATCCTGTGTCGTATGCGGACTTGGCGAGCTCAAATGCGGGAGTACATCATGTAATGCATGAGGGAAAAAACAGCTCAAAATGAGCTAATAAAAAACCAAGGCGGAGGCTGAAAATGCCATCTCAACCCTAAGGGAGACTCAGAGAAGAAAGGAGATCCTCTCCAAACTCTGAAAAAAGTAACTCTCCTGGCAGTGATAACCACATTTTAGATCTATCCTCTTGGAAACTGGAGCTCCATTGAGCTGAATAGCACATCATCTATGCACGGAATTGGGAATCTATTCTTGATGGTCATTTTGTTTAGTGTGCCATAATCAACGCACATACGAAATGAACCATCTTTCTTCTTTCAATCGTGATCTACTCCAGAATTCTCCCACACGTCCCACGACAAGCTGTGTTTCCCACGACCTGAGCTGCTGGAAGCTTATTCAACTGCCACGACCTACTCCTAATTATCCTACGCTGCTCTAGACTTGCCCACAACGTACTGTGCCACTTAACTGCCAAAGCACCACCATTCAGTTTTTTGTGCCAGCCACTTGCTCCATGGAGCTGGCAGCAAATCTACCGGCGGTCACAACAGCAAAAGGCAAGCCTTTGATGACTTGTGGCATTTTTTGTCACCAACTCTTGTTTCAAATCAGGCATGACACCTGGGCGCTGCATTTTGACAAAAAAAGTTATATCCGAATCTGTCCATACACTTGTACGGCAATCCGTACAACTCTACGAATCTGTAGAGTCACATGTGCCCATCCTTTTTCTGGCTGTAAATCGTCTCTGCAGCTGTTTTTTTGCAGTTTGCCTTCAGTCTTTTTGAGGTTTCTGCTCAAATTTGCAGCACATTGCAGTCATTTGAATCTCTTTGCAGCAGCTATTTCAGCCAGCTTCGAAGCATTTGGATTGGTTTCGGGTGCCTTGGCTCAGATTTGCAACACATTCTTGTTTGATTCGAACACTGCAGTCACATTTAGGGATTTTATCTACATTAGCCCTCTTTTGGCACATTTACCCTCTCCAAAACTTGGGGCTTTTGCCAAAATTGCAGCCTTTTTCTCTCAGATTGCCTGGTAAAGCCTTGTCCTTGAATTTCTCACATTCATCTTGCAAGAAATAGGGGCTTTTGTTCCCATTGCCTTGCATTGGCCCTTGTGCATTGGGACTTGACTTTTAGGTACATTGGAGCAAATTTTTGCAAACATTTGGGACAGTCCTTTTGTAGACTTTAGGATACACACTTTGAGGGCAAATTTTGGGGATAGATTTTGCCATTTGGCTCAGTGTTTGAGCAGCCCATTTGGCAATCACATTTATAAGTACTTTGTTGTCATTTTTGGCTTGACATTTGCAAAATTGAAATCATCTTTTTGAGCAGCAAGCTCAAGAATAAGCTCTATGCCATGATCTTCAGGTCTCTCAGGGTAAATCCCCTAGCAAAGCGTCAGAAAAAACAATCTTTAAAGTTTAGAAGAAACTGAAATTTTCTTTATCTGCCTCATTCATTTCAGCATGCATTTCAACATCTTTTTCTTTTATAAAATTATAGCCGCTGAAACTGTAGACTTTATTGCTTTTCCAACTGAAACATTAGATACAACGGGGATGGTCTCCCCTCTATTCCTGGCAACCACACGCTGCATTTTACCCCCATGTTTAAACTCAAGCACTCGGTTAGCTTCACTGCCTTGCGATGGAACCAAGGCATACCCAAAACCACATCATGATGTTTTAATGGGGAGATGAAGAAATCCTCCTGATCAACGTAGTTCTGTACATGACGATAGAGCTTCCCTATCAAGGGAGTAACTGGCTCAGGGTCCCCACAAAACATCCGGTCAGCATCCAAGGCCCTGCCGAACTCCTCCGTCTTTATCCCAAACATCAGGAATAAATCCTCTCGGATAAAGTTATCTATAGCCCCGAGATCAAACAATATGAGCGCCTGTTGGTCTCTTGTCTTGCCCCAAGAAAGCAGCGACTCTCTTTCCTCTGGATTTGTCACTTGGCCCAAAACATCCGGAATTCCTCTTGCCATTGGTTTTTGCTGTCCTGGTGGCTTTCTCTGCTCCTTAGAACCCAAAGGTTTCTCAGGGCACTGGGTAGCTTCTCAATACTTTACTGCAGAAAATCTTTTACATTAGGGGGTCACATGCTATGAGTGAGAGCCCCCCCCCCCCGCCCCCCCCCCTAAGGCCTCAGGCAAGTTTCAATTGTGGGAGCGTCTAGGTCCTTTGGAATTTGTCAAACAAGTGTCAGGCATGTCGTTCTTCACTTATAACGTCTTAGCACGTCAACTCTCTCGCTAAAAAAGTTACCTCAAGATGTATTCTTGCACGACAGTGACCTCTAGGCTTCCTTTTTTGCGCATGGAGGCTGATGAACTTATGTGCAGGCATAAATTTATTCTTAGCATATGTTAATCTTTTAAGCCTTGTTTAAGAGGCTTTTATTTTTGGTTTTGAAAGTCACATTACATGTTGAGGGGGGAGAGGAGAAGGTACACATCTCTCTCTCTCTTTTTTCGGAAGAAAATTTTATTTAAAAAAAGGAAATTTTTTATATTTGATCAAAGGGCACCTTTCAATAAACTGAAGGCTAGATTATAAGATTATAAGTAGAACCCTTGATCTTCTATTCCACACATGTGAGCCATATCACTAAGCTATAAATCACTAACCATGCACAGCTTAGAGAATTTAGAAAAAAATTCCGTGCCAAAAGCTGCATCAAACTGCCTAATGAACTACATGGCTTTTTCTGTTTCGTGATACTGGCCGTCAAATGTAGCCAACCTAGCAGACTTCCCACTTTCTTTGAGCTCCTTGGACTTTGCTTTCTTGCCTGACTTCTTCTTCTTCTTATGCTTTGGCTTCAATGATCCAGAAGAAGAAGACAGAGATGAGGATGAAGAGGTAGAGCTGGAAGAAGAAGTAGAAGTTGAAGAGCCATGATGATGCTTAGCCTTCTTCTTCTTGGAACCTACTTTCCTCTTTTTGATGTCCTCATTTCAAGGTTTCTTGCTCTTCCTAGAAATATCGTCTATAGGAAAAACATGGATTGTGTCCAGGGATCTCTTTTTGGCTGTCACCTTCTGGGTTGCCCCAAAAGAAACTCTCTATTGATCTTCCTCTGCATGAGGATTTACGATCCTGTGAAACAATGGATCCCTTCTGGCTTTATGAGTTGTGCCAGTAAATGTCTGTAGGTTGCCTCAGTCTTTGACTGCACACTCTGCTCTTGCATGACCTAGTCATTCCTGGCACTCTCCTCATGGGAGGGCATGGCATCCTGCTGTGAAGCCATTCTCTGTCAACTTTCCCAGGGGTTTGCAAACTCTTACACAGATTATGTGCAACCTATGCGCTCGGCTTGCCTTTCCAAAATGAAAATACCTCAACAAGAGGTGTAATGCACTCACAACTTAGCCCAAACTCGTGCCAAAAACTTGATGTCAAGGTCAAGGCATAACCTCAAAACTGTGTGCCTCTTTCCTGGTTACTGCAGTTTTTGCAGTACAGTTTATATGTTAGTATTTGTCAGAAAACAACATAAAATGAGAATTTGCAGAAGATTACAACTGCATGTCTTTGTGCAAAAACTGACAAGAAAAACCCTCTTTTTTGAGGGAGGGGTTTGGCTAACTGGATGGAAAACTGTCTGGTTAAACTAACCAGACTAACTGGGTCTAGTCTAGTTAGGTAAACAGACTAGTTAGTCTGTGACTAGAGCTCTAGCCAGATGAATTAACTGCAGTTAGCTAGACCAAGGTAATACTAACCACAGGTCTGCCACATCAGCACTTGCATAGACTGCTCTGCCACCTCATCACATGTATGTGTCAGATGTGTGCCACATCAGCACCACGTGTCAGGCTGCACTACCATGACACGTCAGCACCTGCAAAGCTGCCACATCAGATGGCTGCATCTGAAACCTAAATCCTGCGCAGCAACAGTGCACGCAGAGGAAAAGAAAATGACGACGGAATTTCATCACAGCCGGTCGGCCTTTCTGTATATTCCATTGCTTATACAAACAGGCGTATGTACCTTCAATTTAAAGGTCCGCCTTTTATGAGTGCCTCAGGCGTGAAAGATGTGCCAATCGATCATCCACTCCCGGCCAGGAAGACTCAATCGCATCTCACAGTAGGTCTGTGTGGCGCCGCACGTACACAACGTGCAAATAATTATAGCGTGACCCAAATGATACTTCCGTCAGTCGCTAGAGAGCATTAGCTACACACAATCATGGGTCCCTCTTCCATTGCCGCCCAACAAGCGTGGAATTCCCCTCCCGAAAGCCAGTGCTACCAAGGAGTCTGCGCCTACGTGAAACATTCACCCGTGCATCTCCGTCTAGCTATTTGCCCCCACGTCGTGTTCACTAGATTGCTCTCAGCGTGCAGTCAAAGTAAAACGTGGACCTTAGAAACTCGGATTGTCACTTCCTCAAAAGGAAACAGAAAGCGTAGCTCTCCCGTCGTACCTTCCCGTACAGCCTCTCCGGTACCGTCCCTTCCGTACAGCCTCCCTGTATCTTCCGTACCTCTCCCGTACACCCTCTCTCCTGTACAACCTCCGTACCTTTTGTACCGTACCACCCGTACAGCCTCTCCCATACCTTCCGTACAGCCGTACCTCCCATACAACCGTACAGCCGTACCTTTACCCGTCAACACCTCTCCATCCCTCAATATCTCCCGTCCGCACCTAGTCTAATCCTAGTCTAGTTCTAGTCCTCCCTAACCCCGAGTTGGGCTAAACCCCGTTTAGGTTAAGCCAGGGGGTTCATCATACAGCCAACTATGGATTGGCCTACCCTCTCCTCCAAGACTCCCTCAACCCCCTCAACTCCTTCAAACATCCATTAGGACTCGGTACTCTACAGTTGCAGCCATGACACCCTCTCCATACGCACCGAATTACCAACAAGAAGGCTCAAAACGGCCCATCCTTGGGCCACAGGATCAGAATTTTTATCGGCAACAGGCAGTGAGAGAGCTACGATTGGAGTTGGCAGAAGTAAAGGCCCGACTTCACATCTTGGAAGGGCCTGATAAGCAGGCAGTAATTGATGAGGCTGTAAAATCTTGTAAGGATTCCCCCCCTACCCCGCAGCTAGTCTCTACACTCAAAGATCTTGTTTACACTAAAGTACAAACTGCTGGGAAGGAAGTGTTTGTGGAAGTGGACAACAAAGCAAGTAAGTCTGATATCTAAGCAGAGATTAAAGAACACGAAGCTAGATGTGATAATGCGCTGAAGATTAGAATAGGGGGGCTCCCAAAAGATTGGTACAAAGAGGAGGATACATATAGTGAAATATTGACAAAGATCAAATCAAGTTTGCCCAACATCGAATGGGTGAATGATGATGACCAGGATGATGACGACTCCAAGCCAGCTTCTATTTTGCACTGTAGAGGTCATGCAATCCTTACACTGAAGTCAAAAGATATGCGGATCAAATCAAGTTTGCCCAACATCGAATGGGTGAATGATGATGACCAGGATGATGACAACTCCAGGCCAGCTTCTATTTTGCACCATAGAGGTCATGCAATCCTTACACCGAAGTCAAAAGATACGCGGATCAAGCTTCTTCGACAATCTTACAAGCTGAAGGGCACCAAAGTATGGATAGTAGAGGCGCTTACACAAACTCAACTCAAGATTAAGGCAACTGAATTAGCTAAAGTCAGGGCTGCCAGAAAGGATGGAAAATGGGCAGTTTACCGTGAAGGGGTAGCACTAATCAGAGAGTTTAAATCAAAACCAAAAGACTTTCAGTCTTAAACTGATGTATGGCTGTTTACTCTTCCAAAATATAATGTAGGTACTCTAAATAATTGGGGTTGCTTTTTGCACTCCTTGGAAGCTGCCATGTGCCCTCCCTAAAGCAGATGTACTAGAGGGTTTCTTGCTGTCCCATAGACCTTTTGGTCTCCAGTGGACGTTAATAGACTTTCTTTCCTTCTTTCTTTCTAATACCAATTGAAACCCGCTCCACGAGGTCCAACTGACACCTTCCACTCAATTCTTTTATTGAGACCAAGAAGAGAGGAATTACTGCTGCAATCTCTCTCTCTCTCTCTCTCTCTCTCTCTCTCTCTCTCACTCATACACAGCACTAGGGCCCAGGACAACTTGTCGGGTTGGAAACCCCCCCCCCCCCCGGCGGGGGATTTTATTGATCAAAGAAAATGTTTTTACAAGCTTCAACTCAAGGCTGAAAAACAAAACGTACGTACATCCTTTTTACGAAGAGCACACAAGCTCATACTTTCTTGGTAGCATGCCACTTGTCCAAACCTAGACTAGCCTTAATTACATGCCTCGAAAGGGTGAATTCTGGGGTCTTCGTAGCACTGGGTCATGCGAACCACTCCTGGTCGCCTACTAGGCTCCATATCACTTATGCCTTCAATCCCTCTTGGTACCTACAATGATTGACTAAAGCGTACAACCATGGAACCCATTGATGGTCAATGCTTTGCATGCAAATAATGATCTGTGGACTATTCCTAAACATTGTGGACGTCCCCACCAAGCAAAAACACGTGCACATAACATAGAACAATTTCTCTAGTCAACCGAGGTCAACCCTCTTGATCATAATTAAGGGGCTTGATCAACAGTCGAAGCACCTTAATTATGGCCAAGTCTCTCCAACCAAGATTGGAACATCTTGGTTAACTAAACAACCCTCTTGATCATAATTAAGGGGCTTGATCGACAGTCGAAGCACCATAATTATGGCCAAGTCTCTCCAACCAAGGTTGGCACATCTTGGTTAACTGAAGTTAACCAAGTTGATCGAAGTCAACACTCTCTGACCGAAGTCAGCACTGTGGTTCTTTGGTTGACCGTAGTTAACCATCTTGGCCTAAGCCAAGTCTTCCTAATCTGGGTTAGGCTTACTTAACCGGAGTTAAGTATCTTTGACCGAAGTCAATACTTTGACCAATAAAAGATAACATAATTAAATAAAGGGAGAACTCTTTAATTATGATCAAAGGAATGGTCAGCTGGAACTTTGACTTTGGAGTATTTACAACTTGGTGACAGGGTCTAGGATGATACGGAGTAAGCTCTCAATCCCTCATCAGATAGTACAAGCAAAGTTCGCTATGACACCTCTCCAAATTGATGCCATTTTCAAACATTGACATTTCTCCACAAAGTTTGGGGCCTACCCCACAGGAGAATACTGAGGCTGGCACTAGAGTCATCTAAACGGCTAGCAGAGAGCGGGGTTGATACAGTATGGTATGCACACATACACATGGTTTACCAGCCACGGTATTCAGATGGACCGATTTCCCTTCTTTCACTACAGCATGGATGCATCGCCCAAGTTGATCCCACGAGATGAGATTAACCATATCATACAGCTAGATCTCGTCCAACTCCATACGTCTCGAACTTTTGTTTGGGGGGGGGGGGGGCCGCAATAGTTTCCCACCAAGATCCAATTCTATCACAACCACTTCTTGAGAGTATCAGAAGATGGACTCATCATCGGACCCCAATACCTTGAGGACAGAGGAGTCTTACATGCACTGAGGATTGACATTGGACAGATGCGTGTCTAGTCCTATCAACTAAGCATTGAGGCAAGGAGAGCTGTAGAGAGCATTGGATCTACAGGTTATGCACGTTGAGAGAGGTCGAGACAAAGGAGCATTTTTTATGTATCTACCTAGCCTACTTTAAGATCCGGGACTATTACCACTACCTCTTTAGGAGGGCCACAGATTTGGTCCACTTAACGATTGATCCACTTTCATGACTAGGTCTGCATTGGGCCCTATCTGATTGAGATGTGACGACATAGAGAGACACTATTGCGACACATCTGAGAGCAACAAGACGTGACCGCACCACAGGTTATTGAGGCAAACTGAGCACAAAGATGTGTCACAGATATTTTATGCATCTGAGTCAGCTCCAGGGACCAAGACACAATGGGGTGGAGGAGGAAGAGCTAGCTGATATGAGGGCAGTATGGATTAGCAAAGAGAGCCGACACAACCATGTCGACGAGCCCGAGACACAGAGACCACACACAATATAGAGAGTGACCACAGCACAAGTGATCAAGGTCCAACCTATCTCAGCTCTCCTCAAAGGCGACCGCCAGAGATGATGCATCACTCTTAACATAGCCCATCGGATCCAAAGATCAAGGAGACCACGCCCTCCGCAAGAGTGCGAGACAACTCGACAAATGCAAATCTAGGATATTCTCTCAGCACACCGGAGAGCCACCCCGGTGCTAGGTTTCAGCTTTTGAGTCTCAGCTTTCAATGAGCTCTTTAGCTTAGTATAGCACTCAGCAAGGGCCCTTTGCTTCAGCCCTACGAGGCTTGTATGAGTTAATTTTGCTTGGTGTACATTGTCCTAAAGGCCCACGAGGTCTCCCGAGGACGTGAATATTTCTTTCTTCTTTCTCCCCCCCTTCACTCACACACACACACACACTTTTTTTTGTGGAATCTTTCAGTCATTATATTACAAAGAAGCTATCCCAGAAAGGGAGAGCTATAATACATCAAGAGAAAATCTCACAGTAGGACAAATATACATCATGATCAATGACACGAGATTGCAAGCAATCAAAAAGCGATTGCTGCAAAGAGTGTCGGAAGAAATAGAAAGTAGAAAAAGTAGGATCACCGAAGACCATATGATTGCAATCCTTCCACAGAGTCCAGAGTGCCCAGTATTGAACCCAAACAAAAAAGAAATCAAACTCCTGTCTGGGTGGATGTACACCAAAAAGCCAGAAGAACTTCCCAAAAGCAGCCTGAGGAAACCGAGCTACACACACACACACACACACACACACACACACACACACATATTACACTAGACTGCTACATAGAGATGTTGGCTTTAAACCTAGTTTATCTTCCATAGATATTGTTCATTCTTAGTTTGTCTTCCATAGATATCATTCATTCACCAAAATAAAATAGGAGAAATTATGTTTCTCTTCACATACATGCATGCATGCATGCCTCTCTGTGTATGGATGCACATGCATATAAGAGGCATGTTTTTTTGTCTTACATGCACACAAAAATGTGAGTGCGTGTGCATGCGCACCTAAGATTGTGCTTCAATGGGAGGAAATTGTTTTACATACCACTTAGCTTCAGTAGTGTGAATATTGTCGCAGCTATAAAGAACACCATCGATACCGCAACCCAAAAATGCTGTTAAAGACAACAAATTGAAAGTAAATATAGTAAAAAATGATATTAACTAGCGCAAAAAAAAAAATCTTTCACCGGATTGGAATAAAGATACGAAGTAGAGAGAAAAGCTAACACTCTTGCACACGTATTGCAATTTACTGCTCTGAATTATCACCATTCATAGCTCTGGGTGGCAAGGAGAGAACTCTTATATTCATCCAAAGCTACCCTAACCTTTTCAAAAAAAACGAGAGTTTGGCACAACCAATGCTTCAAGTGGATCATAGTCAATTCAAACATTGCATGAGTAATACACACAGACGAATATCTTGGCTCATGACTTACACATTCCAAACACACAAAAAATTATGAATGTATTGGCTCAACACGTTGGTATGCTGAAATATTCATTGAATTATACAATGAAGAGAGGCTCCATCCTCATCGCAAGATAGAACATGTGTTTCCTGAAAGAAAAAATAAGAACCAGTGTATCAAATAACATAGGATTAGAAGTAAAAAAGCTTATGTTATTACCTCATGGTAGTAATTATAGAGGTTGGACTTTTGCAGTCCAAACTTAAAAATTAGTACTTTTTTCCCCCTTTTGATGTGTATGTCTACACAAATGCTCCATATCCCCTTAGCTGGGACCACGGTGCAACGTTGTGATAGGATGCGGAAAGCTAGGTTTTGCAACAAGGGGCTCAAGAACCCAAGTTTCAGCCAACACCCTGTTGTCTCTTTCCTTTGCAATTTCATGGGAGAAAATCGCCCATGTCATTGTGGAATTGTATTAGGTCTTCTTCAATGCTATTGCACAAAAAAAGACTATATAAATTACAAAAGTCAGTGGTCATTGGTGTTTGCAATTTGCTATGGATCATCATTCATCTAAGTTCAAGCTTGATCATTGATGATTGCTATGGATTATCATGTCTAGAATTGTGAATTGCGATTTCTATTGATGAACATGGAGCGATAAAGTTATGTGAAGGAGGGGCTGACTTCACAGTTTGAGTGGATGGAAAAGTTTCAACGGTCATTTATATGCATATTTAATGATGACTCAAAGTACATTCTAGAATAAAAAAGGTTGAATCCGGCTGTACATCAGATGAAAAAAACCTCAACACTTTTTGAGGTCTTGATAAAGGCAAGGGAGTTATGGATCGGGTGTGGAAATCCATGGCAAGAGACCTACATCTGAGTATATGGCAAAGAGGACTTGCTTCTACAGATGCATGAAAGGTGTAGTGAGTGACATGCAACTAAGTCCCCATGATGTAAACACCGCCGTTGCAAGATATAGGGATCATACTTGCATTACCAAGAACGCCATCCCTTGAGATCCTCACAAATGCTCCCTTAGATTATATATGTAGGCCCATCTAGGGGTATGCTTAACCTAAGGGCCGTATCTTGGGATAGCCGTTTAAACGGTCCAGTACTTGGACCTAACCTCATCAGTGATACCAGCTCATGCTACGACCTTGTGGGCATAACATTTCTTCTGGCACAAACATCCGTACCAGGAAGTTTTCGGCTAGGAAATTTGGGAAGGGTCGCTGCATATTCTCCCAGGAGTTTGTCACTAATGATCCGTCCTTCTGTCTGATAAGAAGCTGAGGAACCACCCTGTTCTGAGAGGTCTCTCCGTATAATCCCTAACTGCTTTTGGTTCATGGAGGATGTATATGACACATGTTGTAATAGGATAAGCTCCTCTGCTGAAACTAAGCTATCAGCTGCGCCTAAATTCTAGCTACATGAAAAACTGGATGTACCTTCCACATCATGAGTTAGCTCTAGCTCATAAGCTGGTGTTATTAATTAATCAGATAATCTTAAAAGGTCTGCAAGAACAAGCTAACAATTTATTTGCTTCACCAGTTTATAAAGCTCTAGAACCTTTTGGGATTCTCAGATGGACAAACTAGCAGTTTGCAAATACACGAGGTGAGCACTTCGCCATGAATCAACTGCATTGCATGCAAGGCTAGAAGCATGCATACTCATGCAATACATGCAGGTGCATGCAATCCCACGTGCCAGCAGATTTGTCAAGCTAAATCATAATGGAAACATTTTGCCTGTCCAAAACAGGCCCAAATACCTCAGGATTACTGGCCAGCCCATAGAACTGCCGCATCTACATTCATATATGCTTCTTCCACACACACAAGCTGGGCGAACCATCCCACAACAGCAAAATCAATTCGCTGTTCAATTCGCTATTCTCGAAATGGAATTACATTCACAAAACGGCACCCAACAGGGCTCCAGCTGGAGACTATAGGAGGTATAACGAACAGCTCCAAGGCTATTCACCTCATGCACAAGCCAAAACAAGAGATACGAACATCCTCATTAACAGACCGGTTCCGATACCAACTGAAATGGGCACTCCAGGTAAAGGGGTAGCTAAGCCCAAGCGTGGGTGTTATCTAGGTTCTATTTTGAAGCCAATACATGCAAAACCGCGATGGGTTAGTAAGACCATATTAGGGGATCTAGCAAGCGCACCACCCTCCGCACCTCGTTTATGGCCACAACCCCATATCCCATACCACTGGTTTCCACCATATGCCACAACCCCATATCCCATACCACGGGTTTCCACAAATCCAAGGATCATATCCCGCCTCATTATCTCATATATTATTATATATAGACTCACCTAAGGGTGTCCCTAATCTAAGGACACTTGTATTCTAGGGATATTCTTAAAGCATAAATTGACCCCTTTTAAAGGGTCCACTGTTTATAAGGCCAGCTTATGCTATAATATAACATATTGAGTTTTAAGCCCTGAAATTTGACTATTTTATACTTTATGTCACGTGGAACACAAAGCAGCTCGATAGGTTGGTATATGTAGATGTCAACCTACATCTCCTTGAGAGTACAGATCTCCAAAAAAATCTTGTAGCATTGAGTGAAGGCCAGAGCAAGTGACTCCTGATAAGCTTAAGATTAAACCTCCTAAAGAACAATCATGCTACTCCCTCCTAAGACAGAATATGCTACAATTTTAACACTAGAGGATTCAAGGGCTCGAACTCGTGTATCACAATTAATTCCTACCGCAAAGGCTACACATACACCACAACCCTAGGATTACCACGAGCTCCACATATCAATTCGTAGTTATCGAGCAAGAGGGTCACAAGAAAGATTGCATGCACTCGCTCAAGCATCATTATCTTAATGACATCGAGGCAGCGATGAGTCTCACGAGAAAGAACTAGAGTAGCCCACAAAGCAGAAAGCTGTTGGAGTTGAGCATCTCCTGATGTACCATGGTTAAAGTAAGAGTGCAGGCCTTTGTTGTGGGTGTGCCCGCCCCTTGTGAGGATAGAGTAGGAGTGTTGTCACGACGGCATGAGCTTGTACTTGCGTGGGGCAGGACCCTAGAAAACTAAGGGGCAAGGCCACGGGGTGTGGATGTGCAAGTTTTCCCCCTAGGGAATTGTGCCTTGGGGGTAAATGAGAGGTTTAGGCCCAAGAGGGGTCAAAGAACCTTAGGATCCAAAATTTGCCATTGGTTGGGTCTTAAAAAGGTCCCACTAGAGGGGGCAAGGTGCAAATTCATTAATTAGGTCTTTAAAAAGGTCCCACTAGAGTGGGCAAGGGGCAAATGAAGGGGGGAATCCCACGTGGCATTTTCCCATCCTTAGATGCATTTAGCAAGGTTCACAGTTGAGGAAAGGGCTGGAATATTCACGATTTACGCATGGGAGCTGTAGGAGAAATTTTGGTCGCACGGACGGGCTGCTGGTGACGATTTTTGACGCACAAACTGCCTCGAGAACTGCACACAGCAGTTTAGGACATTGTGAGGCTGTTTGGGCGTCCGTACAGAAGGTGGATCGTCCATCTGCAGCTCCCTGCGCTGCTGGTACAAAGAGCAGCCAGCACAGGAATGGAGGGCTGGCTGCTTCACTGCTTCAGGGATTGGCTGCTCACAAGGCCTAGTACAAAGGGCCACGAATGGCTTTCCGAAGGGGCTGGTCTCGTTCTGTTGTATGAGCAGGCTAAGCTGATTTACAGACAGGGCAATGCATAATTGGGGGCTGAAGTGCTCAAGCTTGTGTAAGAGCTCGTTTGGATGCTCCTTAACTGACCAGGGTAAGCTGGTTGTCTCTTCTTTATCTCGCTCATCTTGTGAGCTGTGTTTGGAGAGGCCAGGTTGGCTAAGTGGACCACCGTGAATGCTAGCAGAGCAAGTTTATGCTCCTGAGCATTGTGGGCACATCAGTCATGCTTTCACACATTGTTTGGGTATACCTGTGAGTCAGTAGACACTTGTGGCTGTTTGGAAAGTGTGTGATCTTGCATTGGGCTGCCAGTAACAGCTCCCAAGTTTTATACATGTGTTTGCACTGAAATGGATGCCTATGGTCATTTGGGTGTGAGAGCAGGGCCCAGCAGGGCTAATGTTTACAACTCTGATGCCTAGTGAGAGTGGGAAGAGCACTGAATGCAAGTGGGATTGAATTCATTGTGTATCCTGTTTGCAGGCTTTGGCAGGTAACATGTTCCGTGTGGGAATATGTTTTTGGTTTCTCAAGGGGATATGTCACATGCGGGTAATGGTTGCTAGACAGATGGAACATCGTTTGTATACGGGAATCCATGTGTGAGATGGAAAGTATCCCTAGAACCCCGAGAAGGATGGTACAAGTGTGACTACCATAGTGTTTGCTGTGTTGTGATGCCAGTTCTCTTATGGGAAACAAGTTGAAGTATCAGGATATTTGCTGCCCATAGTGTAAGAAACTGTAGGTAGTGGCAGTCCTGGACAGTTGAGAAAGCTTATATATGCTTTCTTTCTTTGCATTGAGCAGATAGATGGCTAATTGGGCACTAGTGACCGCTATGGGGAACTATGTGGCCAAGTGTGGTTACTAGTAATAGTTCCAAGCGGTGTGCAAACTTCTTGGAGTAGGGATGGAGGCTTATTGCCAGGATTGGTGAGAGCGGTGATTAGTAGAGGTTATGCCCGGCATGTGGATGCCTAATGGAATATGGAATGCCCAAGATGCAAGAAAGATTGTATCCTTTATGTAGCCTGGAATTCTGGGCCTCTCACTTAATTAAAGAAATACCAAAAGGGGCGTCAAGGTTTGGGGCCAATCTATGTCTTGTCTTGGTGCAAGGGCACTCTAGCTCCCAATCTCCTATTTGTACTTCTGCTGTATTGTTGATATAGCAGTGTTGGCTAGTTATTTGTAAGTTCTACTGCAAAAAGTCCTATAAGTATGTTGGCAGGCCACCTTGGACTCGCCTTGGCTGTGGCTGCTCCCAGGAGGGGTATGGACCAGATCCCACACTGTTTAGGGCCCCATATGGCCTGTTTGCTGGCGCAATTGCAGCCCCTTTGCTGTGCCTTATATAAGCCTGGTTGAGGTGCCTATGTGGCCACCCTATGCTGTAGAAACCAACCTGTTTGGTTAGGTTCCTAGGACAGCACACCAGGACCAAGAAGCAGGGGAGGACCAACCTGTTGGTCGCCCCCCTAGTGGATGTCCAGTCGGCACCTAGAGGCAGGTGGGTCAGCTCATTTAGCGCAGGTTGGTCAGCCTGTTGTAGCAGGCGACTAAGAGGGGGTGAGACTGTATATAGGCCCCCCCTCCCAGTATTCTGTTGGGCGAGCCCGTGGAGATAAGGCAGTCGTACACATGTTTGGGAGCAGTCTTCAAAGGACCCATCTTCACGATGACCCATCTAGCCCAGGCACGGCTCACACGAGGGCGTAGTGCTTTGGCTAGACTAGAGCGACAGTGCTTCCAGGTGCACTTCCAGAATCCACCGACGAAGGGCTGGCTTTTTGACACACTGGTACGATGGACTGCCATGTATGCAGCACCGATTTGGGGATGCAATCTTTTGAGGACAGATTGGAGGGGCTTTGAGCGGCTACATGTGACGATGGGATCTAGTATGATCCTATGTAAGCCCTCAATCCCACATGAGATAGTACAGGGAGAGTTCGCCATGACCCCTCTCCAGGTTGATGCCATCTTTCAGACAATGACTTTTAGGTGATCATGCCACAGGCAGTGGGAGGCTTGGGTATCATTGATCTGGAGATGCAGAGCAGAGCCCTCCTGGGGAAGCTGGTTGTTCACGGCCTCACCCCAAGTGCAGAGCCTTGGAAGCTCCTCTTATAGCGAGGGCTTCTAAGGAACACCCCACACACTGGGGGACAGTGGCAGCCTTCACACAGATGGATCTTCTCAGAGGCCCCCCTTACGGGGAAGGGTTCCCCCTTGATGAGGAGCCTCCATAGGATCTAGCAGAGACTGGCAAGGGGTCTCATTCGTACTCCGCTCAGATGCAGAGAGGAGTTTGAGCGTCAGCCCCTTATGTGGCACCCAGAGATTAGAGATCAGGAGGGGCGTATGCTCGGACAGCGGACTCACATTGGTTGGGCACAGTGGGACGGTGGTCCGGCCGGGTCCTTTGGCCGATGGAGTAGATTACCCATGGAGGCAGAGGCGAGGCTTGACGCCCTAACGCATCTGCAAGGGGCAAGGCAACGGATGAGAGAGATTGACTTAGCCATTCTTGAGTCCTAGTTGGAGACAGCAGATGGTTAGGGCATTTTTCTCGTACTAGTGTCCCCTTGAGGATGTTGATGCACCGAGGCAACACACACCCCGGCTTCTTCCGTGTAGGACCTGGAGGCCTACTTCAGCCACTCACTGAGAGAGACCCTGAGATAAATGGGAGTCTTGATGGAATTCACTGGCAGATGATCAAAGTGGTGGGGCGTTTGGGGAAGGAGTGGCAGAGCAGGATGCCCCTAGATGGCACCTTTGGGTGTGGGAGGGTAGAGACCCTTGAGGGAGGTCCAGTGGGATCTGGGAGGCCTTCCAGGGGTGGCCTTGCCGAGCAGGTGGATGAGGTGCCCTTCTTTTCCTACACCACACGGATTGGCAAGAAGCTTCAGATGGGCTCGTCGAGGTGCACTCCCTCGAGGGAGAGGCATTGGGTGACCTAGAGAGTGCCCCGAGATGTTCGTTCCAGGTTTTGGACGCGGTTATGGTCCAATTTGCAGCCGAGGAAGATATCCTACTTCTGGCTGGCCGCCCACGGAGGCTTGCCCATCGGACCGTGGTTGGAGCAGATGCGAGTGGAGGGGCAGCGCCATTGTTGCTCCAATGGTCTCCTGGAGACTATCCCGCACTGCCTATGGAGCTGTCGTAGCGCAGCGAGGATTTCGATGGGAGCCCTCAGGATCATGACACGTATGCAGAGTCTTCAGAGAGACTACACCTGGGGGATGGTGGCTTGGTTGACAGGGGGAGGACACGCGTTTCAGATTGATGAGATCTCCCCAGCCTACTGGATACAGGGTCAGAGCATCCAGAGGATAGCACTCCATGAGGCAGCCCCTCCTGACAGCCTAGCTCCTCCTCCTCCTAGGGAGGACAGCATTTGGGAGGTGGTAGCCAGCATCACGGCGTGGAACATTTGGGTGGCTCATTGCAGTCTCGTGATGGGTGAGCACCCGGTTCCACCCTCGGCTAACCTAATCGCCATCTAGCAGGATATCATATACACACTACCATCCACCTGGAAGCGTGGGACTCCAAGCTCCAGGGCGACTATCGAGAGGCGTGCTCGTTTCTACAAGGCTTGGCCTGTATGAGTTTTCTACATCTTCACCCCGCGAGGGATTCGCTAGTTGTATAGTCCCCCCACTTGGCTGTTAGCCCCAGTACCAGAGATCCCCTAGGCAGTGAGCTAGGTTTCTCTAGAACAGGCCGGTTCTTTCTTTCATCCTTTTCCAGTTTTTTCCATACTCAACACCTTCGGGGCTGCTATCTTGTATGAAATCTTTCAAGCATTAATAGAAGGTTCTTTTCTTTGAAAAAAAAAAAAAGTAGCATAAGAACCATCACTTGAAGACCCATCATCTGAAGTAGAACCAAAGGCAGTAGGTGCAGCACCAGAAGCGGCATTACGTGTAGGCCTGGCCTCAGAACCTGAAACAATGAAACAATATGCCATAGATTCTTGGCAACCAAAACATGTCCCATCATGTATGACCACATGGGATAATTGGTGCCATCAAGCTTGTCATCAGCCCCAAGCATCCGAAACAAATCATCCTTGCTGCTAGTCATGGTGCTGAAATTCAAGACAAATTCACCAACTGGCAAAGCAAATGGGAGGAAGGCAACCTCTCAAAATCAAGTCACAAAATTCTGCTCAAGCTTCAAAGCTTATTCCAGCAAGAGACTCTGTTGTCCCAAGATGTACCTATTGCAAGAAAAATCCCCGAAAGGCAACACGAGGCCTTCCAAGGTAACACGAGGCCTTCCAAGGCAACACGGGGCCTTTCCAAAATGCAAATGAAGCAGAAATTGGAAAGACCCAATACAACAACGGCTTACCCAATAATGTAGCCCGAAAGGACAGCAGTGAAAAGGCTCTGAATGCGAGCAAAGAGATTCACCCTTGAAGGAGAGGTGAAAATGAGAGCAAATGGCAATAAGAAATGCCAATAGAGGGCTGGAAATTACAGCAAGAGAAATTGCTCCCACGATGAGGAGAGCACTTAGAAATGAGAGGAGAGAGATCCAATGGAGGGGTACTCGCAGCCCGAGGCTAAGGGAAGCCAAAAGAGGAAGAATGGGCTCAAGGAGTGGACTCCGGATCACTTCAGCAAGCTCCAAGTATCTTCAAATGCCAAGCATGAACTTCGAAATGAAGAAATGTGCTTAGAAAAAGCTCCAAATGGCTGCACGCACCACAAGACAACTAGAGATAGCTTCAATGTTGGGTGTTGGAAGCAATGGAAGCACAAAGGAGAAAAACAAGATGCTGTAATAGATTGCTGCGAAACTGAAGTGTGGAGGCTCAAGGGAGAGCCAACATAACAAAACCCTGGGGCTAACTGCCCTAGCTGGACTAAGTGTCCTAACTGACCTAGATGGTACATAAACTAACTGTACCAATAGTCCTAACTGACTATAACTAGGCCTACAAGGCTCATACCAAGGTATAAGTGGCATCTATGGATAGCCCATGAGATGGCCTACATTCAAAACGCTGCAAAAAACCCCGAACAGCATAGAGACGTACTACAGTAAATGCTTCCGTACAACAGTCCGTACTATTGTACGGACCACACGTGCGAGTTCTGGAGCAGTTAATGCAGCCATACAGCACTGTACATGTCTTTAATACTGTAAGAGATTGCTGCAAAACTGAAGTGTGGAGGCTCAAGGGAGAGCCAACATAACAAAACCCTAGGGCTAACTGCCTTAGCTGTACATGTCTTAAATGCTATAATAGATTGCTGCAAAACTGAAGTGTGGAGGCTCAAGGGAGAGCCAACATAACAAAACCCTAGGGCTAACTGCCCTAGCTGGACTAAGTGTCCTAACTGACCTAGATGGTACATAAACTAACTGTACCAATAGTCCTAACTGACTATAACTAGGCCTACAAGGCTCATACCAAGGTATAAGTGGCATCTATGGATAGCCCATGAGATGACCTACATTCAAAACGCTGCAAAAAAACCCGAACAGCATAGAGACGTACTACAGTAAATGCTTTCGTACAACAGTCCGTACTATTGTACGGACCACACGTGCGAGTTCTGGAGCAGTTAATGCAGCCATACAGCACTGTACATGTCTTACATACGGGAGAGCAGGTCCGTACAGCCCCAAAAAAGCATTAAAAGCAAGCGTTAGGGCTCCATATTGACTGTATGGAATTCCGTACAGCAGGGTACTGACCGTACAAGAAAAAAACAGCTCGATGAAGCTGAAAAGCGCCTCGAAATGTAGCTCCCTTCGTGGTGGATGCTCCAAAATGCGGTCTTCTCGTGTCAAAATGAGGGTTTTCGCAACAGAAGTGCTTCGAGAGGCCTCAAACACTCATAGGTGTGTAGAAACCAGCAAGACCAGCAAGGATGAAGGCTCAGGAGGCTGCCAAACAGCTTGGGAAAGCTGTCAATGGCTAAGGGAATGGCTTCCTGACCTGCTCTGATACCACTGTTGGCTATGGTAAGCAATGAAAGCTCAAAAAATGGAGGTTAGAAGGAGAAAAACGAGATGCTGTAATAGATTGCTGCAAAACTGAGAGTGGAGGCTCAAGAGGGAGCCAATATAGCAAAACCCTAGGGCTAACTGTCCTAACTGGACTAAGTGTCCTAACTGACCTAGGTGGTACATGTACTAACTGTACCAATAGTCGTAACTGACTATAACTAGGCCTACAAGACACATACCAAGGAATAAGTGGCACCTATGGATAGCCCATAGAATGGCCTACGACTTTGCCCCTAGGAACTTCTAGGAAGTGTGCACTTCCCCTAGCCAATCCCTCACGGCCAAACCATTACTACATTTAACCATGGTTAGCCCTGGATTAAGCGTCAGTTGAGTTACAAATGTACTTTACATCACTTTTCACGTCCCCGTGATAGAGTGGGATCCGGAATGTTTAACCCCACCATGGGTATTGGTGGTATGCCTCAAAATGCGGGATCAATGATGGCTTTGTTGTTTCTACAACCCCTCGTTCATGAAAATCTTACCCCCAAAGCGGGGCTAAAGGATTATAAGGAGGGAGGGGCGGCTGTGAAGTTTGAAACCTTCAATGGAATGCAAGATAGATTGAAGACTTTGACTTTTGTGCAACAATTTGATGCCACCTATTCAGGTGGACACTTCACGGAGTCTTCCAAAGTTCCAAAGGCAGCCATCTTCTTGAAGGGCAATGCACTCCGATGGTGGACCAATTTACTTTGCAGGGCAGAGCAACTACCACATGGGTTGAATTCAAACAGGTGTTCTCAGCTACATGGTTAACTACCACTTTCGAGGTAGATATCATGACCACTTGGTACAAGCTAGATGCGGCGTATTGCAAGAATTTGGAAGAATACAATAAGAAGTTTTGGGAAGCCTTGTTGCCAGTGAACTCTTATAGGCATGTACCGCTGTCTGAGCAAATTGAAAGGTATTGCTGCGGGCTGCCAAAGGAGATTTGGGACTACTGCACAAAGACAAAGGTCTCCAACATGTCCCAGTTGATTGAGAATGCCACTACGGCTGCACTCATGCAGAGGTCTCCAACATGTCCCAGTTGATTGAGAATGCCACTATGGCTGCACTCATGCAGAGGAAGGTTTCTGGGTTCAAAGGTAGCCAACAGGAGGCACCAAAGTCAAAGGGCAGCAAGCTAGAATCTCCTAAGAAGTTCAAAAAGTTCTCGCAGCCTATGAAAGTAGAGTTTGTTGCAGGACAAAGGCGAGTACCGTCTCATACCGATGAACAAAAACAAATCCTTTACGATGCCAACAAATGTTATATTTGCAAGGAGGAGTGCAATAGGGCTTTTGAGTACCCACACAAGAAGAGGACGTTCCGAGCATAGGGAAGAGAAGAAGAATGATCATAAGAATAAGAAGCTTAAACCCACTACTGGTCTTTTGCCAGACTTGATCGGGGCCGTTCACAATACGGATGCTATAGAGTTATGTCGAGCAAACAGCTTTGATGTTGTTCGATCCGGGAGTCAAAGCCAACTTCATTTCTCAAGAGCTGGCTGGGGTGGAGGCTCAAGGAGGGTGGAAAAGCTCTGATACCACATGTTGGAGTAGCATGGAGACAAGATGGAGAGAGCAAGATGATGAAAAGGGAGTGTTTATTCATAAGAGATATGCCCAATATATAGGCATAAGCTACATCCAAGAGTGACATCATATGTGAGCTCAAGAGAAAGAAAGAAAGAAAGAAAGTTTATTAAAGTCTTCGTAAGACCGATGGGTCTATGAGACTGTGAAAATCCTGATACAACGAGCTGTGGTAGTGGAGCTACTAAACGAGCATCCATACCAATGCAAAATGCAAAAATGCAGAATGGCAGTACTAAGTCCTAAGTACAACATAGTCATGTCGATGGTCGACTATATATCAATCTCAGCATCATCATCAATATCATCATCATCCCCAGCAACAGCAAGATATCAGGATGGATGAGGCAGTGGAGGCATGAAGTCGGCAATAGAGTGTTGTCGGCCACTCAGAGGTGCGGTCCTGGCACGTCTCCTGGTCGTAGCTCTGCGTCTAACCAGGGCTACTGTGACCCCCGTTGGTCGGGCTCCGACTCTAAACAAGGAGGAGATGTCTCCAAGTGTGATATGTGTGTCGACCCTCTGTCTGAGCTGTCGGGTCACGGGCTCCGAGTCATGCTCATGTCGAGGCCTCGTCTCGTTGGGGTCCATGTGATCTAGCTAAAAGAACTCCATGATAGAGCTCTGAGAGGAATCAACCGAGGAAGAAGTCTGCTCCTGTCTCCATGCTCGGAGTATCCTCTTGCGGTGTCTAGGTGCCTCATGAATGAAACCTGTCAAACACCGCTCGTCTGGGTAGGAGAGGAAACGGGCTAAAATACCATAACTATCCCTGAAGAGGCAATGGAAACGTCATCGGATCTCATAGTACACAGGACACCTGAAGATGAAATGCTCCTCTGTCTCAACCACCTGTATGTCACACAGTGTGCATATGCAACGCTCCCTGGGTAGTCGCTCTGCTCTGCCGCTCTCGATGCGAAGTCTGTCTAAAGAGACCCGAAACTGCCCAAGAGAGATCCTCAACGAGTGGGGTAGGTGAATCTGTGTGTATCCTGGTAAGTCAATGAAACCCTCCACTATGATATGTAAGAAGTGATCTCTGTAGAAGCTAAGCTTCTCTGGGAGTTCACTCAGTTCCAACCAGGTCCGAAAAGTGTGTAGCTGTAGTAGATCCTCACGGATAACCTGGTTGACCTCGTGTGATAAGAGGGGAGAGAACAGAGCATCCATGCTAAGGGAGGTAGTCTATCCATGTGGAGCCCCAGTCGCTCAAACCATCTCTCTATACGTGCATACCAACACCTCTGATCTCCTCCTACTGCAAGTGTCATACAAGAGGATAGAGCTATCCATGGTAGCCTGCTACGCCCCGAGGTATAATCCCCATATTCCCTAACTCGGTACAGATATGTGATGACCTGAAATGCAGCATCTAGCTGTAAAGGGGGTGACCCAAACTCAACCTGAATGATCTGGTGAGGAACGGATGACTTACCACGAATCATTTGTGATAACATGAGAACCTATAGCCGCTCCACACAGACCCACTCTGTATCTGACAAGTCTGGGCCCCAACAAGGGCTGTTGTACATCCTTGCCGAGCAAGCTAAGGAGTCAAAAAGCAACCCCTTGGTGCGTGGATCCTAAAAGTGCGAGCGGAAGCACTGCCTCTCTAGCCTGGCCAATGAGGCATACCCTCTACTCAAGCGTGCTTGCATCGCGGGTCTCATAGTGAAGCTCGGTCCGGATAAGATAACCCCAAGATAAGTGTATGATGAAACTATCTCAACAGATGACCTCGCAAATGTGAACTGCTCTTGACGCATGATGGCTCGAGATGTATTGAAGATCATGACCTTGGTTTTACCTAGGTTGGCCTTCAAATCATGAGACTCACAAAAGGACTGTAGTGCGTCTAGGTGTCTCTGAAGCCTCTCTGCTGAGGAAGACAAGAGAGCCACGTCATCTGCATAGAGCAAAATCTGGATCAGCGTGCCCGCAAAAGAGCAACCTACACCCCCCTGTGTCTGCATCACTGTCTCAAGCTCGTCAATGTACAGGCCAAACAACGTAGGCGACAAAGGACACCCTTGTTTGACCCCGATGGTACTCATGATCTCGTCTGTCCACCCGGATCCTGCCCAAACTCTGCCAAGAAACTCTCTCGTAAAGTGCCATGACAGCCCAAATGATCTCCTGGTCATAACCCAAGTCCTGTAGGCGCCGTATGAGGCGGGCTCTCGGGACCATGTCAAATGCATTGCGGAAATCCACAAAGCAACAATAAACCCTCTACTTTCGTGACCTCGCCTCCTCGATGATACATCTGAGCGTGAAAATGTGATCCATGGTTCCATGATCACGCCGGAATCCGGTCTGTCCTTGTTACTCTAAGTCCTTGACACTCTACCACTCTGCTAACCTAGGAGTCAAGTACTGATGCATAAATCTTGGACACGACATGTCCTCCGGGCTCATGGGATCCCCTGCCTTGTGGATGGGTGAGATAGTATTAATGGTCCAAGTGTGTGAAAATCCCAAACAAACCGCTTCATTAAAAAGCTTTGCTAAGATCGGGGCTAGGAGGTTAATCCCATATGCAATGAACTCAGTGCATAGCCCCTCATGATCCTTCGCTCGGCCATTATGAAGTTTCATTACGGCATCCTTTATCCCTCCTCTAGTGAAGAGAGTGCAGGATGTGGGACGAGGCATGTGTGAGAGGTTAGGGACTGGCTGATTTGGGATGTCATAAAGTGTGCGTGCATAATCAAACCAGATCTGGGTGTCAGTGAGTGGCGGAGGGGACCGTTCTTTTAGAAATCTCCGCCAGAAGTCCCTAAGAGTTGTTACTAAACAAAATGTTCAATAGCTCCTCCTCGTTTCGACGAACGAAGTCTAGTTTCTTCCTCTGTTCCAGTCTACGGTATTCACGTAGCGTATCTGGTGCGCTTGGAAGACTGTTTTTGGTTTCGAATATGAGTTGACGGCGTAAGGCCTTACACTCATCATCGTACCAACTATTACAGGGTACAGTTCCAAGGGGTGGTGGGCGGGTGGAGCAGGTGGTGTGGAAAAAAGCGTGAATGGCAGCCTCGTGTGTGTGACAAGGGCAGCACGATCCTCTAAAAGGAATATGAAGTCAATATAAGCGACAAGTATATACAGACAGCCAGAGTAAGAAGGTGAGTGATCCCAATCAAAGCCTATATCGTGGTAGGTGGAGTAAGCACTGAGTGAGGTGGAAGATGCTGTGCGAAGGGAGGTAGAGATGCGAAAGAAAAGGTATGTATGATCAGCCCCGGGGGGGAGAGGTGCTACAGTGAAGTCAGTAATGCGAGATGTGAAAACAAGGGATCCCATGATGTCATCAACAACACTGGAGGCCCCCCCATGTGGAAAGCATGTGAAACTACCTGAAGCGGGCCATCTGTCAAGACCATTATAGATAATGAGATCATGTATCCTGCCTAGGTCTAATAGGGCCTGCCCATAAGATGAGAATGGACCTCGCCTGTCAGCTGAAACCCATAGCATACCTGCCTCCTCAAGGTCAACATCTGCCAGTAGAGTGGATTCATCTCTGAAGTCAAGAAGTGGTACCTGATGGGCCCTTGTCCTCGCGTTGAGGTCCCCCACTAGAAGGACTTCTCCGCGGCTAGAAAAGTCAATGATGGACTGATAAAGGGCAGCAAATGGGGATGTCTCATCATCACCTCGAATTTCTCTGGCAAAGTGGGAGGTCTCCGGGGGAAAGTAGCAAATTGCGACAAACAGATCCCAGCTGTCCATGTGTCGTATCCGGATCCAAAGAAATCTGGAATGTGTATATCCCTGCTCTACTGAAATGATCCCCCGAAGTGTGGATCTGAAAAGGACTGCAACTCCACCTGAACCTCGAATTCCTCCTGTATCCCTTGTCTCATCTCTGTAAGCATACTCCCATGTATATCCGCTGACTATTAGACTGGACTCTGATGTGTCTCTGTATAGAAGACTATGTCGTGGCCTGTACAGGATTCCGAGAAGTTCCCTGGTTCTGACCATAAGGTACCATTACAGTTCCAAATGGTACACGACAATGTCTCGGATATCTGAGTCTCATAGACCCCGCTTCCCTATGTAGCAAAGGGAGCAGGTGCCCTACGGGGGCCTGTAAGAAGTCATCCCTCTCGTACCACTGCCCACTTTCCCTCCTTCCAGGCCTGATCCCGCTGCTGCAGCAAAGAGCGCCTCTCCTCAATCTGTAGAGGTGTGAGGTCCTCATCCATAGAGATCGCTGGCTGATCTTGAAGGACTGACCTGCGTCATAGAGCTGAAAGTCGTGCCTGAGTGTCATGGAATCATATGATCAGGGGTTGATCTCGGTTGGGATCTCTCCCTACCCACCATGCCCTCTCTATCCTGTGCTCAGCCACACCCAGGGTAGCGGCCACGAACGCAGTCGCATCTACCATCGGTGTAGCCTCAGTGCGTGGGATCCCGCGTACTCTGATGTTGAGAGCCTTACTAGCTCTCTGCTACTGCTCCATGAGGGTAGCCGAAACGGTTACCCTTGCAGGTTCCCGTTTGGCCACGTCAACCCATCTGGAAGTCTCCTCAATAGCAGATTGCATGCTCGCAATCTGTGCCTCGACCACCGGGGTACTCCCTAGGACAGTGTGTATGGCTGTGACCTCCTGTCGGAGCTGCATGATATCCTGTCTGAGTCCTTGGATAAGACCCGCCTGCTCCCGAATGGCCCTAGCCTGCTCCTGTATGATGCGGCTCTGCTCCTGGTTGAAGCGGACCTGCTCCCGTGCGATGCGAGTTAGCTCCATCTCACGCTCACGAAAACTATGTATCTCCGTGAGCAAGGTCTCACGGGCCTCTGGTGTATCAGCCCACCCATGTCCATGCTGAAACTGTGGTGACTGTGGCATGAAAGAGTGGGATTGAGTCCGAAAACTGAACGGTGACTGAGTGAGGAACGGAGATAACAGTGGAATGGATGAGGCAGTCCCAACGGGGTGTGGGAATGTGGGCTGACTGAGAGGGAGAGGGGAGAGTGAAGCGTAATGCGGCACAATGTATGACACCTCCGAAGTAGGGGTCATAAGCTGTGCGAGAGCTATAACAGGAGAAGACAGGAAGGGAACAACAACCGGCACCATGGGCATGAGTATGTCACTGATCGTAGATGTAGAGGGAGCTGAGACTGGAACTAGAATTGGGCCTGAAGCGGGGACTGAAGTCGAAGTAGAGATAGAGATAGAGGGAGCTGAGGCTGGAGCTGAAAACAAAACTGACACTGTACCGGGAGTAGAGGTTGAGGTAGAGATAGAGGCTGAAGAAGCTGAGGCGGGTCCTACCTTTGCCTTGCTGTCTACCCCGAGTCCACTTTGGTTGTAACGTGTGTTCACATCCTCCAATTTCAGTTGTGTCGTTTGCTTTTTTTTGTTGTTGTTGTTATTGTCGTCTTTCTTGGCTTTGTCCCCCATTTCTCTTGGGGTGCGGGTGCAGATCTTAGTGTTCGACCAAGAGCGGGAGCACCGGTCCCCTCCCCCATAATGGGAGGCACATCCAGTGCGAGGTGATGGAGAGGCAGGGCGGAAGCCTGAGGTGGAGAGGCAGCCAAGAGGTGGAGGAGGAGGAGAGGCTAAGATGCCGAGGTTTTTTTTTTTTTTTTGTGGTGGTTGGGTTTTTTTTTTTTTGGGAAGTTCCCAAAAAAAAAAAAAAAGCGAAGGTGGCGAGGGGAGCAGAGAAGGGGGGGCGGTGGATGAGCGAAAAAGGAGGGAGGGAGGTGGCTGAGTGAGAGGGTAGCAGGGAGCGAGGGGCTGAGCGGGGGGTAGGGCTGAGCGGGGAGAAGGGGGGGCTGAGCGGGGAGCGGGGGAGCAAGGAGCGAGGGAGCGGGGAGCGAGGGAGCGAGGGAGCTGAGCGGGGAGCAGGAGAGCGAGGGAGCGGGGAGCGAGGGGTGGCTGAGCGAGGGAGCGAGCTAGCGGGGAGCGAGGGGTGGCTGAGGGGAGCGAGGGGCTAAAAGCTGCGAGGGAGAGGGCAACGGGGCGTGAGCGGGAGAGCGTGAGAAGAATATGCTGAGCGTAGGCTGAGCGTGAGAGCATCTCTAGATCCACAATTATCTCTCAATCACACACCACACTCCTAGATCCACTCATTCACACCTACTAATTGACACATCATCAGTCACACCTAACTCAGGCACACCTACACACCATGTGTTCACACACTCACAACCAGACCTTAGGACCTTGGTATGATCCCATTACATCAATTTGTCCTTCAATAGAGTGGTGGCATACGAGAGTAGAGTGCTCCAAGACGCTGAAATCAATTTTGGCATCTATGAGAAAGAGATGTTGGCTGTCATACATGCTCTTTCAACCTGGAAGCGTTATCTTTAGGTGCTGATTTTTATGTTCAGACAGATCACCAATCCTTGTGGTACTTTCTCACTCAGAGAAAGTTTTCCAAGAAGCACATGAGGTGGGCCAACTTTCTTTCTATGTTTCATTTTCAGATTGTGCATGTGGCTGGCTGCATAATGCACTTTCTCAAAAGCCCACCCCGGATGCATTGTCTGTTAAGCCGCAAGTTTCAGCCATTACCATTGCATATAATGATGAGCTTGATGCCATGAAGGATCAATATGCCAATGATGCTGATTTATGATTAGTCGGTCGATGGCCAGAGGCATGAGCACTATACTCTCAAGGAAGGTTTTCTAATGATGCATGGCAGATTATGTGTCACACACCAGCTGAGGCCAAAAGTTTTGATAGAGAGTCGTGCCCCACCCTATGCAGGACACCGAGGCATCAATGCCACCATCAAAGATGTGGAGCATTATTACTTTTGGCCAGCATTGCGGAAGGATGTCGAGGCATATGTCAGGACATGCATCACCTGCCAGAAGGTAAAATATGACTGATAGAAGGCGGCTGGACTGCTGCAGCCTTTACCTATTCCCGATCAACCCTGGCAGAGCATTGCCACGGATTTCATCTTCAATCTTCCACGTAAATCATCGGGACATGATGGGATATGGACCATTATTTGCAGATTCAGCAAGCAGGCCCACTTTATTCACGTACAAAAGAAGATTAGAGCAGACCAAATGGCGAGACTTTTTATGTCTCAGGTATTCAAATGTCACCGGATGCCTCAATCGATTGTCATTGATATCAAGACTTGCGAATGACAAGTCTTTTCTAGAGAGGTATCTTCAAGAATATGGGTACCACGCTGAATTTCTCATATCCTCTTTCCATCCTGAATCTGATGGATATTCAGAAAAAGCCAAACTGCCCTTGATCTTCTCAAGTGTTATGTTTTGGATCAGCAATCGATATGGGAGCAATTTCTGCCACTTGTTGAATTTGCGTACAACAACACTATACATTCATCTACAAGGGAAGCACCCTTCGAGATTGTGGCAGGACAACGGAAGGTACCATTCTGCATATGAAAGAGAAGATTTTTGAAGCGGACAGATTTGTGGAAAGTTTGGATGCTGCCTACCAGAAAGTCAAATCAGCCCTCCAGAAAAGCCAAGAGAAGCACAAACGGGCAGCAGATAAACATCACCGTGAGCTACTCTTGACAGAGGGTGATTGCGTGCTGCTGTGTTTCCAGAAGGCGCGACTCAGGAAGATGAAAGGCAAGAGCAAAGTGTACACAAAGCTGAAGATGAGGTATTATGGCCCTTTCCAGGTTTCTGAAAGGATAAATGATGTAGCTTACAGACTGAAGCTACCTGAAAATTGGACAATACACAATGCCTTTCATGTGAGTTTACTGAAGCCTTTCCATGGCGATGTGCCTGCTAGTTGAAGAATTGGATGAAGTCTTGGTTCTGGAACAGACTTTGGCACATATGGAAAGAAAGGTAAGAGGTAGAGTTTCCCGTCGCTACCTGGTGAAGTTCAGGAACTATCCTGCACTGAATGCGAAGTGGATGGAGGAGGGTGATCTGGTAGAGTCACCTCAGATTTTGCAACTCTACCTAGACGCCTTTCAGCTTGATCCCACTGCGAGGCAAGCTCCTACAAGTTCAACAGAGCAGAGATCTAGGACATTGCCTGATTTCGAGAGGAGCGTAGCAAATCCCTTTCTTTGTAACAAACTGCTCACGTATCTGGAGATTGCTTGATGACGCTGGTTGTCTCAGTCGAGATGATGCTTGCTGACAATATGTCTACCGTGACGTCTCCATGATGGGTGTTCGTGACACTCGACACAAAGGATGCATTGATGTATGGATGGACTCTCAATCTCTCCTAGCCCATACTATCATTGCACATTGTATCTTATAAAATGTATCACTACCATCCTTATTCCGTAGAAGCCCTTGCAGCTATATCACTAGCCACCTCAGTCCGCAGAAGCTCTTGCAGCTGATTTTCGTTGCATGTTCTTGCTCTCCCTGCTTGTTTCTACTGTTCTTGCACCTATCGCTGCTGCTCTTGCACCTGGTCCAGCTCCTGCATGCAACCCGAGGCTATACGGATGTATGCACGCCTCCCTAGGCAATTGTATGGCTATCATGCAACCCATGGCCTCCACCACAAAGAGGAAGAAAAAGGGGGCAAGAGGGCAACCCTGTCGAACTGAGTGGGGCAAAAGAAAGGGCTCTCTCGTGTGGCCGCCGATGGTCACCTGACTGGAACTCCCTGCATAGAGGACTGAAATCCCTCTGATCCATCTCTCTGAAAACCCCAATCTCTGCATCGTGCCCTCTAGGAATGACAACTCCACCCTGTCATACGCCTTCTCGAAATCCAAGGGAAGGATAGCGAGAGGCTGCGCCTCCTCCCTGGCCCAATCCACTGCCTCCCACAATGTATATGTTGTCCAAGATGCTGTGTTCCTGAACAAAGCCAGTCTGTGTCGTGAATGATGTCTAGAAGGTGAGGCCTCAATCGTAAGCTCAAGACCTTGGCTAGGATCTTGTATGTGGTATTCAGCAGAGTAATTGGTCTCCACTGCCCAATGTCCGCCCTATCCCCCCCTTTCGGGAGTAAACAGATCCAACCTCGTCTCAGAGAGAACCTGTATCAAAAATCTCCTAGCAAGCCCGTCTGAGCGGAGTGCGAATCCTCTCCCAAAAGAAGCGAAAGAAAGTTGGGGCCAATCCATCCTTCCTTGGGCACTTCTAAGGAGGAAGTGCCATAAGAGCCTCCCAAAGCTCCTCCTCTGTGAAGGGGCCTCTAAGCATCGTGCTCACGCTAAGAGATACCACCGCTGGGACCTGTTCCCACACACACTCCCTGGCCACAAGGCATGCAGGGTCTCCTCCTCTGACTGAAACAACTGCCTATAAAAGTTCGTGGTCATCTCTAAAATCTCTTGGGAGTCCGTATGCATCTGACCCTGTGCGTCTCTCCGTCGTTGCAGCTATGTCCTAGCTGAGCGTGGCTCAATGGTCTGGAACAACTCCGAGTCATCCGATCCCCCTGCTACACCCACCTGGCACGAGACGAGCGATAACAGAACTCTGCCCTCCACACCTTCATATCCTACAGGATCGGCCTTGCGGCCTCGTATCTCACTGCACCACTGGGAGCCCAGCTCCTACTCCGTGAGTTGCTCTATGGAAGCTAGATCCCTCCTCAGGGCCTTTCACTAGGCGCATGGCCCCAAGGTTTTGCATCACAAGGACCCTATTGGGGAAGGGGGCTTAAAGGTGCGCCCAACTTGGACAATTTCTCTCAACATTCCAAGAGGTAAAGACTCTTGACCACATTCAACGAAATGGCATTTCAAATTATTGCAATTCTTGCTCCCTCTTGTGTCGAACCACATCATGCACATGCAATGGGAATTTGGGAGCTAACTCCATATTTCTTTCTTTTATTGGAAGTCCCAACCATTGGTACATGAGTGCTTGTTACTACACTCACCAATGTAGGGCTGCTTTGTATGGCATTATTTGCTTGATTGTTCAAAATCATTGGCTCAGCCCCAAGGCAACACACATCACATTCATTATTGGAAAATGCACTAGAAAATTACTCTCATAGTTCAAATGAAAATGCTGGAGAGCCATGGCCAATTTGTCCACAAATATGGTCGAGCTAACATAGCAGCCAATAGAGAATTTGCCCTCGAGAGCTTACTGACCCCTTGGTGTTACGGAAATTATATTTATGATATATCTTGCTTTGGACATTATTATTTTTAGTCGAGTATGACTATGACAAAGTACTCCATAGGAGCGCACCGGACGCGGCGGGGGTCCTAGTGGATACTTTGTGTGGTTAGTTGGGGACGCCAGACTAGCTTGTGTTTTGCCATGCCAGATGGTCGGTATTGTGGGTGATTCCATGTTAATATTGATGTCGCTAGTGTCATTGGTGTTGTGTTTGATTATTGTGCTTTGAGCGCGGTTATGTTGGGATCGGTTGATTCAGTGATTCGTTCAATCGATTGTTAATAACTAATGTAATTGGCGGCTTGAGTACAGGTGATGGAACTCATAGCGAGGATTGGAGTTAGTGCGAGGGTACCGATCGAGGTGTCGCACAGTGCATTATATATGGCCATGGCCCAATTTTGTATTTGTTTAATTATTGCAAGTTTGAGCAATATATTTTGTTGGGGACATAAATCATTTTGGGCCCTAAGATGGCTATGTAAAGCAAATCCCTCATTTTTGGATGAGAGGGATAATTTTGGCTCCTTGGTGCTTTTATGAAAAATCATAAATACTCTAGATGAGGAAGCGTGAGCCACTCATCTAAGGGGGGGAGATTGTACCCATTCTGCTGTCGTTTTCATGGTGTGATTGTGTTCTTTTTCTCCAATTGATTAAGTGGTGAGCTTGTGTGAAGATAATTACCTTCTAGTTTCAGTGGTATCAGAGCTCAGGTCACGCTCTTATAAAGAAATTAAAGAGAAGCCCTCTGGAAGATTCAAGAGTACTATGTGACGCTTATGCGTGAAATAAAAGCTCGTGGTCATGGGGGAGAGAAATTTTGCATCGAGGGATGTTCGCATCGAGCCTTAGGCTATGAACTCTGAAGATCGCGCCAAGTATTAAACTCAGAGTTATCCTCACGGGAGCCTGGCAGCAGCTCGTTCGCGAACTTCGAAGACTTTTGGGACTTGGGAGCACTTGTCGTCACGTGCGGAATGACCTGCAGTAAATACCTCTTTCTCCGCGGCCCCATTTACAAGACCTACAGCCATCGCAAATCGCGCAGCCGCCTCTAGTTATGGGAGCCTTTTCATCTGCGCACGCCTCACTGTAGCCAAGGACCAGCAGCCGCTGCAGACTCTTCTAGAGTCTCTCTTCCTTCAATTCTGCACGTAAACCCACGCAGTCCCATAGACCTAAAGTCAACAGCCTTTGCCCGCGCGCAGGGCAGTCGTGCACTCAAGCATTCCCGAGGACGCCGTGCAGCCAACCGCCTGCAAAATTTTGACTCCCATGCTCTTATACTCCAAATTTCGAAGTGGGGAAATCTCTGGTCCTCTGACCTCTATCATCGTAGACAGCGTTGAGCGGTAGACTCCATAGCGACCGCCCTTGGGGAGACCTCTGTATAGCCACTGCCCGCATCGCCATTTCTCTTCCTAACCTTGCATCAAAGGTTCAAAGGCTTCATTTATTTATTTTATATATATATATTAAAGAAGAAGAAGAAAAAGCGTTCTAAAGGCCAACTCAGGATAGAATGGTGGGCAAAACCTTCTAGATAGGTACAAGGAGTGTTGGTGTGAGTAGCTCTCTACAGTTGGTAACTTACCGGTGTTGCTAATGATAAAGACTTCTCAAAGGGGGCCAGAGGCATTTGTTATTAGGAGTGCTATTGTACCATTGTACCTTGTTGGGCCTAGAGTTTGAACCTGAGAGGATTTCATTTGGACAGTTGTCTGGAGACAGCTTGGAGTTGTTCCAACATTTCTGGATGTGTGTGGATCATGTGGGTTACATACTATTTTAAAAGACTTTGGAGACATGTACTTTTCAAGGTCTAGATGGTTTTCAACTTCAAACGGAGACAATGGGATGTACCCAGTGACACAAGGATGAAGCATAGCTAGACATGGAGGTGGATGGTACGCTTGTATTAAGTTGGATTTTGACACACTTCTCAATCTATTCCTGAGAGCTTCTGAAACGGAGCAAATGGAGTGGATACATCTTCGGGCCCATGATGCCAACAATGTGACAATGAAAGGGGGTGTTAGAAAACAAGGTCCACTGTCCCACCTAAAAGCCCCATATGAGGAGAGCATGGGACATGTTCTAGTGTAGAAAAGGCGGGCATGAGAGCCTATTGACTCTCTTCCATTTGGTGACCTACAACTCGAGTGCTAAGCCACTCCACCGACCAACGAGGCCGTATAAAAGAGAAAGAAGAAGACGAAAAATCAGCAAGCTACGAGGCTCCTATTAGCGATCGGAATCAAGAAGGCGATCGAAACCATGAATCACCGAGAAATTAACTGGAGATCAGTCGAGCGCACAAACGACTACGAGCGACATCATCGGTCACATATCTCCCACTCTAGTCTTTTCTACCTCCGATCAAAGAGCGAGATAAGTGATTTCTTTTGCTTTATAGTTCATACACTTAGTATCTTCCGCTATCCATTTCTTGCCATACACTCGAAACGCATTTTTTTTCATCCGTTTAATTCTCATACACTTAGTATCTTTATTTTTCTCCGCTCCGCTTTACTTGTACTTATCGCAATATCATGGCACATCAGCCAAAACCACCCACGCTCCAAGAGCAGTTAGACGCACTTCAGGCACAGTTGGCCGATGAGCGTGAGCATAGGGAGAGATTGGAAAAGAAAATCAATGGTAAGAAAAGGAAGAGACATTCATCTGACGATGATACTATTATCAGGACAGTCAAAGCCACACTGAGAGCACAAAATTCGAGGAAGAAGAGTAAGATTAGTAGAAAAGCTTTTTCATTTCAAAATTTTCATGGAAAGAAAGAAGCACGCACTGTCTTGTCTTGGATCAGTCAGCTAGATGATTATTTTTCGGGGGAGAAATTCTCTAAAAAAGATAAGATTAAATGTGCTGCAAATCATTTGGTAGAGAGTGCTGCACTTTGGTGGAACATCACTAAGCACAGTAAAAGGCGACCAAAATCTTGGAAGTCTTTTCAAAAGCTCATCAAGCGAGATTTCCTTCCCTCACATTTCAAAGCAAAAGCTAGACAACAATGGGACACTTTCAGGCAATTCGACAAGGAAACGATCTCCACATATACTGATAGATTTTGGCAAACATTGATCCAATTATAGTCTTTAGAGAAAATTAATGCGCGCGATCAACGCAAGAAGTATGTGGCAGGTCTAAAGTCTAAGTTGAGAGCCGAGATTAACATGTTTCGTCCTTGCTCACTGAGCTCAGCAATTTCTCTTGCAATGAATTGTGAAAGGAAGAATGGGATCCCAAAAGAAGGAAAAGATCAGGAACGGCATGTACCCTTCCATAAGAAAAAGAGATTTGATAAAAAGCCCTTCTTTAAATCTAAAAATGGTTTTGTACCACAGAAGACAGATTCTTCTTCGAAGCCGAACGGTGGGACTTTTCCATAGAAAGAAATAAGGTGTTTCAAATGCAACAAGCTAGGACACATAGCCACTGAGTGTCCTGAAAGAAAGAAGACCCCGACAGCGAAAGTGCACATGATTGACGACGAAGCAGCCAAGCAAGAGGGAGGTAAGTATAATTGTCATGCTCTTCTAAAGATGAAAGGTTTCATTAATGGCAAAGAGGTTGTTATTTTGCATGACGATGGTAGTACACATGATTTCATTTCGAAAAGAACTGTAGCAAAGCTAAACCTAGAGTCTTTCCCATCTAACTATAAGGTCAAAGCTGCTTTTACCAAAACAAAGTACAATTGTACTAGAGAAGTTAAGAATCTTGAAATCTCAATCAAACCCTACAAGGATACACGAGACTTTCTAGTGGCATCCCTACAGGGAGTGGACATCATCTTAGGAATGCCATGGAGGCATCAATACAATCCTAAGATAGATTACGATTCACATCAGATGTGGATTGAGAGGGACAGACAAGAAATATGTCTGAAAAGCTCAATGAAATCTGAGGTCAGTCCTTTACTCAACCACACACAAGCCAAAAGAGCAATTAGAAAACGTGAGAAGACATATCTTATTTTGGTGAACACAGTTACGGCTACTCAGCCAAACACTAAGCCTACGCACCAAAAATTTCTCTCTCAATTTTTTGATTGTTTCTTAGAGGATTTACCGCCCGGACTACCATGTTCTCGACCTGAAGATCATAGGATAGAAATCCTACCGGGCAATACTTCACCTTGCAAAGCTCCTTATAGAGTCAACCAGCCAAAGCAAAAGGAAATACAAAAGCAAGTGGGGGAACTGATAGAGAGAGGATTGATAAGACCCAGCAGTTCTCCTTATGGAGCACCTGTCTTATTAGTCAAAAAGAAAAATGAAACCTACCGAATGTGCATAGACTATCGTGCACTAAACAAAATCAAAGTGAAGAACAGATATCCAATCCCTAGGATTGATGATCTTTTGGACAAATTGAAAGGGGCAAAGGTCTTCAGTAAGATAGATCTCAAATCCGGCTATCATCAAGTTCGAATGGTAGAAGAGGATATATACAAGACTGCTTTTAAAACTCAAACGGGACATTATGAGTTCTTAGTTATGCCGTTTGGGCTAACTAACGCTCCAACTACTTTCAGTAGAATGATGAACCGAATCTTTCTTAAACACCAAGATTGTGTGGTAGTATTTTTCGATGATATTCTGGTGTTTAGCAAAGATGTTGAGGAGCATAAAGAACATCTGAAGCTAGTCTTTTCACTCTTGAAAGAAAATCAATTGTACATAAATCCTGAAAAGAGCAGTTTCTTTCAAGATCAGATAGAGTATTTGGGTCACATTGTATCCGTCGATGGGATTCAAGTAGATCCAAAGAAGATTGAGTGCATAGTCACATGGCCTAAACCCCGAGATATACATGAATTGAGATCATTTTTGGGATTCTGTAGCTTTTATAGAAAGTTTGTCAAGAATTTTGCATACATTGCACATCCATTGACAGACCTTCTTAGAAAAGCTAAGCATTTCTTATGGACTAAGCGTCAAGATAAATCTTTTACAGCTTTGAAAGAAGCTCTCACTCAAGCTCCTATGTTGCAATTACCCGATTTCTCTAGACCATTCTTTCTATTCATGCAATGATGGATACCTCTTTTATCAAAAGAAATTATGCATCACTCGACCCTTTAGACAAATTGTAATGGAGGAAATGCACCAACCACCATATATGGGACATAGGGGAGTGACTGCCACTTTACAAGTGATAGCAAGAGAATTCCATTGGCCTACTATAAGAAAAGATGTGGCTAACTTTGTAGCCGAATGCATCACTTGTCAGAAGATCAAGAGTTACAAAGGCAAGACCCTAGGATTGCTTATGCCTTTGCCTATTCCTACGCAACCTTGGGAAAAAATATCTATGGATTTCATAACAGGTTTTCCTACTACAGCGATCAAAATGATATGATTTGGACGATAATAGATCGCTTTAGTAAGCAAGCTTATTTCATCCCTTGCAAGAAGACTCTAAAAGCTCAGCAAGCTGCACATTTATTCATCAAGCATATCTTTGTTCATCATGGCTTGCCAAAGATTATAGTGTCTGATCGAGATTCAAAGTTTTGCAGTGACTTCTGAACTGCATTATTTCATAATCTAGGCACTAAATTAGACTTCTCATCAGTTTTTCATCCAGAATCGAATGGACAAATTAAAGTTACAAACAATACTATTCTGGATATGATAAGAGCTTATGCAGGAAGTCAACCAAAGACTTGGGACAAATACATTCATCTCTTACAGTTTGCTTATAATAATACCCCTCATTCTACAACTGGAAGAGCACCCTTTGGGATTATCTATGAGAAGGTTTTACCTATTCCTATCACACGATTGACCCATAGAGTGGAAGCAACAGATGCATTTACCCATGATTATCAAAATATTCTCAAAGAAGTTTGAGAAGCGATTGCAATAGCTCAAGAGAAGTACACAAAACAAGCTAATAAGAAACGGAAACACATGCTTTTTAAAGAAGGCGATTATGTACTTCGGATTGAGAAAAGAAGATTGAATAGTGTTGAGAAATGGCCAGTAATCAAGATGTCACCACGTTTTTATGGACCATTCAAGGTGATTCAGAAAATCAATGATCTAGCTTATAGGCTTGAATTACCTGATAATTGGAGAATACATAATGCTTTCCATATCAGCCTCTTAAAGCCCTTCAAAGGACCTTTACCTATTCATCCCGTCTATGAAGAGGCTCCATTGATTGTTGATGAAGAAGAAATTTTAGAACCTGAATGCATTATTGATCAACAACAGACCTCGACCCGAAAAGGAAATGTCTATACTAAATACTTGCTCAAATTTAAGAACCATCCAAAAGACGATGCTCAGTGGATGCCTGAGCGGTTCTTTCGAACTTTTTCAGACCTCCTTAGTTCCTATAATCAAACACGCAACTGAGGTCAGTTGCAAATCCAAGCAAGAGGGATGTTACGGAAATTATATTTATGATATATCTTGCTTTGGACATTATTATTTTTAGTCGAGTATGACTATGACAAAGTACTCCATAGGAGCGCACCGGACGCGGCGGGGGTCGTATGTCCACCATCTTTCGCACCCCACCCTCCACCCTCAAGGCACTCTGACCAACCTCCCATTGCTAGATAACCCCCATCTCGATATTCTTTTGTCTCCTCACGACCATCTCATGAGTCAAGGGCCATTGGCCAGCCATCTTCCACCATCTATGGACCAAGATGCCTCCTACCATACTTGTAGTGAAAAGGCCCTCTTGAGTGCTACTTCCCAAGTGTTGTTTCTCACAACACCAACTTCCCAAGTGTTGTTTCAAATAAATGATTTGAGAATCACACACAATGCATTGATATCCTTTGAAGGTAAGGTCCAAGCTGTAAACATATAAAAGTAACCTAGAATGTCCTCACAGCCTACAACACTTGTCCTCACAACCAACCATGCTTGTCCATTTTTAAAACGTTTGGAAATTCCACCCTCTATCAAAAAGATAACTTACACTACTCACCGGCAGAGTCTCCCAAATGGCCTCGTCAGACATGTTGTCCTCATCACCAGGCATTAATGCCCTACACATCCTGATAAGTGCAATTTGACGCAATCAATATACTGGTAAGAATAATAGCCTTTCTTCATGAACTAAGCACTTTTCAATGAAAGACACCTCTAAATCACCAATTTTAATGCAAGCTAATCCAAACCTGAAGTTGTCAACCAGGGTCACCACTTGGAAAATTAACAAAGGAAGAAACACGATCTTCAAATTGAGGACCGACCTTTCAGAATCTGTTTTTAAGAAAACCAGCAAAGGACAAGTTAAGAACTGACCTTCCAAGATCTTATTTCAAAAAATGAACTCCGTCCCTCCCTCCCTCTCTCTCTCTCTCTCTCTCTCTCTCTCTCTCTCTCTCTCTCTCTCTCTCTTGGTGTGGATGCTCGTTTAGTAGCTCCACCACCACAGCTCGTGGTGGTGGAGCATTTTGCATTTTGCATTGGTGTGGATGCTCGTTTAGTAGCTCCACCACCACAGCTTGTTTGTACTAGGTTTTTCACAATCTGATAGACCCACCGGTATTCCGAAGACTTTTAGAAACTCTCTCTCTCTCTCTCTCTCTCTCTCTCTCTCTCTCTCTCTCTCTCGTTTGTGGAAGTGGACAACAAAGCAAGTAAGTCTGATATCCAAGCAAAGATTAAAGAACACGAAGCTAGATGTGATAATGCGCTGAAGATTAGAATAGGGGGGCTCCCAAAAGATTGGTACAAAGAGGAGGATACATATAGTGAAATATTGACAAAGATCAAATCAAGTTTGCCCAACATCGAATGGGTGAATGATGATGAGCAGGATGATGACGACTCCAGGCCAGCTTCTATTTTACACTATAGAGGTCATGCAATCCTTACGCTGAAGTCAAAAGATATGCAGATCAAGCTTCTTCGACAATCTTACAAGCTGAAGGGCACCAAAGTATGGATAGCAGAGGAGCTTACACAAACCCAACTCAAGATTAAGACAACTGAATTAGCTAAAGTCAAGGCTGCCAAAAAGGATGGAAAATGGGCAGTTTACCGTGAAGGGGTAGCACTAATCAGAGAGTTTAAATCAAAACCAAAGACTCTCAGTCTTAAACTGATGTATGGCTGTTTACTCTCCAGAATATCATGTAGGTACTCTAAATAATTGGGATTGCTTTTTGCACTCCTTGGGAGCTGCCATGTGCCCTCCCTAAAGCAGATGTACTAGAGGGTTTTTTGCTGTCCCATAGACCTTTTGGTCTCCAATGGACGTTAATAGACACACACTCTCTCTCTCTCTCTCTCTCTCTCTCTCTCTCTCTCTCTCTCTCGCTTGGGGGGAGACCAGAAGTTTCCCATCAAGATTCAGTTCTACCATGACTACGTTCTGAGGGTCTCGAAGTAGGTCTTGTCATCAGACCTCAGTATCTCGAGGATAGGAGAGTCTCACATGCACTGAGGATCGCCATCGGGCAGTTGCAAGTCTCATCGCCATCGGACAGTTGCGGTCCTGTCACATCAGTTGAGGATTGAGGCGGGGAGAGCCACAGGCATACCTAGAGAGCAGAGGATTTGTAGACTATGCCCGATGGGGGAGGTCAAGAAAGAGAAGCATTTTCTATGTCTCTACCTACTCTACTATGAGATCCGAGGGCAATATCACTACCTCTTTCAGGAGGGACATGGCTTTTGGTCTACTTACACAACTGATCCATTTGGGCTCTATCTGATTGAGATGCGCCGACACAGAGATGTACTGATATGGCAGAACAGAGAGCAGCACGAGGCAATGCCACAGGCCACCGGGATTGACCAAGCACAGACACGTGTCACAGACTTCTATGCATCTAAGTCAACTCTTGGGGAGGCTGAGGGAGAGGAGCTTGATGACATGAGAGCATTATGGATTAGCAGTGAGAGTCACCACCACGATGCTGCCATCGAGAGATGCACACTCCACATGCAGCAGAGAGAGTGACCAGAGCACGCACGGAGAGTGACCCCCCTCAAATCCTGCTTGGGCACCACATGTCAATAAAAATTCTTACACTCCTTGGCAGGACAAGATTGGGCTCAACTCTCTCTCTCTCTCTCTCTCTCTCTCTCTCTCTCTCTCTCTCTCTCTCTCTCTCATCGTTCGTCGCTCATCGTTGCTCATGTCCATCGCTCGCGTCCATGCTCACCTCCGTCTACTCATCGTTGCTTGCCCATCTGACATCCATTGCTCAGCGTCGCTCATCGTTGCTCTCTCGCTCTTTGAGTTCTGTAGCCCATTGCCGTGCTGAGATGAACTACATTTAAGGGGTCATCAGACCCTACAACACCACCATTTTGGCATTCAGATCGACACTAAACTCCCCTAGAACTCATCTAATTACATCCAAGACAATGTCAACGGGACCTGAGAGTCAAAATCGTGCATTCTGGCAACACAGCCTGCTCGTCATGTGTTAACCCTTGGCAAACTTGACTCCCAACCCATGATCAATCTACTTTTCCTGCAAGGTCTTAATGTTTTTGAATTTGTGGGTTAACATATGAATAGTCCTGCTACTTCAAGCTTTATTCAATATCCCTTGATGCATTGATGGGTGCTGAAAATGCCAAGATGCTTAGGTTGCTGAAATTGCAGGTCAACATATGAATAGTCCTGCCCCTACACTAGCCTCTCTGCTAGCCTACCCTGCCTATGCTAGCCTCTCCGCTCACCTATCCTGCTGCTGCTACGCTACACCCACGTAGCCTCTCTGCCATCGACGCCACCCCCCCCCTTCACGTAACCTGTCTACCATCTCACGTAACCTCTCCGTCAACCTCACGTAGCCTCTCCATCAGCAACCCTTCGTAGCCTCCCTCATGTCTAACACTGCGTCGCTGCCTACGCCCATCCGTCAAAGCTGCCTATGCTCCCCGTCTTCGCGCTTGCCACAAGCCACGCCAACAGCACGTGGCATAATGCATGCTTGCCACATCACTACTGACACATGGCACAACACATGCTTGCCACGTCACTGCTGACACGTGGCAGTGCCACATCAGCACATCAGGGCTGCCTTGCTGTGCTCATACGGGCTCCCACCGGATTGGCTCCAACTTGACAAAAAAGTGCAGAAGCAGAGAAAACATGTGAAGATTCTCTCTATTACTGCATTACTGCATTTTCCAGTTCAGCAAATAAAAAAGGGCAGATACTCACGAGTCACATTGCACAATGCCTACACGAGCATGTGTGGAGGACATTTGGGGGAAACAAGCACTTGAAAATGCCATGACAGCTTACACAGCAGGAACCACTCCAAACATTACGTCCAATGTCCTCACCAGCCTCCTAAAGATATGCCTTGCATTGATTGAAAGAATCGATAGCTTGGAATCTACTAATGTGGCCCTCCTTGCGGAGAAGGCACATGTAGATAAAACACTAGTTGAAGTGAAAAAGCATGGAGGGAAAATGCAGGAGGAATGGAGGAAAGAAAGGGGCAAAAAGGAGGAATGCGAGAATGAAAAGGGTGAATGGATATGCGAGAAAAACAAGCTCCAGGACAGGGTACATGCTTTGGAGATTGAATTGCAGCAAATAAGGGATATGAAAGCACCCCCGGAAGGAAATTGCAAAGCAATGGAGGAGCTGAAAACAGAAAATGCCACTCTCAGAAAGGACATTGCCACCATGCAGGAAACAATGCAAGCACACATGCTGAGCTTAAACAACAAATCAGCAAAGGGGAAGCTAAGATGTTGCCATTTTTTTTAAGAGGGGGGGAAAGGGGGTCTTAATGATGAAGGCGGCAGGGCAGAGGCTGATGTGGCTGAGGCGACGCGTGGCGACGTGCAGGACTCCAAGGAAAAGGGCTATCAGAAGGCAGAGGCAGAGACTGCACCGTGGCAGAGGCGGCGGCGGCGGGTCAACACGTGGCAACGGGGCGGCGGGTTAGAGAGCAATGGTTGGACGGGGTACAGAGGGTAGAGGGACTGCTCTGGAGCGTGCAACAGAGCAGTGCGTCACGCAGCTGCGAGGGCAGTGCCAGAAGAGAGCAGAGGACTGTATCCTTTATTAGGCTGCAGTTGCAAGGTGGCCGCGATTCGCGGCGCGGATCGTGTGCAGCTTGGGGCGCCGTGCACCACCCGTGCGCCTCAGGCCTTATCACAAGGCCTACTCAAGGGGTAAGGCCTTACACAAGGCCTTCACAAGACCCAGTCCTCGAGTCGAGGACTGCGCCACGATGGGGCATAATCAATGAGGTGCGTCGAATCCCTGAAGGCCCATGATTGGCATGCGCATCCTGTCACCCCTTTTCTTCCAACTATGTACTAAGCGTCTCCTCCCGTATAGAAAGAAAGGAGAGATTTAATTTTAACCGAATTTCAAAGGGGGAAGAGAGAAAGAAGCCCCCTAGTAATTTTCTTGATTCTTGTTCTCTCTTTGTGTCCTCTACGATGTCACGCTGATGTCGGCATGCTACAACATGGTAGGTCCACACAGTCAAAGAATCACTGCTCTGATACCACTTGTCACGTACCGGTTGGAGGATGCACATATATGAAAGAATGATGCAAGAATTTTGAAGCATTGGCCCTCCAAATGGGGTGGAAGGAGTGCCCACGTGAGTGTACTTTTTCTATGACCAACTACTAGAATGCTCATGCAAATTCACCATACCACATATGAATGCATAATGCCTCATGCACACATTCCATGCATACGAGAGGTCACAACCTCTCATGCCTCTTGGGATCCATCCGTTGGGCATACCCCATTATTCTACCCTTAGCCTATGAATCTTATGCCTACCATTTATTAATGCATACCCATGCATTCCTACCCATTCCTATCCTAGGACCTACATGTGTGAGTGCTCCATATATATTAAAACAATTAACATATCCAATACATTATCCATATGGCATTTAGCCATTTAAACCTACCTAGCCTACCTTTTAATTATTACATTTGATCATGCTAGCCTAATACATTCTAGACTACAAAATCGTGTCGTGACAACGGGAGTGGCTTCGGCCCACTATCACATCACGCTTGATCCATTTCCATGACCAGGTTTGCATTAGGCTCTACTTGCTTGAGATGCACCGACACAGGGAGACCTTGCTACGATAGATCAGAGAGCAGCAGGAGGCGATCACACCACAGGATGCAGAGGCTGACCACAAACAGCAGCACGTCATGGATTTTTATGCATTCGAGTCAGCTCTAGAACACAGTGGGGAGGAGCAGGAGCTAGCGGGACTATGCGGCCAGTTTGGATTACCGAGAGAGGACTGCAAAGGCCACCCACGACACGGAGACCCGCCCAGAGCACACTCGATTGAGGTTTGCCCTATCACATCTTTCCTCAGAGGGGACCGCCCGAGACGAGGGGTCACTCTGAACATAGCTCAACGGGTTCGGAGATCGAGGAGACCACGCTCCCCTCTGATGCCATAGTATGAGACAGCCAGACAGACTCAGATTCGAGACATTTTCACTGCTCATAGACGAACCACCACAGTGCCTGATTTCGGTTTCTGAGTTTCCAATCCAATTCCAGTTCTTAGCCTACTCCCGATAGCGGTTGATTACTTATCTGGCAAGGCCCTCCTCTGATGGAAAGAATTACGCCCGAGGCCCACCAGTTGGAGTGAATTTGAAGAGAGTTTCAAGAAGAGTTTCTAAAGAAGGAGGAGGACTATGACATCATAGGCAAGCTTAAAGCTCTCGATATGTCCAAGCAGCTTGACCTTTGAATTACCTCCAGAAGTTTCATAATTTGCAAGCTAGAGCTACAAAGATGGACCCAGTGACTTTATTGGGATTCTTTGTGGATGGATTGCCTGATTCCTATAAACTCCAGATCAAGAACAATAAATGCACCACTTTGCAAAAAGCCATGAATTGTGTGCGCTTATATGATGATACCATACAGGGGAGTCGAAGTCGGTTGACAATTCTTCCAAGAAGAACTTGACTTAGGTACAGAATGGTAAAGCCCGTTTATTACGCAACCTAAAGTTAAAGAAAGAAGGACCTTGTTTTATTTGTGAGGAGCGGGCCCACACAAGGAACGACTGTCCTAAGCGCAAGAACCAGACGCAAGCGCCAGGACCGAAGCTCCATGCAGGCCAAGGAACCAAAGCTAAGGGAGCTAACCAAGCGTCGATGATTGTATCATTACTTGCCCACTTTCATGTAATTGCACTTTTACAAAATCATTATTTGGCCCCCATGACCTTTTTCGAGCTTATGGAAAAGTGAGGGACAAACAAGTTCGCATTCTCTTTGACCTAGGCAGCTCTCGCAATTTTGTGAATTACAAACTTGTGCAGAAGTTGGGGCCGTCCATGACACCTAGCGATCACACCTATGCATAGTCACAAGAAACGTTTCGGGATCTGGACAAGCGTTCCTCTAGAAACGTGTAAAATAAATGTATTTTATATAAATTATTTTATATAAATGATAAAAATAGTGTATTCTATATAAATTATGTTTCAAAAAGCGTTTCACGTTTTGCACGTTTCTTAGAAACGTTTCGGGCAGAAACATTTCTTCATATTTCTATTGCCCGAAACGCGTTTTCTGGTTACAGTGCACCTATGGATTCCACTTTCTTCATTTGTTGTTTCGATTAATAACAAAAAATTTAAGCGCATTTGAACACCGAGAATTGAGAATGTTGTTAGATGATTTTGTTGATGTATTCCCTGCACAACTGCCGGAAGGTTTACCTCTAGAAAAGGCAATAGATCATCGCATAGATTTAGTTTTTGGGGCTCAACCTATTAGTATTCCACCTGATAGGATGAGCCATCTTAAGGAGGACGAGTTAGCTTCGCAGCTTCAGAATTATCTGAACATGGGTTATATTCGCCCTAGTAAATCAGCCTGGGGTGCACTGTTCTTTTGAGAAAGAAGAAAGATGGTTCGTGGAGAATGTGTGTAGATTACAAACGACTAAATGAGGTGACAATTAAGAATAAATATCCTCTTCCTCGCTCCGATGATTTGATAGACCGGTTGGCCGGAGCGAAGAATTTCACTAAGATTGATTTGCGCATGGGTTACCACCAAATCCGTATCTATGCAAAGCACATAGACAGAACCGCTTTTCATACTAGGTATGGTCACTACGAATTTCTTGTATTATCTTTTGGGTTGACCAATGCTCCTGCTGCTTTCCAGCAAATGATGAACGATTTGTTCCGAGATTATTTGGGCAAATTCGTTGTTGTGTTTTGAGACGACATCTTGATATATAGTCGATCGTTACAGAACCACATTGGACACCTCAGGATTGTCTTAATTCTATTAAGGCAGCATAAGCTATATAACAAGATGAGTAAATGTGACTTCTTCATGAAGGAGATCATTTACTTAGGGCACAAGATTTCTTCAGAAGGTACCAGCATTGATCTAGATCACATTCAAAAGGTTTTGAAATGGCCCATACCTCAAACAGTGAAACAACTTCGTTCTTTCCTAGGACTTACGGTCTTTCTAAGAAAGTCCATACGTGATTACTCTAAAATCACAATACCCTTAACAAGCATGTTGAAAGGTGGTGGAGGCAGGTCTAACCAGCCTATATCTTGGAATGAGGAAATGAACAAGGCTTTTGAAAGGTCGTACGACATGGACGCAGATCTAAGCAGCCTATCTCTTGGAATGAGGAAATGAACAAGGCTTTTGAGAACTTGAAACAGCATGTTGAAAGATCATGGACGTAGGCCTAACCAGCCTATATCTTGGAATGAGGAAATGAACAAGGCTTTTGAGACCTTGAAACAAAGTATCAAGGAAGCACTTGTTCTTGCACTACATGATCCTACCCGGCCCTATGTTTTAGAGGCCGATGCGAGTGACTTTGCGATTGGGGCAGCTTTATTCCAAGAGGGCACACCTGTAGCTTTAGAGAGTAAAAAGCTAGATCACACTCAATATCGTTGGCCCACACTAGAAAAAGAACTATATGCAGTAGTGTATGCTCTCAAGGTTTGGAGACCTACTTGTATGGCTCAAAGTTTCTTGTATCATCATCATCATCATCATGTTCTTGTTCTTCTTCTTGATCTTGTCCTAGGAGGTTGAACCGAGGACAAAGTTATCGCACTAGAAAAGGAAATAGCTGAGACAAACATACTTATAATTTTGGAGATATGGAAGCATGAGGGGAATATGGATACACCCACACCTTCCTTGTGGAATCATCTATAAATGTGACAAAGTACCGTGCACCTCCAAGTGAAGGACTAGGCATCTCACACACGTCTGTATGCACAAGCTCAAGTTGAGCATCTTTATGTCCTAATCTCCTTTTATGAGGACACTGTAACTGTCTACCATACATGCAGTGCTCACAAAACTTTAAATCAGAAAATTTAAGAGACGGTAAGTAGCCAAGGCGAGCCAATTGCTCCATTCCACTTATGCTCATATGTCCCATCCGGCTATACCACATAGAAATATTCGGCAGCTCGGTGGCATGAATATCAGCATGATTACATACTTTAGCATGAAGAGTATACATTGTGTCAACCTTAGAGCCTCTGGCAACAACCAGGGCACCTTTGGTGACCTTCCAGAAACCATGACCAAAGCTGGTCACAAAACCTTCGTCATCCAACATGCCAATAGAAATCAGATTTTTCTTGACTTCGGGTACATGCCTGACATTGTGAAGCATAAGCTGAATACCATCAGCAAATACAAGCCTGACAACTCCAACACCGACAATACTGCATGCATGATTATCCCCTAGAAAAACGACTCCATTACTGCCTGCTGCATACCTTACAAACAATTCTTTGTAAGGTGTAACATGGAATGAGGCACCTGAGTCAATGATCCAAGAGTGCATGTCTGCAAAATCTCCTGCATGGAGAGAATGAGCATCCAAAGTAGAGAGAAATAGAACCTCTCCTTCACTGTCATAACCGTGTGTAGAATGAAGCTCTTCAAGGATTCATAAAAACATAATGCAAAAACACACATAGGGGGACAAGGGTTTGGTGGGATAGCATGCTACGTAAGAATGACGTGGGAAAAACAGCAAAATTTGTAAAAGAGGGCCCACACAAACAATACAATGGCTGGACATCATGGCAAAGGAGGGGACATCAAAATGGCAGCATGTTATTTTGCACCCCCACAATCACCCATCTACAAAAACAACAGCAACATATCTCAAGAAGACCCCCTCATGCATTTAGGGGAAGATATAGCTAGGTTCTCTAAAGAGAGCACAATTATTCTAGCAGGAGACTTCAATGCACGAACAGGATCAATCCAAGCATCATAACAACGGAGGGGAGCGAGACCCATATGGATACGAAGTGGAAGAAAACAATGGAGAAAGAAGAGGATGGAAAAGGACATCAAAAGATGTAGGGGGAATCACTCATATGGGAAGGCAACTCCGCACATTGTGTGGATGCTTTGGGCTACAAATATGCAATGGCACAACAAACTTTCAAAACACAGGAGGGTACACATGCAAGACAGCCCAAGGGTCAAGTGTAGTTGATTATGTGATCACAAACTCACATGCACAGCACATGATTGACTACATGAAGATCAAGGAGGAGTTTCTTGAGTCAGACCATAGAGCAACGTCTATAGGCATAATGGAGACGAGCAACGCTGTGAAAAAAAAAAGAAAATTACTGCACACCCCAGGCTAAGAATGGATTACAAAAAAGCACATATTTATGAGGAGGAGATAGGGGCAGCAATGGTACAAGGGCAAATACCTTCAACATGTCAAGAAATGAGTAAATACATAACAAATATGCTGCTGTCAACAGCTCAAAAATGTTTCACTAAAAGAAATGCGGGAATGCCATCCAATCATTGGTACAACCACGATTGCAAGGATGCAAATAGAGCCTGAAGAGCAGAGAATCCAACAGAGAAAGAGTTAAAAGCTCGAACATATAAACAGGTAGTAAGGCACACAAAAAAGGATATATCTCAAAAACAAGCAGCTTGACAGCTTTGAGGGGCTGCAACAAAAGTAATTCCAGAAACTACACAGCAACAAACCCCAAAAAAAGAAGGCACAATGGGAAGACATGATACGATTTGTCAAAAGCCTCTATGAAAGAGATGGGAAGAAAAGATCAACCACAACTATACTATCAAAGCAACAAATGGAAGAGGTGGACATTGAAAGGGACCCGAAAAAGCTAGCCAATGGGAAAGATCTAGACACACAAGGGCCAGTAGCAGAGATGTTAACATGGGGAGATGACAAAACAAAGGAAATGCTTACAAGGCTTATGAAAATGGCTCTACAGGAAGGGTTCCCATTAGATGGGCAGATAAGCAGGATTGTACAGTGCAGGGGAGGATTGGGGGGGAAGGGGGGGGGGGGGGGGAAGCAAGATGGCAAAGAATTATTAGACAATCATGGTAAGCAAATTTATATGGCACCATACTTGAGCAGAAAATCAGCCAATGGGCAGAGGAACAAGAAGTAAGGGAACCATCCTAGGCAGGGTTTCGTCCGAAGCACTCAACAGTAGATAATCTAGTTGCCATAGGGGATGCAACTGAAGGAGTCAAATGCAAGAAAGAGGCTATATACTGCTGTTTCATAGATTTCAAGAAAGCCTTTGACATAGTGCTGCGTAAGAGGCTATGGGAAAGACTGGAAAACCAAAAAGTTCCTCAAGAACAGGTATAGCTGAGTTAGCACAGCCGCTAGTGGATGGGTCATGCTCCAAAGAGAAAGCTGTAATAAGAATTGACATAGGGGTGAGTTTGAAGAGTGGATGAGAATGCACATCAAGGAAGGGGTTCAGATTGCGGGATATGCTTCGTTACTGCTTATCTACGCAGATGATGTAGTATTCTTCGCAAAGAATAATGAGAGCCTGCAAGCACATTTGGATGTGCTCAGAGATTTTGCAAACACTCGGGGATGCAGATCAATATAGATAAGACAAGGTAATGGTCAACGCGACTCGCAGCAAAGAAGTAGATGACACATTTGGAGAGGAGCCCTTGGAAAGAGTCAATTCATATAATATTTTAGGACTAGATTTCACAGACAATTAAAATGGAATGCATGTGTGGAAAGAAGGATTCTGGGGGGTTTGAAACCCCTATATAGCTTCCAAAATAAATGCATTTGTGGAATTGGGAAATGAGAAAGTTTATGTACATCATGCTTGTGTAGACAATCATCCTTTATGGGTGTCCCACTTGGGCACCTGGGCTGTCTAGGATATACAGGAAAAGAATAGAAACTATACATAAACATTTCCTGATAGGGGAGTTACAACCTACTGGCTGAAATAGGTATGATACCTTTGGAAGGGGAGGCATTGTGTCAATCCATGGCTTATCTCAACAAAGTTGAGAAGATGGACGCCAGTAGGATACCACACAAGGTGATGGAAGCTACCCGAACTGTACTGAAAGGGAGGAAGTCTGTCCATCTGAATGCCGTGACTACCAAACCATGTGGATATCCGTGCATACCATGCCGTTATCGACACCACTCTCTACTAGTCGCCTGGAGGACTCTAATGCTAACCTCGGTAGTCTCCACTGGGGTAAGGACCAAACTTTGTGGAGGAACGTCACCATTTGGAAGATGGCATCAACCTGGAGGGGGGTCATGGCAAACTCTGCCTGTATAATCTGATGAGGGACTGAGGGTTTACTCCGATGGATCCCATGGTCACGTGTAATCTCTCAAATCTCTTCCACTCCATCACTGAAATATCACTCCCCCAAAAAGGTGTTGCGTACATGGCAGTCGGTCTCACCAGTGTGTCAAAGAGCCAGCCCTTGGTCGGGGGTCTTGGAAAAGTGCCTAGAAGCATCGCCTCTCTAGTCGGGCCAGAGCACCCCGTCCTCGTGTGAGTCGTGCCGTACCCACATGGATCATCGTGAAACCTGGTCCAGTGAACACTATCCCCGGATATGTGTAGGACTGCACTATCTCCACAGGCTCGCCCCTGTATGAGAAACTATGGTGACGGGATACTGCTGCTCGCGAGGTGTTGAGGATCATAACCTTGGTCTTCCCAAGGTTAACTGTCATGTCTCTCTCCCTGCAAAACATCTCCAGAGCCTCTAGATGTTTCTGCAGCCCCTCTGCTAAGGATGATATGAGGACTATGTCATCGGCATACAACAGTATTTGCACCATCATTTCAGCCAGTAGCGAACCCTCTCCGCCTAGTCGATCGACAAAAGAAGTGATCTTGTCGATATAGAGCCTGAAGAGAGTTGGTGATAGGGGGCAGCCTTGCTTTACTCCGATGGTGCTCTCAATCCAGTTTGATTAGCCTCTTGTGGCGCGTATCCTCCCTTTGATAGACTCATATAGACTCATGACCCCCCAAATCATGATGATTGGAAGTTGTAGCTCCTGTAACCTCTTGATCAGGCGAGAGCGTGGGACAGTGTCAAATGTCTTACGAAAGTCTACAAAGCAAGTGTTGACTTTCTGATGCCTCGACTTCGCCTCCTCAATAATAGCCCTTAGGGTGAAAATGTGATCCAAGGTAAAATGTGATCCAAGGTAGAGTGCTGTCTCCGAAATCCTGCCTGCCCAAGTGCCCGCTGCCCGTGACCCTCTGTGTGGCTGATGATCTCCCTCTCTAGTACCGACCCATATATCTTAGCCAAAGTATGGCCAATCATAAGAGTACGGTAGTTCTTAGTGTCCATGGGATCACCTGCCTTGTGTATCGGTACTATGGTGGTGGTGCCCCAGGTAGGTGGGAAGCCATGGCATATGGCATGGTTGAACAACTGTGCAAAGGGCAGCTCGTACATTCTTCGGAGTAAACAAATGGCATGTGGTGGGTCTAGGCATAGAGGACATATCAGGTGGTGCTTGACCTAGGACATCATATAGGGAGCAAGCATATGTGTGCCAGACTATGGGATCTGTGATGGGAATGGGTGACTTTCATTCTGATGATAAGAGTCCCCATCCTGTAGTAGGATCTCCTCCGCGAAAGGAGCTGATCACCTCATCCATCCTGTGCGTGAGGAAAGCCCGCTTCTTACGCCGTGTCACTCAATGTGAGATCCGTTGCACCTTTGGTGAAGTCACATGTCCCAATGCTATCTCACGTGTAAGGTGGGCTCTCATCTCTATGCACTCATCATCAAACCAGGGATTTTGGGGCATCCTCCCATTTGGGACACGTGCAGATCGTGTCGTGGGAAAGGATCTGGTTGCAACATCATGTATCACCGATATAAGAGTGTCTGATGCATGTACGAGGTCCATCCCATCGCCAAGTAGTACTGGAAACTCAGAAGCCAGGTGGCTCACGTACACCGGGTCAACAGCATGGTCAATATGAATCTGAACACGAGCGGGTGGGGGGGCCCTCCTCATGGTTGGCGTGGTGACCGATATACAGAAAGTGAGATATGAGGTGGCACCATAAAATCATGTATCCGTGGGGCCAATGCTAGTGGACCGAGCAGGTAGTCTACCGTACTACTCCCCCCTCCATGTGGGAAACAGGTGAGTCCGCCAGATGATGGCCATCTGCAAATACCACTATATATGATCAAGTCATAGATAGCACCCAGCTCGAGTAAATGTCTCCAATACGCTGTCACTGGTGCATCTGCATCTGCATCTGCCGACTGCCTCACGACCCCTAGCTCTGCTACATCCATCTCCAATACTATGAGGGAATCCTCATCGAAATCTAACACGCCCACCTGTCTGTTCCAAGTACGTGCATTGAAGTCACCAAGGAGGAGAGTATCCCCATGTCTGAAGAACTCTGTGATATCATCATGAATAGCCGAATCCACATGTGTCGTGCATGCTCCTCCCTTCATATCATAGAGAGGAGTGGCCTCAGATGTGATCTGAAAAGGACAGCCACACCTCCAGATCCTCGTACCCCACTATCCCTCCTCAATTCCCTCCTGTGGGCAGACTCCCATGTGTATCCTGTCACTGTGGGTAGCCCTCTCTCTGGGCTCTCATGCGTCTCGGTATAGAAGATCACATCTTTGTTATGGTATGTCTCCAAGAACCCCCTTGGGTCAGACCATAGGGTGCAATTACAATTCCACACTGCCATCCTCGATTTGTTTTGCATACTCGCCGCATCGTTCAGACACCGTCATGTGCTGTCCCCTTCTCCTCCTATTGCATCTCGTGCTTCTTTTTCTACCCTCTCTCGAATGATCATCCTACCATCTCTGTAAACTGCCCATTACCCCTCTTGCCTTGCAGCCATCACCCATACCATTCCTTCCTTCTATGCTCCGAGAGAAGAAGAAGAAGAAGAAGAATATATTATCGTCCTCTGAAGACCAAAACCGGCCTATGGGACCTGAGCAATACAATATCACAAGTACATGAAAGCTCCTCCCGAAGATGGGAGGGTGGAAAGAGAAACCACCTTCTAGGATTCAGGTGGATTCCTATGCTTGAAGAGCTTATACACAAATGTTCCTAAAGCTGAAGGTGACCCTTTATGCAGCAAATCAGCCAGTTTGTTATGTCCCTCAAGGAGGTGATTGAACTCTTCCCTAATGTGTGCATAGTGAGGGCATATCATTACCATGTGTTCTTCTGTTTCAACCATACCTTGATCACATAGTTGGCATATTCTACTCTCCCTTGGCATCTTTTTCCATCCCCCTGTTTCTATTTGCAGCTGGTGTGATCGGGTGCGAAGTGAGGCTAAAGCCCTCCGTTTATGCACTGCTATAGGTGTACATATGTACTTCTGCGTTGTTGTCTCCCTTCCTGTATAAATTGACCAATATTCGGGGTTGATATATGTGCGATAGTACTCAAATTTATCTTTGTTTTCTGCTGTTTGCCATTTCCTGTGTAGTGCATTCAGCAGGTCATAATGAAAAGCCTCTTCATCAATCTCCTCTGAAGAGTAGTTTAAATACTCTTCTACTTCCCACTTCTTGAACCATTTTTTTAGGTCCTGTGCCCATCCGGATGTCAAAATCTTGCCCTTGTTTGTCTTTTGAAGCTTCTGACTTTCTTTCCATGCTCTCTTTGGTAGCCTTTCATTATCCATGCCCTTGACCTTTGTGATGTATCTGAGTACCCTCTTCAGAGCATGTAGCTCTATGGGTATACATCCTCTCTCTAGGAGTAACAAAGAGTATGGTGTAGTAGCCTTGATGCCCAGGTGCCTCCTAATGAAAGACTTTTGCATTTTCTCTATCTCATTCCACGTTGATGGAGATATACTCCCACCCCATACCTCTACTCCGTAGAGTACTGTCTGTATCACATATGCCCCAAAGATCATATTTCGTACTTGCCACCTGAGAGAGAGAGAGAGAGAGAGAGAGAGAGAGAGAGAGAGAGAAAGAAAGAAAGAAAGTTTATTAAAGTCTTCGGGAGACCGTGAAGGTCTATGAGACTAAAGATAACTGATACAATGAGCATAACGGTGGTGGTCTCAAAACCGGCCAACCAACCGTTTCTACAAAAAAAGAGGTTATGAAGGACTATGTGTCTAGTCCTGATACAAAAAATATGTGTCTACCTCCAGATGATACAAAGAAGAAGAAGGGGGGGGCACAAAAAAGTGGGGCACAGGGGGGAGATACAGTATACATGTGCAGGTGGTGATCGTCAGAGACCAATCATAGAGGGGCCATCAAATGGGAAGTCGGAAAAAACCCTGCGATAGATGATTGGCCTCTGACGTCACGCGGCCTAGTCGAGCTCAGTCGTCGGGGGCGGCGGGTGGCCCTGTGGATGAGGGCAAAGGTAACCCCAGTGGGGCGGGCCGAGAGCAGAGACGAGATGTCCTGGACCTGGATGTGTGAATCTGTCCGCTGACACAGCTGTCGTGACTCTGGCTCTCGCTCACGTCCGCGTCGTCGGCTAGACTGAGAAGAGGTATCCTGTGGCTGAAAGAAGTCAGTGATAGGCCGCTGGATATCCTCACGCTGTGTGTGCTGCTCGTGTCGCCGTGCTCGGAGAGAAGTATCTCGGTGGCGGGTCATCTCATGTAAGAAAGCGGCAAGGCACCGCTGATCCGGGAATTGTAGCATGTGTGAGAGGGAGCCGAATCCGTTGTGGAAGAGGCAGTGGTATCGGCCTCGAATGGCATAATAGATAGGACATCTCAAAGCAAAATGCTCCTCCGACTCGATCTCCTGTAAGTCGCAAAGTGGGCAAAGGCGGTCCTCTCGTGGGATACCCTCTGCGCGTCCACTCTCGATCCGTAATCGGTGTGACGAGACCCTAAACTGACCGAGGGAGATCCGGAGCGCATGTGGTAGATGAAGTTGTGTGTAACCCGGAGGTGTGATGAAGCCCTCCTGTGAGATCTGGAGGCAGTGTCGGCGGTAGAAGTCGAGCTTCACAGGAAGCTCGGAGTGAAGAAACCATGTCCGCCAGGTGTGGAGCTGGAGCAGATTCACCCGAATGAGCCGGTTGACCTCCTGGTCAGTGGGGGAGAGAGGAGATAGTGGAGCGTCGAGGCTGTACTGAAAAGGAGGCAACCGGTCTAAGTCGAGGCCCAGTCGGGTGAACCAACTGGAAAGACGACTATACCAGCATCGCTGGTCCCCATCAACGGATAAGGCCATAGAGGAGGATAGGGCTAACCAAGGTAGGCGGAGGCGACCGTCAGCGGAGGAGCCAAAATCCCTGACTCTGTGGAGGTAGGTGATAGCCTGAAAAGCCGCATCAAGCTGTAGGGGTGAGGCGCCGAACTCTGCTAGAATGATCTGGTGTGGTACCGATGGTTTTATATGAGGGCATCTACACCCAAGACAAGTGCATCATAAAATATAAAAGCACCAGTGCAAAGTGCAAAGTGTCTAAGCCCATGTGGAGCAAGGAAGTTATGATGTAGCATCATTGTGGTGATCCTTTGGATACTGGTGGAGGAGTCAAGTCAGTCCACGGGAGGCTCTAGTGATGTAGGGGGTTTGGCGGCACAAAACTTGTGATAGAGCGCTAGAAACGATCAATATGTGTGCTCCGCGGTGGCCTTGCGTCAAACAAGTGCCATTGTCACATCCGGCCGATCGTCTGAGGGATTCATCATCAGGCCCCAGTACCTCGAGGATAGAGGAGTCTCACATGCACTCAGGAATGCCATTGGACAAATGCGGGTTTCATCCCATCAGCTGAGGATTGAGGCAAGGAGAGCTGCAGGTATACCCAGAGAGCAAAGGATTTGCATGCTATGTACACTTGGGGCAGTTGAGACAGAGGAGCATTTTCTCTGTATTTGCCCAGCCTATTATGAGATACAGGGACGCTACCACTCTCTACTTGGAGGGAGTGCCTTCGGTCCACTATCACGATTGATCCATTTCCATGACCAGGTCTGTATTGGGATCTGATGGACATGCGCCAGCACAGGAAGACACTACTGCGACGGATCAGAGAGCAACACGAGGCAGCTAGACCGCAGGACATGGAGGCTGACCAAACACAGCAACGCGTCACAACCTTCTATACATATGAGTTAGCCCCAGGACACAGTGGAGTAGAGGAGGAGCAGCTAGCTGGCCTGGATCAGCAGAGAGAGCCGACGCGGTAATACTGAGAGAGGGACGCAGAGATCACGCACGAGACTGACAATGCCTAGAGCACAATCTATTGACGTCCAACCTATCACAGCCCTCCTCAAGGGGGACCGACAGAGACGAGGGGTCACCCTGGACATAGCCCAAAGAGTTCAGAAATCAAGGAGACCGCACCCCCCACCACAGCACAAGACGGCTTGACAGACGCAGATACGAGATGTTTTCACAGCTCACCAAAGAGCCATTACTGTGCCCGGCTTCGGCCCAGCTCCGAAGTCGACTTGATTCAGCTTGTACTTGACTGGTGTTTGACTGACTATGATTTTGCTAGCATGGATTAGTATTCAGCAAGGGCCCTAGCGCCCTTTGCTCCAGCCCCACTGAGGCTTGTATGAGTCTACTTTTTTTTGCGCAATTTGTCCCATAGGCCTATGAGGCCTCCCGCGGACATTAATACATCTCTCTCTCTCTCTCTCTCTCTCTCTCTCTCTCTCTCTCTCTCTCTATCTATCTATATACGCTGCACTAGCACACCTACGCTCCACCTCATCCACTTCCCTTCTGGATGCTGAAGTTTGCAAAAGGCAAGGAAAGCAGGTTCGTAGGGAAGGCATCCTTGGCATTCTCCCCGCTGGCTCCAACGGGGTGACCCCCTGTGTGAATGCACCCTTAAACCATACTCAAGTACCCCAATTTGCCTTTTGCAAAAATCATTTCCTAGGTCGTGTAACTCGGAGCTTCTTTTTCCCCGTTATATAAGCCAAAGACCTGTCCTTGCCACCTCACACAGTCTCAGCTTTCAGCCCTTATTTGCCCTTCTCCCCTACATAGGTTCAGTAAAAAGGGGAAATTCAGCAAAGGATAAAAACAAAGAGAAAAGAGGAGAAAGTAAACAGCATGGCGAAAGGGGATAAGGTTGAGAAGAAGGAAGAGAAGCCCCAGAAAGAAGAGAAGCAACAAAAGCAACTCGAAATTGAGGACATGAATAAGCGGACCAATCAAAGTGGGCTACAGATAACCATATGCACAAGCATGGGCTACACTTGCTTACACCAGACAGGTATGAACACAAGAATGCTCATTGCACTTGGGTGTACACAAACACAAACACATGTTTCTTAATGCCAAGATAATTTTCTATCATTTATACAAAAAAATCAATGCAACATCAAAAAAGTGCACAGGACATTGAAAAACAATACCCAGGAGTTTAGTCTCCTGCAATCAACCACGTGAACAGACTACTTTGTGACCATGACTTGCTGAAACCTACTATACATTGAAATAGATAGAACCATCTTAGCACTTGTCCCCCTACACATTTTGTTCACAAACAAAAGATGATTTTACTTTATGCAACAATATGGTCTCCTTTATCCCTAAAAATTGCTCACTGGCAAGGCCATCAGCAAGAATGCTCTAGTTAACCATATGTGCACATAAACTTAATCATGTGGATTTAATTAATAGCAATAATGCCAATTTAATTTCACAACAATATGGAACAAATAAGTGGCCGAAGGCAGCCACATATATGAAGTATACAACATTGGTATAATTTATACCCAGAAACTCAATGCTTAAGTATAATCAAAATCTCTTTCAGTCAACTAATGTGTCAATGATGTGACCAAGGTGTCTTGAAACCACTTAACAAGGAAAGAATTTGCAAACTAAAAATTTATGATTAATAGCAACTGGCACAATCATTCCCCAATGCTATATTTCACGCATATGTCTACAATAACAAGATTTTAAGATCACCCCTATCATCAACCTCCTCATAATTTCTTAGCCTGCCGTCTACATACATGGAATTAGGAAGTTATCGAAATCATTATTTTTTTGGCCTCGCATTGCTTCATACCAAAATAAATGAAAGCGATTGTCTCTTAAGGTCAAAATTTCATGCCTCTGTTAGAGCTGAAAACAAAGAGATCTCACTATAAAAACAGTATTATCACACAAACACCCTCCCCCCCCCCCAAAAAAAAAAGCATTTTGAAAAGGTCTATTTGAAGTTAACTAGCAAAAATTTTTGAATCCTATAATAAAATCTAGGAGCTTCATATCATGAAACACTGATATACATAAAATATATGCAAAAAGAAGGCCCCTAATTAAAGATAGAGAATTTAACACTCCTAGTGATAACACAAAAACAAATCAAAGAGTCATTGTATAATGTCTCACAAAATGCACCCAAATTCTTTCTTGTTTTATGGTGACAAAATTGTAGAAATATTACAAGACATCAACAAAGCATTTTCAATCCCTTTAAAAAAGGTCCATATTTTACCATTATGGAGGTCAAGATAGGTACAAAGCAACAGTTCAAAAGCCACAAGGAGAGGCACAGCAATAATAGCATGACAGGGAGCCCACTGCAATACAAAAAAACATGTCAAACATGGAATTCTTTATCTTATGTAGATTCCCTGGATTGTATACCAATCAGGTCAATGAACGCATAACATGAGAACTTTTACATGACGATCGTGTGGAGCAGATGGAGCAGGTAAAGAGAAACGTCCCCGTGCCACGATCCCGTGGAAAACCCACAGTGGCAAAAATATCCACCTGACAAGGAGCATTGAAGATCATAAGATTCAAAAAGCCTAACTAGATATAACAAGAGCGAAAAGCAAATAGCCTAACAGGATATAGCAAGCACAATCTTGTAAATAAATTCCCTGAACAAGAAATCCATTGCCCTACAAAGATGCAACTTTACAATTTCAGGTAAAAGAAACATCTATATTCCAATGTATATTGAAAGTATTGCTGAGTAAATTTTGCATTGAAGCTTTAGATTGCAAAATGTACTCTTAATGACCAAGAGAAACAAATTTTCTCTTGGCAACTGGATGTTTGGAACCTGCAGGTTGGAAATGCACCCATATTTTGACTACCCCAATAATGTGGCTTCACTTGGGCACGCCTAAATCATAATCAATAGTATTTAAACTTTAGATTTGTCTTTACTATTAGCTCACAACCAGGCCCAACAAATCTTGTTCAATACAAAAATAAAAGACTACACACACACGCGCGCGCACATTCACAAGACTAGAATATATCTAAAACAACTTAGTAAGCAAAGCTACGCTTATGTCCTCATCAGTACCCAAGCATAAGCAGCCATTTAGGTTTCGAAAGATTTTGGAATCTCTTGGATAAACCCGGTGCTTACTAAGCTTTGAAATTCCAAACCAAACAAAAAAACTTCAAAAGCAAAAAGAAAGAAACAAAGCAAAAATATAAAAAAAGAAAAGGGGCAGGCGGGGGAGGAGGCCGGGGGGGGGGAGACAGAGAGAATCAGGTTAAATATCCATCACAAAACACGCAACAACAATCACCCAAAAAATTAAAAAACCAAACCAAACCAAATTTAAGAAAACTAATGCTCACACAAGGGGACAAAGATAAACCAGCGAACGTATAAGAAAACAAATGAAACATCAACACAAACACAAGGAAACAATTATTATCCTTATTTTTAATTAGTAATTTACTCATTTATTTATTTTAAATTTTAAAATAATAATATAAGGGAGTGGGAAAAAACCAAAACTAAACAGGTACCTAAGAGTATATGGCCTCCAAAAATAGAATCAAACTAAGAAATAAAAAGAAAGTGGGCTTTAAAGCTCCACACTTTGGATTTTGATTCTACTTTCAAGGATCCTAAACATATCCAAAGCCTAAATTCCAAAGACATAAAGACTACAACGTAAGACAGAGCGGAGTTTCTTCGTTACTTTTCTTGTATTATAGCCCTTTATACAAAGTAATAGGCAATTACTCCATATTTAGCCATATCATAGATGTTTGAGTCAATGTGAGGCATTCATATGATATTGAATACAGCATACTCAGGTGGTTGTCATTTGTCATAGATATCAACTTCTAAACCTAAAGAAGATTAAGTAATGCTAAACTACAATAGTTTCCACTAGCTCTACAATTAAATTCACAAAACTCTCCAGGATAAATCAGTCCACCCAAAAAAAAAACAGATTTTTGCACATGAAATCTGTCAAATTAGGAGCGTCTGGGACAAATAAGTCATCCATGAATCTCCTACCCTAACTGAGTTTATGAAGAACAATTAGAAAAGTCTCACAAGAGATTGATCGTTGCATAAACTCAAATTCATAAGTAAAAGATATAGAGGTTTGTGAAGAAGACAGCACGAATGCCCATCTAAATACCAATGCTTTGTTGGAATAAAGAGTCTCCTAGAGTTATGAACAAATTACCTGGAAGAAAGTTTAACCAAAAAGAACATCTTGAACATCTATAACTTTTGTGCACCTTTTAATTTTTAAAATCAAGGTCTTGCTTTTTAGATTTCATCCAACAAACATCAAAACGCAAGGCTGATTTTTCAACTCTTAAAACTTTGCATCTATTTTTTCATATCTCTAGTTGAAAACTTGTGAGACAAGATGTCATGTGCACGGATTGGTATCTGACGTGTATTGGGTACACAAGACTAGCTCAGGTAGCCTGGGGAGGCTTAGAGCTAGGCAGGCTTGATTCTCGGGTTGAGTGGCAAGGGTACGAACTATTTATAGGTCTTCGCTATTTTTGGCGCCGGGGCCCGAGTCTATAAAAGAGGCCCACGGGGTTCAGTTCTCAGTGTGCAGTTGGGAGCAAGTCTCGTTCCCAGGTGCCAGGTCTGATCCTGGATTGAGTCGCGGACGCGCGCCTGCATCTTAGCGTAGCCCAAGGCCCAGTGGCAGATCCAGGGCTTCACAGCGCCACCTGGTGGTATGGGACACCAGGCTGGTTTGGATCTGATTGGGAGTTCGTGCCAGTAGCTCAGCTCGTGGCTCGGAGGGGACATCTTCTGATTCGGGATCACATCCCGTAGATGTCATGGTTAGGTAGTGAGCAGCCTGCTCAGATCTGACGTGGTGTGTGTGGTTGTTTTGCAGATCAGGGGTTTCAGGAGTGCTGGGACGTGTCAGTTGGTATCAGAGCCAACTCCTGAGGTAGGAACTTCTGATGCGGGAATTTATGACGGACTTTTCCTCCAGGTATGCCCTAAATTTCGAAATCTGTTGCTGCGTTTTCTGCTGGGTACCTGGGATAGGAGGGGTGGACAGATATGAGGGGAAAAGGAAGAAGAAAAGGAGGGAGAGATTTCGAGATCCCTGAAAGGGCCTGTGAGAGAAGGCTGCAGGAAGTGGAGAGAGAGCAGAAAGGTAGGAGAGAGAGGCGAAAAGGCTGCAAGGGAGGCGTAGAGGTGACGCCCAGGGCAGTACGGTAACAAGCGGGTGCAAGGAGAGGCTCAAAAGGCAGCGAACAGGCTGTGTACAGCCTGCGTAGAGGGCTGTGTGCAGCCTGCACAGAGGGTGCTTTTTTCGAAAAAGCACCCCCTCCAAAGCTAGGGGAGTGACACGTCCCAGCACTCCTGAAACCCCTGATCTGCAAAACAACCACACACCACGTCAGATCTGAGCAGGCTGCTCACCACCCAACCATGACATCTACGGGATGTGATCCCGAATTAGAAGATGTCCCATCCGAGCCACGAGCTGAGCTACTGGCACGAACTCCCAATCAGATCCAAACCAGCTTGGTGTCCCATACCACCAGGTCGCGCTGTGAAGCCCTGGATCTGCCACTGGGCCTTGGGCTACGCTAAGATGCAGGCGCGCGTCCGCGACTCAATCCAGGATCAGACCTGGCACCTGGGAACGAGACTTGCTCCCAACTGCACACTGAGAACTGAACCCCCTGGGCCTCTTTTATAGACTCGGGCCCCGGCGCCAAAAATAGCGAAGACCTATAAATAGTTCGTACCCTTGCCACTCAACCCGAGAATCAAGCCTGCCTAGCTCTAAGCCTCCCCAAGCTAACCTGAGCTAGTCCTGTGTACCTAGTACACGTCAGATACCAATCCGTGCACATGACATACTCCCCCTCCTCTAAGAACTCACTCCTGAGTGCGCGAAAAAACCCGAAAATGTTCTTTGGAGCCCATGTTGCATCCTCCTCAAGACGATCCTTCCACTTGATCTTGTATTCCGTGATAGTACGATTACGAATCTGTCTTTCACGAAATTCAAGAATACACTCATGTTCATGAGGAATAAAAGTCAAATCTGTAACTTCTATAATCTCATGAGGAGAAACAAGTTGATCATCTGCACCCAAGGCTTCTTTCAGTCTACTGACATGAAAGACTGGATGTACTTTAACATCAGGAGGCAATTCTAGTCGATATGCAACGGGTCCAATTCTTTTAATGACCTTGAATGGGCCACAGTATCTGGGGGATAATTTCGGAACCAAACCAGTACTTAGGCTCTTGGATTCTTTAGGAATTCGTAAATATACCATCGTTCCTTCAGAGAACTCTCTAGGTGAACGATGTCTATTAGCATAAAATCTGTCCCGATCTTAAGCACTTCTAATAGACTCCTTGGCAAACTGCAACATTTCTTGCATATCTAGCAAGAAGTTCTTAGCAGCATCATTTTGAATCCCTTTTAATCCAACCATAACTGGTGACTTAGGTTAAAACCCGTACATAAGCATAAAAGGACTGTAACCCGTACTAGAATGCTTTGCACTGTTGTAAGCAAATTCAATCATAGGTAGATAATCTTCCCATGAAGACTGTCTCTTAGATACATATGCCCGAAGCATGTCTTCAACCAACTGGTTCTGCCATCGGATTGTGCATGATCCGAGGAACTCATACTTAGAGTAGTTTCCAACTTCTCAAATACAAGTGTCCAAAAGTTACTTGTAAACTTTGAGTCCTTGTAACTGACTATGTCAGATGGCAAACCATACAACTTAAACAAGTGGTCCACAAACTCGTGAGCCAACTGAACAGCTGAAATAGTTGTTCTTGTAGGTAAGAATCTAGCCATTTTTGTTAAACGGTCGACTATGACCCAAATGGAGTCATGACCCTTGCGCGTTCGAGGCAAACCAGTAATAAAATCCATGGAAATACTTTCCCATTTATTACCTGGAACCTGTAATGGCTGTAATAAGCCCGCGCTTCTAAGGCGTTCTGCCTTAGTAACCTGACAAACCCGGCAACCTACTACATAGTTCTCAATAAATGCACGCATCTTAGGCCAATAAAAGGTATGCTTCACAAGAGACAGAGTCCTATGTATACCCGGATGTCCAGCACTAGGAGCATCATGACACTCCCAGAGAATCTTGGATTTAAGGTCCAGAACATCAGGCACACAAATCTTTTCATTCCGGAACAGCAAGCCGTTCCTAATCATCCACTGACCTCTCGCCGCCTGTACCATAGGTGGCACAATCCCTGAGTCCTGGTCAACCATGGAGCTCCCATCCTGGACTCTCTGCCAATAAGAACTGAAATGACTATCAGTTGCGTATAGCCCTCTCAAGGATTGAAATAGGTCTGAGGATATCTCTGTAAATGACAAAGCATTTACAAACTTAACTCGACTGAAGGCATCCGCCACACTATTCAACGAACCCTTACGATAACGTATTTCAAAATCAAAATCTTGCATTAATTCTGCCCATCTAGCTTTCCTTCCCCTCAATTCTGATCCATCACACACATACTTAATTGACTGGTGATCAGTCAATACAAGGAACTTTGAACCATACAAGTAGTGTCTCCAAACCTTAAGAGCATACACTACAGCATAAAGTTCATTTTCTAGTGTGGGCCAACGATATTGGGTGTCGTCTAGCTTCTTACTCTCGAAAGCTACAGGTCTGCCCTCTTGGAATAGAGCTGCCCCAATCGCATAATCACTCGCATCGGCCTCCACAACATAAGGCCGGGTAGGATCGGGTAATGCAAGAACGGGTGCTTCCTTGATAGAAAACTTCAAGGTTTCAAAAGCCTTGTTCATTGCATCATTCCAAGAGATAGGCTGGGTAGACCTGCGTCCACGACCTTTCAATATGTTTGTCAGGGGTGCCGTGATATGTGAATAATCACGCACAGACTTCCGAAGAAATACAGTAAATCCTAGGAAAGAACGAAGTTGTTTCACAGTCTGAGGGATAGGCCATTCTAAAACCTTCTGGATACGATCCAGATCAATGCTAATACCTTCAGAAGAAATCTTGTGTCCTAAGTAAATGATCTCCTTCATAAAGAAGTCACATTTACTCATCTTGGCATAAAGCTTATGCTGTCTTAGAACAACTAAGACAACCCGGAGGTGTCCTATGTGATCCTGAAGCGTTTTACTATATACCAAGATGTCATCTAGGAACACTACAACAAATTTGCCCAGAAAATCCCTGAACAAATCGTTCATCATCTGCTGAAAAGTAGCAGGAGCATTGGTCAAACCAAAAGGTAATACGAGGAACTCGTAATGACCATACCTAGTCCGGAATGCGGTCCTATCTATGTGTTTAGCATAGATACGGATTTGGTAATAACCTGTAAGCAAATCAATCTTAGTGAAATACTTCGCTCCCGCCAAACGGTCTATTAAATCATCGGAACGAGGTAAAGGATAGCGGTTCTTAATTGTGACTTTATTTAATCGTTTATAATCTATACACATTCTCCAGGAAGAATCTTTCTTCTTTCTTAAGAGGACAGGTGCACCCCAAGGTGATTTACTTGGGCGAATATAGCCCATATTCAGGTAATCCTGAAGCTGTAAAGCTAACTCATCCTCCTCTACCTGGCTCATCCTATAAGGTGGTACACTAATAGGTTGAGCCCCTGGGACTAAGTCTATGCGATGATCTACTGCCCGTTCTGGAGGTAAACCTTCCGACAGTTGAGCTGGGAATACGTCCTTAAAACTATCTAACAACATTCTCAATTCACGGTGTTCAAACACACTTAATTCATTCTTGTTAATTACCGAAACAACAAATGAAGAAAGTGGAATCAAAACACACTGATAGACATCATAATGAGAATTGTTTAATTTATTCCGAAGCTGCATCGCAGATACAATAGGTCCTTGAGAAGAGGGAATTTTATCACACTGAATACAAAATTGGGTGTCCTTATCTACAAAAGAAAGAGTATGCTCCATCCATCCGATCTGAATATTGTGGGTTTTAAACCACTCTATCCCGATCAACAAGTCTACATGCTCCAGATGCATAACATAACATGTAAGAGCTCCCGTGTAGGCCTGAATCCGGATAGGAAGCGCTTCAACCTTGCGATCCCAAAACTGCTTCCCTGCTGGAAGCTGCACCTCATAGGTGTGGTCGCTAGGTACTGTGGACAGCCCCATCTTCTGCACAAATTTGTAATTAACAAAATTGTGAGAGCTGCCCGGATCAAAGAGAATGTGAACTTGTTGGTCCATAACTTCTCCATAAACTCGGAAAAGATCATGGGAACCAAACAACGACGTATTGAAAGTACAATTACAAGAGAGTGGGCAGGTAATGACATTTACTGAAATACATGTCATCGAGACTTGGTTCGCTCCCTTGGCCTTGGTACCAGTACCCGCCTGGAGCTTCGGTCCTAGCACCAACTTTTGGTTCTTCCGCTTAGGACACTCATTCTTTGTGTGGCCCCGCTCCTCGCAATAGAAGCATCGTCCTTCTTTCTTGAGCCTCAGAGTGCGAAGGAAACGGGCTTTACCATTCTTTGCTGGAGTCAAGTTTTTCTTGGAGGCGTTGTCCGTAGACTTCGTCTCCCCAATACCAGTCGTATGCTGAAAGAACTTGCATTTGGTCTTTCCACTCGTGTCGGTAACTGTGGTTGCTTTGGCACCGGCCATGGTATCATCATATATGCGCGCATAAGTCATGGCCTCCTGCAACGTTGTGCATTTGTTGTTCTTTATCTGCAACTTGTAGGAGTCTGGCAAACCATCCACGAAGAAACCTAACAAGGTCACTGGATCCATCTTAGTGGCCCTGGTTTGCAGATCCCGAAATCTTTGAAGATAAACTTCAAAGGTCAAGTTTAATTTCCTGGGGTTCCAGCATCCCGAGTTTCACTGAAGGCCTTTTTGGTTATCGCGTCATCATAGAGACCCTGATCCTCCTCTCCCAAGGGAGTGTAATCCAAATCCTGCTCTCCCATGGTGAACTCGGGATTTGCAGCATCAGACATGACTGAAATCTGATTTGAATATGAACTGAGAGAAATAACTGACTGAAACGAAGCGCAAAGGAGAATGGAGCAGAGGAAAACCGTCCCAAGAGATGCCGACGGAAAGAGATGCTGGAACCTGGTGAACCGGAAGCCCACGAATCCCGAGACCTCGTTGAACCCGCTACCGGATGCGAGAGGAGGATCAGGGTCTCTATGATGACCTGATAACCAAAAAGGCCTTCAGTGAATTTACGACTGCTCTAGATGGAAAATTTGAGCAGGTCAATGCAAATCAATCGGGGTTGACACAGCAACTCCAGGGAATTCAAGCAACTCTCACCCTTCTGGCTAGCACTGTGCAGGCACTCACACATGTGGATGCCATGGCTTCAGTGCTAGGCCCAAATATAACTCCAGATCCTTTTCCGGGCGACCAAAAGTCGAGAACAAAGGAGGTAGTTGACACTTGGTTACACAAGTGGCAGGTACACTTCCAATTCCACCCATACCCAGATGATGAGAAGATCCAGCTTGCAGCAGGGTTCATGTCAGGTAAAGCCTTGCTATGGTGGAAGGAACTCCAGCCTAAGCCCGATACATGGACAGATTTTCAAGGGATCTTCAGGAAGGAGTTCCTGAAGGAGGAGGATGATTACGATATCGTTGGCAAGCTCAAAGCCCTCGATATGTCAAAATTAAACTTGACCTTTGAAGTTTATCTTCAAAGATTTCGCGATCTACAAACCAGGGCCACTAAGATGGATCCAGTGACCTTGTTAGGTTTCTTCGTGGATGGTTTGCCAGACTCCTACAAGTTGCAGATAAAGAACAACAAATGCACAACGTTGCAGGAGGCCATGACTTATGCGCGCATATATGATGATACCATGGCCGGTGCCAAAGCAACCACAGTTACCGACACGAGTGGAAAGAACAAACGCAAGTTCTTTCAGCATACGACTGATATTGGGGAGACAAAGTCTACGGACAACGCCTCCAAGAAAAACTTGACTCCAGCAAAGAATGGTAAAGCCCGTTTCCTTCGCACTCTGAGGCTCAAGAAAGAAGGACGATGCTTCTATTGCGAGGAGCGGGGCCACACAAAGAATGAGTGTCCTAAGCGGAAGAACCAAAAGTTGGTGCTAGGACCGAAGCTCCAGGCGGGTACTGGTACCAAGGCCAAGGGAGCGAACCAAGTCTCGATGACAGGTATTTCAGTAAATGTCATTACCTGCCCACTCTCTTGTAATTGTACTTTCAATACGTCGTCGTTTGGTTCCCATGATCTTTTCCGAGTTTATGGAGAAGTTATGGACCAACAGGTTCACATTCTCTTTGATCCGGGCAGCTCTCACAACTTTGTTAATTACAAATTTGTGCAGAAGATGGGGCTGTCCACAGTACCTAGCGACCACACCTATGAGGTGCAGCTTCCAGCAGGGAAGCAGTTTTGGGATCACAAGGTTGAAGCGCTTCCTATCCGGATTCAGGCCTACACGGGAGCTCTTACATGTTATGTTATGCATCTGGAGCATGTAGACTTGTTGATCGGGATAGAGTGGTTTAAAACACACAATATTCAGATCGGATGGACGGAGCATACTCTTTCTTTTGTAGATAAGGACACCCAATTTTGTATTCAGTGTGATAAAATTCCCTCTTCTCAGGGACCTATTGTATCTGCGATGCAGCTTCGGAATAAATTAAACAATTCTCATTATGATGTCTATCAATGTGTTTTGATTCCACTTTCTTCATTTGTTGTTTCGGTAATTAACAAGAATGAATTAAGTGTGTTTGAACACCGTGAATTGAGAATGTTGTTAGATAGTTTTAAGGACGTATTCCCAGCTCAACTGCCGGAAGGTTTACCTCCAGAACGGGCAGTAGATCATCGCATAGACTTAGTCCCAGAGGCTCAACCTATCAGTGTACCACCTTATAGGATGAGCCAGGTAGAGGAGGATGAGTTAGCTTTACAGCTTCAGGATTACCTGAATATGGGCTATATTCGCCCAAGTAAATCACCTTGGGGTGCACCTGTCCTCTTAAGAAAGAAGAAAGATTCTTCCTGGAGAATGTGTATAGATTATAAACGATTAAATAAAGTCACAATTAAGAACCGCTATCCTTTACCTCGTTCCGATGATTTGATAGACCGTTTGGCCGGAGCGAAGTATTTCACTAAGATTGATTTGCGTACGGGTTATCACCAAATCCGTATCTATGCTAAACACATAGATAGGACCGCATTCTGGACTAGGTATGGTCATTACGAGTTCCTCGTATTACCTTTTGGTTTGACCAATGCTCCTGCTACTTTTCAGCAGATGATGAACGATTTGTTCAGGGATTTTCTGGGCAAATTTGTTGTAGTGTTCCTAGATGACATCTTGGTATATAGTAAAACGCTTCAGGATCACATAGGACACCTCCGGGTTGTCTTAGTTGTTCTAAGACAGCATAAGCTTTATGCCAAGATGAGTAAATGTGACTTCTTTATGAAGAAGATCATTTACTTAGGACACAAGATTTCTTCTGAAGGTATTAGCATTGATCTGGATCGTATCCAAAATGTTTTAGAATGGCCTATCCCTCAGACTGTGAAACAACTTCGTTCTTTCCTAGGATTTACTGTATTTCTTCGGAAGTCTGTGCGTGATTATTCACATATCACGGCACCCCTGACAAACATATTGAAAGGTCGTGGACGCAGGTCTACCCAGCCTATCTCTTGGAATGATGCAATGAACAAGGCTTTTGAAACCTTGAAGTTTTCTATCAAGGAAGCACCCGTTCTTGCATTACCCGATCCTACCCGGCCTTATGTTGTGGAGGCCAATGCGAGTGATTATGCGATTGGGGCAGCTCTATTCCAAGAGGGCAGACCTGTAGCTTTCGAGAGTAAGAAGCTAGACGACACCCAATATCGTTGGCCCACACTAGAAAATGAACTTTATGCTGTAGTGTATGCTCTTAAGGTTTGGAGACACTACTTGTATGGTTCAAAGTTCCTTGTATTGACTGATCACCAGTCCATTAAGTTTGTGTGTGATGGATCAGAATTGAGGGGAAGGAAAGCTAGATGGGCAGAATTAATGCAAGATTTTGATTTTGAAATACGTTATCATAAGGGTTCGTTGAATAGTGTGGCGAATGCCTTCAGTCGAGTTAAGTTTGTAAATGCTTTGTCATTTACAGAGATATCCTCAGACCTATTTCAATCCTTGAGAGGGCTATACGCAACTGATAGTCATTTCAGTTCTTATTGGCAGAGAGTCCAGGATGGGAGCTCCATGGTTGACCAGGACTCAGGGATTGTGCCACCTATGGTACAGGCGGCGAGAGGTCAGTGGATGATTAGGAACGGCTTGCTGTTTCGGAATGAAAAGATTTGTGTGCCTGATGTTCTGGACCTTAAATCCAAGATTCTCTGGGAGTATCATGATGCTCCTAGTGCTGGACATCCGGGTATACATAGGACTCTGTATCTTGTGAAGCATACCTTTTATTGGCCTAAGATGCGTGCATTTATTGAGAACTACGTAGTAGGTTGCCGGGTTTGTCAAGTTACTAAGGCAGAACGCCTTAGAAGCGCGGGCTTATTACAGCCATTACAGCTTCCAGGTAATAAATGGGAAAGTATTTCCATGGATTTTATTACTGGTTTGCCTCAAACGCGCAAGGGTCATGACTCCATTTGGGTCATAGTCGACCGTTTGACAAAAATGGCTAGATTCTTTCCTACAAGAACAACTATTTCAGCTGTTCAGTTGGCTCACGAGTTTGTGGACCACTTGTTTAAGCTGTATGGTTTGCCATCTGGCATAGTCAGTGACAGGGACTCAAAGTTTACAAGTAAGTTTTGGACACTTGTATTTGAGAAGTTGGAAACTACTCTAAGTATGAGTTCCTCGGATCATGCACAATCCGATGGCAGTACAGAAAAGGTCAACCAGTTGGTTGAAGACATGCTTCGGGCATATGTATCTAAGAGACAGTCTTCATGGGAAGATTATCTACCTATGATTGAATTTGCTTACAACAGTGCAAAGCATTCTAGTACGGGTTACAGTCCTTTTATGCTTATGTACGGGTTTCAACCTAAGTCACCAGTTATGGTTGGATTAAAAGGGATTCAAAATGATGCTGCTAAGATCGGGACAGATTTTATGCTAATAGACATCGTTCACCCAGAGAGTTCTCTGAAGGAACGATGGTATATTTGCGAATTCTGAAGGAATCCAAGAGCCTAAGTACTGGTTTGGTTCCGAAATTATCCCCCAGATATTGTGGTCCTTTCAAGGTCATTAAACGAATTGGACCAGTTGCATATCGACTAGAATTGCCTCCTGATGTTAAAGTTCCAGTCTTTTATGTCAGTAGACTGAAAGAAGTCTTGGGTGCAGATGATCAACTTGTTTCTCCTCATGAGATTATAGAAGTTACAGATTTGACTTTTATTCCTCACGAACCTGAGTGTATTCTTCAATTTCGTGAAAGAAAGATTCGTAATCGTACTATCACGGAATACAAGATCAAGTGGAAGGATCGTGTTGAGGAGGATGCAACATGGGAGACATTACAAAACCTCCAAAGAACATTTTCGGGTTTTTTAGCGAACTCAAGAGTGAGTTCTTAGAGGAGGGGGAGTATGTCATGTGCACGGATTGGTATCTGACGTGTACTGGGTACACAAGACTAGCTCAGGTAGCCTGGGGAGGCTTAGAGCTAGGCAAGCTTGATTCTCGGGTTGAGTGGCAAGGGTACGAACTATTTATAGGTCTTCGCTATTTTTGGCGCCGGGGCCCGAGTCTATAAAAGAGGCCCAGGGGGTTCACTTCTCAGTGTGCAGTTGGGAGCAAGTCTCGTTCCCAGGTGCCAGGTCTGATCCTGGATTGAGTCGCGGACGCGCGCCTGCATCTTAGCGTAGCCCAAGGCCCAGTGGCAGAACCAGGGCTTCACAGCGCCACCTGGTGGTATGGGACACCAGGCTGGTTTGGATCTGATTGGGAGTTCGTGCCAGTAGCTCAGCTCGTGGCTCGGAGGAGACATCTTCTGATTCGGGATCACATCCCGTAGATGTCATGGTTGGGTGGTGAGCAGCCTGCTCAGATCTGACGTGGTGTGTGGTTGTTTTGCAGATCAAGGGTTTCAGGAGTGCTGGGACGTGTCACAAGATTTCTTATTTGTGACTTCAAATCTTCCAAATCTATCTTAATGTAGGGTGTAGTAAAATCAAATGTTTCAAGCAAGATTGGAGTATAATTCTTTTCAATACTCTGAGGAGTGCATCCCCACCGAATCATTTAAAATCCAACTTAAATCTACTAGAACAATAGCCTCTCTCAATAGGTGTCTCCAAAGTTCATGTAGAATTGGTAATATCGCCTTAAAGCAATAACTCAAACCACTTTTGAGACATAAGCTAGAGAATCTTACGAGCAACTACAATGAACCTAAGTTTTAAGGGTTTTTATGAAACTTCCGAGCTACAGAAAGATAAGGAAGACTTAGGTTGCAAAAGCGAACCCAAATGACTTATTAAAGTTTTGATGTTTCAAAATCAAATACTTTTGAGATATAAACTAACTAGCATACGCCTTTGCTGCAGAGTTAACCTCTCCTAGTAGAGATTGCAAATAACAGTTTTTACAAGCGAAGACAAACGTATTTGAGCATTTGTCTACATAACAAATCACGAACTTTTGCTGAAATTTACAGAAGGGTATCTCATTCTTTGAAGAGAGAGAACTACCAATATCAAAGGTGCGAACAAAGGGAACTTCTCTTAGTTTTGAAGCAACTAGATTCAAAACTCTCAATTTTCAATGTATAAGAGACCTTAGATAGCAAACTTCAAACTCCTTTCTCTATGGCCTTTAATAGACATGAATCCTTAGAAGAAGAAAGTCGGAATTTTGAGTCTTTAAAGAAAACCTCCCTTAGAAAGCAGTAGGAAGGACAGAAGTATAAATAGTAGCGGCATGTCCTTAAGAACTGTCAATGAAAGGAGCAAACCTTTTGTTGGGAATATTAATCTCTATGTTAGTGGCCAACGCGATAAGGGTTAGGGGCACTTTTTTCCTTTACTGAGGTTTGTCCCCCTAAACCACAATTAGGGGTTGAGTTAGCCACCACATGTTAACACTCATTATAGTTCATTGGAGGGTTTTGTTTTTATGAGTACCCTACTGCATTCATTCATTGTGTGTTGTTGAGTTCTCAATACAGCTTGCTCCCGCTTGTCTAATATTTGGCATTAGAGCAAGCTGCTCCTTGCCTCCGAACACCTCCCCGTGCTTGCCCAAGCCTCGTGGATCGGTTTCATCACAAAGAATCTCACTTTATACACGAAAACTGCTGCAAAACAGCTCTTTTTTGCTGGCAGCCACCTCCTGTAGGGTTCTCTTGACAAGGCGCCACTTTTCGAGAGGTCCTGCTGCTGTTTTCTAAGTGTGCGACCACTTTTTGGAAGAGTTTCTTCTTATTTCGACCTATTTTGGACCAGCTGCCACCTCCTACTGTTGTTTCAAAGTAGGGCACCACCTTCTATGCACTTCTCCAAGCTAGGCGACTTCTTTGATGTTGATTTCAAACCATTTCTACTGCTGGTCGTCTGGTTTTTGCTGCCTGCACAGTTTCCAATGCTAGCCGCCCCTGTTGGAGGTCATCTAGGAGTTGTTCTAAACCTGGTCGACCAATTTTTGGTCAAATTGCTGCAGCAGCTGTCTCTGATAAGGTCGATTCAGTTTGAGGCTTTTGACTTCATTCCCAAGGTGAATTTTTGTGCTGTCTGCTGTTCTCTTACTGGTCAATCCTGCTGAGGCTTGTTTCGGAGCTCCTTCAGACTGGGTTTTGCTGTTTTTGAAGCAGTTTTGAGCTGTTGGAACAGCATTTGCTGCTATTTTGGTACTGTTTCAGCAGCTACTGTTGGTGTAGGCCTTAAAAAGTCATTGTCAGACCTGTTTTCAAGCTTTTTGGAGCACCTACTACTGGTTTTGTGGTTGTTCTACTCTTTTTTAACTTGCTAGAGATCTTCATTTTTAGAGGAGAATTGATGCTGTTCCAGCCCCTACAGAGGTTGGGAAATTACTGCTTTGCTCAAGCCGAGAAGACCATTGTCTGCAGCACATCTTGTGCTGCCATTCGGTCACACATTTGAAGAACATTTGTTAGAAAAGTGAACTCTCACACAGAAGGTAACCCGGAGCGGAAGACTGATAGTTAGCACAGAAATTACACACGAAAGTGTTTCACTATGGAATCAATGCTTCATCAAGTGTGTGTATTTCATGTGTATGTGCAGACTAGCAAATAGACTGTGATCAGAGACAAATATAGAAGCAACAATTTATATTTCCGTCTGTCCACAAACTTGACAAGATACAATACCAAAAGGTTCTCCTACTAAATGCCTAGCACCTCTAGATCTCTGAGCCCACGTGCTCCACTGAGCATATGTAGACTCTCTATCTAAAGGATCCCCGCACCTTGCTGTCTGGAACCTCAGCCTAGGTGGGCACCTCCTTCAAACTTAGTATGCAACTCTCCAGCCTTCTTCTCTCCTCCTGGATGAGGCCCAGATGATGCTGGTCTGCTGGTCCTTGCTGCTCCTTGGAAGGCTGCTCCAAGTGATAATTTGTGAGGCCTTGGGGCCTCCCTTTTATAGGACACAAGGCCCTCCAAGTGGACCGACCAGAAGAGGGGGAAATAGCCAACTCATGCAGCCCCCCCGGGCCGATTTCTGCAGGCCCATCAGCCAACCTGGTTGGGTGCCCCCTTCAGTCCTTTGTTTCTGGCCTCCTGTACCCTGCTGGTCCCTCCTCTATCCAGGGCATATGTCAGCCCCAAATTCTGCTCCAACAACTGCTGCAAGGGTCCCGCCATGTAGCCGTACAATTGTGCCACCTCAGGAGTTTCCTGCAGCCACCAGATCTGTACTGCAGCTCCCGTGCTCCTTGCATGGCCATTTTGTACTCTCAGGCCTCCCTTCCCAGCCAGGTATGGTGTGAGGTGTGCTGCCCGCATGGCAGTCTGTTTGCTGCCCGTGTGGAAGCCCCACACTTCCCTCTCTTGATGTCTGAATGGTGCTCACATGCCAACCAGGATGCTGCCCATGTGGCATTCCCTCAAACCCTAGGTCCACCCCCCGGCCCCAATACTCTCTCTGATCCTCCTCTTGGATCAATAGTCTTACCAGCTCATCTGACTTGATAGCCGTGTCTCTGGCAGTCACTGCCACCCTGAGGCTCTCAAAGGACAGAGGTAAACTTTGGAGTATCCTTTCCATAAACTCCAGATCATCCATATCAAAGCCATTCTCATTCAATATGTCCTTAACGATTTTCATCTTGTTCAGATGTTCCAACAACGCATCACCTTTTTCCATATGAAGATTTGCCAACTGTGCCTTCTGATTGAGGAGTGTAACCAGTGTTTTGCCCTCATAAATGGATGTCAGCATAAAATGCTTTTGTCAAATGCATCACTTAGGTAAACACTACCTTCTTTAGGCATATTGTAAAAATATACATTGCTCTCATATGGGGGCGTACAAACGGGGAGGTGACCTATCCATTTCCAACAACATTTGCTGCTTTGCATCAGAGAATTTCGGGACTATTTACACAGTCAATTTTTGCTGTCCGATTTTGACAGTTTGGGACAGATTTTTGAGGTGCATCGTCAAGCCAAGAATTGGCTCTGAAAGTGGGCATTCATTTGGTTGTGCATTGTGTTCATAGAACATGAACTTGTTAGAGCTAGTTGTATTTGTGCATTTGTTTGATATGGCCCAAAAAGCAGGAGATGTTTTTCGTATAGTTGCCCAAGAGCATAAATTGGATGGCACCAACTATTCTCTGCAGAATTTTATGATTAAAAATATTACGGTTGCCAAGGGACTTTGGGTCCATCCCACTCCTATTGCCCCACGCACTCCTCCACAACAAGGGGGGGTCGTAGTATAAGACGTGGGCAAGGCAACAGGCTCCACCACAAGTACAAGCACCTGTTGGTATCACTCTAGAGCAGAGAAAAGGCAATGCACAGGCTTTGTCTTTCATTGCACTCTCAGCAAAGAGTCATATATACCTCACATTCAGTCTTGCCTAACTTCGAAGAATGCCTGGGACACTTTAGATGACAGAGGCTTGAGGCTCCCCATGCTATTTATGTACATGGATCTCCTCTCGGAAGAGTCCTAGTTCACGTCTTCCATTGAGAGCTACATCTGGACCACCACCTGCTGTGCTTTTATCATCAGCCACTGCATTACCTAGACAGGGTGTATCTATAGATGTACATGCAGCCCCATCAAAGGCAGCAAGGGGGAAAAGCGAAGCACCCAGGGGAGGATCTTTACGGGCTGGTTGGGCTGCAGCAATATCAAGAAATGCTCGTAGGGCATGTCGCAGGTTCTTTTACGAGTGCGATCTTCCATTTAATATATCTCGTACTCCTACATTTATGGAGTTGTGCAAGCAGTGGGAGATGCAGGACCATCATTTAAGCCTCTATCTTCAGAGACACTACACACTCAAGACCTGCATGCAGAGCGGTTTGAGGTAGAGAAGGAGCTTCAGCCTATTAAGGTAGCATGGAAGAGATACAGATTGCTTTACCGGCCCGTCTTTTCTCTTCCTCTACTGTCTCATAAATGAGCTCTTTTTTGGGAGCTGCTGATATCTTTTTAACAAAATCTGTCCATTCAAGCATCACTTCTTTCCCCTTGTTGAAGCTGTTGTGCGAACTCTGCATGCTTACCATTCATGGTCATCACTTTCTTAAGAGCTGCATTTTCTGCTTTGAGCTCATCCTTAACTTTGCTGCCTCCATCTGAGAGAGAAAGCGTTGAGGTTGGAAGAGGAGTCCAGGATAGGGAGTCAAATCAATACATATCTGCAAATGCGAGGATGCGGGGCTTTTACAATCCTTCCCCCAAATCCCTCCTAAATCAGCCCTACACCCACAAACTTAGGCTAATTTTCCCCTGCATTACACGAATCAAGCACATGCACAGTGACTGTCTCAACGACGTGTCAAGCATGGGTAGCCGTGCCACCAAAGGTGCCACCACCATAGCAAAGATGGTGAAATGGTACACGATAAAAAGCATGCCAAGGAAGCTCAAGTAAAAGATAAGCCTTGGATTTGCTTAAGAAGATAATCAGACATCGTGAAGCCATGTAAGAAGAACTTTGATTCTGGTGATCCATGTAGCATGATGTATTGAGTGGAGGTCAACACTTCCAACTTTGGTGAATTTTAGCTTTACTAGGCCATATTTGTGTGGAGGTGACCCATGTGATGTAGCAAATTTACCTAATTTTGGAGGTTACCAATTGATATTACGTGGAAGTGCCTTGATTTTTTCTTGATCATTATAGTTTGGCAAGTTAAAAAAAGGGTCCGCATGGTGCAGAAGAGTTCACAACAGAGAGTAAAGATCCTGTGGGGTTGGCTAACTGGCTGTCTATAGAGCTCAGTCCCCCTCTCTATAACCTACCTCCACTTGGACCCACAGGCAAGGAGAGGCCTTCCCCTCTTTTGTACTTCAGTTTGGTTTGCTCTATACATTGAGCTCGCATGCATGCACTGTTTCAGCTCCATCCAAAAGGAATTGTGGTCTCTGCTTATCTTGGTGATATTTCAGACCTCAACCTCTATAATATGTAAAGCCTAGTTTGCTAAAGCCTACCAATTCCAGACTAATATGTTTAGGTGATATCCACTTCCAAATTAAGAACATTTAAGATTCATACCATCAGTGACTAAATGTCAAACGAAAGTCTTGAACTCCTTAGGTGATATCCACTTCCAAATTAATAACATTTAGGATTCATACCATCAGTGACTAAATGTCAAACGAAAGTCTTTAACTCTTTAACGGCTCTGAGTGATCGTATATGTATCTTTTAACACTATAAGCTGTATCAGTCACAACGACATAGCACAGACGCGTTTGAAGCAGAAAGAACCACAGCACGACGGCATAGCACAGATGCATAAAGAAGCGAAATATAAAAACTTCGATTAAACATACCACCATGAGAGGCGAGTCTGAGAGCTGATCTTTGAAACCAGCAGAATTGTGAAACAAAGAAGAGCACAATGGGCTCCCAGGGCCTGAACGGACTTCCCAATACGAGACCATGTCACTATCCTTCGAGGGCGCATTTTTCAAGCATAACAAACGCGACGTCGCAATCAGTTTGGAGGCAATTCCGCTTGTCTTTTCGTTTTCCGCTTAGTTTCGCTCATCCTACATATGTTGTGTCGGACCAGGTATCTCTTGACGAACAAAGGAGAACGAGATCGTTTGTCACGCCAGCAATTAGTCGGAAAGCCACGAGCTCGCTTCTGGCCAAAAGCTTCCATTGGACGATTTCTTCATTTCCACGACTTTGCTAGCAAAGCCGAGCCCACACACGTATCGCTTCCTTGAATTACAGACTCCTGGCACTTCCCCTTGCTACCCCTACACGCGCAGCTCGTATGTCAAACGTTTGAATCCCTTTATAATTAAAACGTCGAATCGCACTCGGGTCACGCAATCATCATTCGTTTTGACGTCGATTTGGAATGTCGATCGGGTACAAAAGCCAACGCGGAGTTTGGACTGAGAAAGGAAACAAAGACAGCTGAGCAAGTTTCCAGAGCAAGGAAAGCGAACTCTTGGCGGCAATGTGCGAGTGTTGCAAGGGAAGCGGAGAAGCGAGTGGAGTAGGAAAGACGAATCATTCAGCGGCGGGGTGGGGGGCGGGAGGGGGACCCAGGGGAGGGAAGGTCCCACGAGGAAAAATGCGATTGTCGAAGGAAATCAAATCAAGGAAAGGCAGAGTTGGAAGGGATGAAGGTTGAAGGAGGGGGGAGGAGGAAGGAAAAAGGGCAAGGAGGTAAGATGAACGAGGAAGACGAAGGAAGCTTGGACGCCATAGCCAGCTTTCTTGAAGCTCAAGCTGAGGATGAAGATGATGATTAAGAAGAAGAAGAAGAAGAAAATGTATACAAACAGAAAATGCCAATTTCGTTTCACATTAAAATTTTACATTTCCTCCCTTTTTATCTCCATGCTCACATGGCATGAAAAAGGCTCACTTTCACCCTTCCCTTTGGCACTTCTTGCTTAGGCTGCTTACACAGTGCCAACGGCGTCCTTGAGCAGTCGTACCAAGAACCCCGGGCAGCCTTGATTGGGCATTGTTGCCCATCGTGGGTTTTGTAAAAAGAGTCTTGGGCAGCGTTGATTCAGCACTGCCGCCCATCGTGCCAATGCCTAAAAAGACTCCTGGGCAGTCTTGATTAGTGCTTAAAAAGATTCCTGGCCCGTCTTGATTAGCGTTCTGCCCATCATAGGTTTCGCATGGGCACCCCCTTTCCACACTGCCCGACGGTCGCCCGACAATGGTTTTCTAATTTGTGGGACCCTCGACACACAAGTGTTTGGCAAATTTGAAGGGTGCCCATTGCTGGACAACCAAGCTCGGAAGGTCTTTCCAAGTACAGGACGTGGAGTCCATGTAGCACTAGAAGGTCTGGTCATGGGCGGTGTGTGTGCAATGAAGTGCCCACCCATTACCTGCCCCTCGTTAAAAAATTCATATCCATCGCCCATCGTACCTCTCATTGTGTAAACAACCTTAGGGTGGGATAAGATGAGAACGGCAACAACAAAGGAGGGTCACCGCTATGTGGTGTTCACACAATGTGGATAGAGGCGTGAGCCTCTTTGTAACTATGCAGACCCCCAACGATTAATTAATTGTGGTGTAACTTGTCAAAGTCTTGATTGGCTATACTCCACCAAAGTCTTCACCAAGGCATCTTCTCTAGACTTGTCCTACTACTTGGGATGTTCTTTCTAAGAAGGTAGTCTCCATAGTCCATAAACACAGTAACAGATCCTAATCATATCATCCACTCTCGTACCTGCTAATATAGTCCAAGGTTTTGGGAGTATCCCATCCCCTTTTGTCCTTAGGTATTCTTTATTACCAAAAGGGTATTCATAAGTGGTACTGCACGTTGGGGGATTGCACTAGCACAACATGTGTCCTTCTTACATAAACAAATGACCAAACATTCACTCCATATGACTTTGTATTTTCCACTAGTTATGAGTGATCTCTCAACTATAATCGTAACCTTTTAGGATATCACAAGGTCTCTATGAAGTAGATGTTGTATCTCATCACTTCCACCTCCAATGCTTACACATACACATGTATATATTTACGAAAGGTGCCAAGGTCTTAATCCAAACATAGCTGATTACATCGTGCCCTCCATCTCTTGTCCTCTGTCTAATACACAATCCATTTAGTACAAAGTATTCAAGGCATGCGCACGCATGCACACGAGAGAGAGAGAGCATGCACGCATGCGTACGTGCATGTGTGTGTGGATTAGAAAATCCCAAAAGGCTTGCTTGTCTATCTAAAAGAAGGGGCATAAATACATGCCCAAAAAGGGGGGGGTTGTGTGTGTGTGTTTTAGACTCGTCAAGATCCCTTTCCATAATGAAATGAAAACAATGTAGCTCAAAAGAGAGAGCAATTGAAATTAATGAAAAATATTGAACGCTAATGTTTTGTCGAGAGATCAATGAGAGGTGGGCATTTTTTTATTAAAAATTGTAGAATAAACAATTGTTCAAAAGGTTGTGCTTTGATAAGTCGTGGCAAGCATCACTTTTATTGAAGAGGGGAGTCTGCATACCTGCCACCATCCAACAAGAAAAACATGGTGAGAACCAGTTTAAACTTAAGTTAGGAAGAGAGGTGTCATAAACACCCCTCCCTTGTTATCGAAGTCACAATAAAAATAAAAACTTAACAACAAATTTATAAAGCTTAATGCAAATTAATGTCTTTAAGGAAAGAGTGTAGCAGAAAGGGATCAAACTAGGAATTTTTTAGGGAATTGACTATTTTTTTAATAAAGAGGTTAATAAAGGAGAGCAAATATAAAATAGTGGCATTCAGGACAAGGTTAATTGAAAAAATTAACAATAGTTAGAAGGTGAAAAGGTAACTTTATAAGCGGGACTTTAAGAAAAGCAAGAAATGTAGGGGAGAGGGGGAAACCAAGGGGGAAGAGTAAGCAAGAACCAAGTCCTAAGAAACTTTAAAATCTAAACTAACCTAACTAGATTAACTTACTAACATTAAACTAACTAAGCTAACTCACACTAGCTAGCTAGCACTAACCTAACCTTTAAACCCAAAAAACCAACCTAAAATTAACCAACTAACAAACCCTGGCAGACCCAACATAAACCGTGCTAACTCTAACTAAAAATTAAAAAGCAAAACTAACGAAAAACTATGGAAGTAAAGAAGGTCACATCCAAAACGAAAATAAGAAGATAGAGAGGACCACAAGCAATGAAAGAGGACTGAAGGTACTAAAAAGCAACGAGCCAATCGCAGAGAAGCTACTAGCCGTCGGGTGAGTACGATGAATAAAGGTTGGTCTTTAGATATAGTGCTGTGCAGAGGTCAAAAGTAAAGGAATAAGGCCATTAGTTGCAAGAAGTTTGGGTAGCACGGATGTCGACGGGTAGGCGGCAGTCAGCGAGACGATGACTTGAGGTAGGTATTGGTCCGCTGGATCTCGGGGGAAACTGTAGAGTTTAAGAAGTTTGAGAGTACAAAGCACGGAGTACAGTTGGGTTATGGCGAGCGTGAGAAGTTACTGAGCACAGGACAGCGGGCAAGAAGCATGTGGGTGGGAAGGCTTAATATTTTACACAGTCTACGGAGCTATGTGCGAGGCAGTAGGAAACGCTGAGGGTAGCGCACTAATGGACAAAAGTTTGTGAGTAGGGTGGGCGTGGCATGTGCGGGCACGTAGTTAGAAGGATAGGCATGAGTGAGGTAGGTTATATAGGTGAGGGGAGTCTCAGTCGGGGAAGGGGGGTCGGGCAACAAAGTGGATTTTTTGGATTTTGGTTTAGGAAGTAGTTTAGCAAATAATTAGGAGGGGATAATTAGGAGTTTAATTTAAAAAAAGGAAATTAAAAAATAGAGAGATAAATAAGCTACTAATAAGTAGGGATCTAAAAAGGTAGAGATTTAGTAAAAAATCAAGGAACCAATGAGTTAATTAGGGGAAAAAAAAACAAAGGGAAAAAGGAACATTAATAAAGGAAAAAATGGGGAAGAAAGGGGCAAAAATAAAGGGGGAAATTGGATAAAATTACGATAATTTAAAAATGGGAATAATTTAAGAAAGAAAATTAAATATAGGAAAAAATGACAAAAAGGAAGTAATCAGGGGAATTTTAAGGAAAAATAGGGGAGAAATTAGGAAAATTAAGCAAAATAGGGAGAAACAAGGGAGAAATTTAGGAAAAAATGAGAAAACTAGGAAAAAATTAGAGGGGAATTATAAAAATTAAAAAATATATAGGATAAAAATTTAAGGAAAATTTAAGCAGAATTAGGGGGGATAAATGAGAAAACTAGGGAAAAATAGAGAGGGGGTGGAGGGCAAGAAGAGGAGGAGGGGCCCAGAGGGGGAATTAAACATGGAGATAAATAGGGGGAAGGGTTAAAAGGTAAATTGAATGTAAAGTGGGAAAGGGATGGTAAGTGTGTGTGTGTGTGTGTGTTTGCAAGACTAACTTTTACATCACCCATACAATTTTTTCACAAGACTTGCAATCGAGGAGACAATGCGTGAACGGACAAGCTTTTTTCACTAATCAAGGCAAGAGAATACATTAAGGAGTATATTATTTACAAAAAATAGAAAGTACTTGATGCAATTGTAATTCATAATGTTGTCGAAGGAGTTCCACTCACCTGCATCCATCCACAAAAAGGAATTGTAAGAACAAAGAACCTCTAACGTGGGACTGTAGGCTTCGCTGCTGCAAAACTCTGGTTGTTATCGATGTCCCCACAACAAAAGGAGTTTACAATCCTACACCGGCACCTTAGTGGGGGGTGCCTCATGAGGAATTTCAATATTGGATTTGCATGCCTCCAAATGTTCCATTTTGTTTGGCACTAGTCTTATGTCACACTTGTTTTATCAAACCATGATTTATTTCCACTCTCCCTCTAAAGGGTGGTACTAGCAAAATACTACATCACAACATATCCATGTGTGTACAAAAGTATTTTTGTATATTCTATGCCGTAGAATAGGAAGTATAATAAAAAATATAATCCGAGATGTGAAGCTTTGCCAATAATATTTGTACCTCTCGAGCTCAATGTAGTGTGACTACTATTGTCAAACAGCCAGTCCAAACAATTATTTCCCAACCCCCCAATTTGTTGATACCAGACAGTCCTTGCTTGCTCAACTACCTGCTCTTTTTGTGTACCCTACGATTATTGGAGTCGCATTAATCAAGTAATACCCTTGTACATGTCTTACGTAGGGAATGACCATATGTGCAATAGCAACCTTACGTAGGTAATGAGCTTACATCTTATTGAGCACAATGCAATATACCATAAAACAATAGCTAGCATTTGTAGGTAACGACCTTATTCTTGCTTATTTTTGTGTGTTAAATACCTCAAGCGGCCTATTCTTGCTCGCAACATATACGTGAGTATGTCTCTTGGATACCATGAATTGCAATAAATATTTGCAAGAGATACCTCGTGTATACCTCTATCAGGGTGAAAATAAATAAAGATATACCTCTATCGGATACCATGAATTGTAATAAATATTTGCAAGAGATACCTTCAGCAAAGTGAAAAACAAAGAGAGATGAAGATGATGATGATGAAGAAGAAGAAAAAGAAGAAGAAGATGTATACAAACAGAAAATGCCAATTTTGTTTCACATTAAATAGTTACATTTCCTCCTTTTTATCTCCATGCTCATGTGGCATAAAAAAGAGTTGACGCACACTCTTTAGTAGAACCATGCAGGGATGTGCAAGCCAAGCTCAAGTTATGGGGTTGGCCCATTACTTGCCATAATTGTCCCTTTATGTTGCCAAACACCCTCTATGCACTTAAAGTGTGTGGATAATCCATGTACCTTGCCATTAGGATGCCATCTCCTTGCATTTTCCTCCCTCCTCCCTATGTGTCTTTTCCTTCTTTGCAGAAAGGTGCCAAGGCCTTAATCCAAGCATAGCTGATTACATCGTGCCCTCCATCGGTTTTCCTCTGTCTCATACACAATCCATTTAGTACAAAGTATTCAACGTGCGCGCGCACGCGAGAGAGAGAGAGAGAGAGAGAGAGAGAGAGAGAGAGAGAGAGAGAGAGCGCATGCGTGCGTGGATAAGATAATCCCAAAAGGGTTGTTGTCTATCTAAAAGAAGGGGCATAAATATATGCCCAAAAAGGGGTGTGTGTGTGTGTGTGTGTGTGTGTGTGTGTGTGTGTGTGTGTTTGTGTGTGTGTGTGTGTGTGTGTAGTAGACATTTACAACACCCCTTTCCATTATGAAGAGTAGACAAATTTGGAGTAGAAAAGAGAAATGTTTAATAGATAAACTTTGCAATAAACATCCACAAAAAAATGAAGTAGCATCATTAAAGGATGAACAAATTTTCCCAAAAGAGAAAAAGTGAGCAGTAGAGCTTTGATAAGTTGTTGGCAGCATCACTTTTATTGAAGAGGGGAGTCTGCCTACCTACCACCATCCTACAAGAAAAATGATAAGAACCATATTTTAACTTAGTTGGGAAGACAGGTGTCATAGACACCCCTCCCTTGTTATCGGGATCACAATAAAAAATAGCTGCACACGCTAAAGACTTATAAAGCAAATTTTTAACATTGCACTTTTGAGCGTACTAATAGTTGGGGTGAAGATAGTGGGTAGAAAAGATTAATGTATGTAGGTGTGAGAGGTGGAGAAGAGGAGAATTTAATAAATAGGGTAAATTTATGCAAAAGTTTGGAAAGAAATTGTGAAAAAATTGGAAGGAAATTAATGTGAAGGATTATGCAACGAAATTTAAAGTGGAGGATAGAAAGATTAAAGAAGGGGAAGGGGGGGTGGATTAGATTAAATAGGCTAGGGAATAAAAGGTTAAAAAACCTTAAGATTTGAGCAATAATAAATAAATAAAAAGGAAGGGGAGATTTAATAAACATAATGAAAGAAAGGGAATAGAGGGGAGGTTGGGGTGGGGGGGGAGGGGTTTCCAATGAACATAATGTAAGAGAAGGTAAATTTATGGAATTAGAGAGGGGAGGGAAAAAGAGGTAGGGGAAAATGTATAAAGAGAGGAGGGAGGGAAATTTTGAAAGGGGGGATACCATGAATTGTAATAAATATTTGCAAGAGATACCTCTATCAGGGTGAAAAACAAATAGAGATGAAGATGATGAAGAAGAAGAAGAAGATGTATGCAAACAGAAAATGCCAATTTTGTGTCACATTAAAAAGTTACATTTCCTCCTTTTTATATCCATGCTCATGTGGCATGAAAAAGGGTTACTTTGACCCTTCCCATTGCACTTATTGCTTAGGGTGCTTACACAGTGCCAATAGAGTCCTTGGCCAGTCTTTGTCTGCGTGTAAAAAGAACCATGGGTAGCCTTGATTGGGCGTTGTTGCTTATAAACGAGTCTTGGATAGCCTTGATTTGACACTACCGCCCATCCCATCGGTGCCTACAAAGACTCTTGGGCAGTCTTGATTAGCACTGCAATCCGCATGGACACCCCCTTTACACATTGCCCAACAGTCACCCGACAATGGTTTTGTAATTTGTGGGACCCTCGACAAACAAGTGTTTGACAAATTTGAAGGGTGCCCATTGTTGGACAGCTAAGCTTGGAAGGTCTTTCCAAGGGCATGACATGGAGTCCATGTAGGGCTGGAAGGTTTGGTCATGGACGGTGTGTGTGTAATGAGATGCGCAGCCACCCGCCCCCGGTTAAAAAACTCACATAAAAATCACATCCAACGGCCGCCGTACCTCTCATTGGGTCAAGATGAAAACGAAAACAAAGGAGCTATGTGGTGTTCACACAATGCAGACAGAGGCGTGAGCCTATTTGTAACTATGTAGACGTTCATCAATAAATTTATTGTGCTGCAACCCACCAAATTCATGCATTGGCTACAGTCCACCAAAGTCTTCACCAAGGCATATTCTCTAGACTTACCTTACTAGGGATCTTCTTTCTAGATTGGGCGCTTATCCTTGCAATGGTGTTCCCACGATTCTAGTGCTCACGAAGAAAAAGTGTGTATGTCTGTTTAGATTAAAAAGTCCCATCAATAATTGAGCCATATAAGTAATTCCATCAATTGGATAAAAAGTTAAAAAAAAGGGAAACATTTAAGGAAAAAATGTTTCAGACATCTAAGTTGAAAAATGCAACAACCAAAGTTTGCAAAAATTTCCACCAAAATTAAGATGTTTAATAATATTGAATTTGACAAACACAATATTGAAAAAAGATGTGAAATTCTGAGGCAGTCCAGGTTTCGAGGGCAGGGTCCACTTACCTGCCACCATCCAAGCAAGCTAGGTGTTAGAACATCAGAGTTACATTTGGGTAGACAGGTAATGCATGTTTTCCTCGGCTTGTTATCGCTTTACCTAGGAATATAGACAACCATATGGATTCTTAGATTTTCAAGAAATGTTTAAGTCACAATTTAAGTTTAAGTCACAAGTGGACTAAGGAGCAAATGAGTGCATGGGCTAAGAGGGATTAGTGGAGGTATGGGAGGATTAGTGTGCTTGGTGTGTGGGGTGATTAAAAAGAGAGTGTAAAGGGGAGATTTCACGAGGGGTACACAAAAGAATAATTAATAGTTGGGGAAGTATACATGTGTGTGTGTGAAGAAATAATTATACGTGTGTGAGATACATTTACTAATCACAATTATTGTGTGTGCCTCCACAAATTCCACCTCTCACCATCGATAAGCAGCATGGAGGATTGAAGGTTTAAAGAAGTTGCTGAAGTGGTTTACGCATTTACTATTGGGCATCATTTTTTTATTTTGACACTTATCATATAGATCCACTTTTATTCACTTATTATCAGTAGGTTGGGAGCAAGTTCCACATGGGGGGCTTACTCTCCACCATGTGGTCTTACCCTCTGGGTTGGGGTTGGGTGACACAAATCCTCTCCTGGGTGCTTACATGGCTACTCTCAGGTGGTTAGGCTTGATTTACAAACATTTGGGCTAAAGGTGGCCTTAGTACCATGATTTTGTAGTAGAACACATGGATATAACCTATCACATGCCCCACTTCTCGGTGACGCTCTATTTCCCAGGGCTCTCAAGGGAGTATAAGGCCATTATTTCTTCCATTGGATGTACTTCTGCCATAGTACTGGAGTCTCCACTGAATACAATAGCACCCATCATGGCAGATGATGAAGTTCCCTAACTCAGGCTAGATGTAGAGAGTCTAGAGTTCTTTACCTTGAGACCCTCAATGGGGGAGAGCGTTGCAAGACGATTGAGGTCTCTAGGTTACTAGGTCAGTGCCTCCAATGCAAATAGATGGGTAACTTGGCATGTGATTGTCCCAGAGGATAGAGATGGGCCCCTTACCCCTACCTAATAGTAGAGGGAGCCTAAGGTGCATGGCGCTCAATGTCCCTAGGAGGAAGAGCATTAGCATTTCCAAAGTCCTTGGGTCAAGCCTTCCCAGGGAAATTGGACTCAGTGGAGAGCAAGAAGTCAAGTAGGAAGGCCATGAAAAGCAAGAGGTGAGAGCATTGAAAAGCAAAGTGAGAGGCAACTTCCTAGTTCCAAGGGGAGTTGTCAGAGCATGCCCTCTTAGGCCAAACCCTAGACCCCATAGGTTGAGGCTTTCTTTGGTCTTCCTAGAAATTCCCCAAAGTTTGGCCCAATGCACTCAAGCTTCTTCAAAGTAGCAAGCCATAGGAGAGCCATCCAATTTGTCCCCTACTACCCCTCTAGCTGACCTTGTCTCCCCTCTAGATATCCCTCTCACCTTTGGAGCCCCCTCTTACTGCATTCATTATGCCCCCTGGCTATTTTCCTTGAGGCAGTTATTCTCAAAACCTTCCCCCCCTCCCTACTCCCCCCTGTCCACTACAAGAGTCCCACCTACTTCCTCATCTTCTAGTCCTTCTCTTGTGGAGCCTTATCCTTGCCTAGAACCTGAGCCCTAAAGCATGAGCAAGGCTAAATATTCTCCCTCCTAATTTGTGTCTTCATACTTGTAGCTGCAGTCCAGAACTCCTCCAACATAGGATATAGCTAAGCACTCCTCCAACACTGGATGCAGCTAGTGCAAGAGCCAACAGTCCTTTCTCTTAACTTCTTGGCCTAAAGCCTCACCCAAAATAGCCCTTTCGAAGGGAGTTTTGGCATCTTGGATTGTGGAACTACATCAAGATATTGAACAAGTATCCGCTTGGGTTGGAGGTGATGGTTTTGATTTACAACTCAAAAGGGAGGGGGGGTTTCCATTTGAGTTTTTGGTTCCCAAACTTCTCATTTTTTGTGGTTAAACTTTGCCTCCACAAGAGAGGAGTAGTGGACATATAGGTTGTTCAACTTGATGATGACATATCAAAGATCAATTGTTTCACATGATGGAGGATTGGCTAGGCCCTCAATGTAGGTAGATGTGAATCACACATGGCGATGTAGCTAACTTTCAATTGGGCTTCCCAATAGGCAAGCCAGGTGGGGCCTCATAGTGGGAGTGATTCACTTGGGCTACAGGCTCAGCTTGGGGCTAGAGCTTAGGGGGCTAGAGCTCATCTTGAGAGTTATTCATTTAGGGCTAGAGATTTAGCTTAGGCAAGCAATGTACTAGACCTTGTAGTAGTGTGCAAGTAGGCTTGGGGTAGAGGTCTCTTTCATGATGCATTGGGCTTTGAAGATTAGAGTAGAGACAATGATGCCTTTATAGATTAGTCTTCTTTCAAGCTCCCCTCAAATTCTTATAAGTTTAGAGGTTGTTGCATAGGTTCCCACCCATAGGTGACCATTTTTCTCCACCCCCCACCTCTCCATGTGTTGGACTTTGATGAGTCGTGATGTGCATGGGATCCATGATCATACATGTAAGCAAACACATGCAATAATATTCCATCAGTAGCCACATGCATTAATACTCCATTATCATACATGTTAATGGCCACAGGCATTAATACTCCATCAAGAGTTGTAGAGGGCTATGGTAGGATAGATAGCAGGCTTCCTCTTGCTATAGATTAGTATGTTTTAGCATCAAATATTCCTCTCCAACATTTCCTTCTCCCAAAGAGAGTCCTTGAAGTCTAGTCCCCCGCAGAGTTGGTAGGAGTGGTGGTGTATGTATCTCTATTCCACAAGTGGTTGCCCCTGAGTATATGACTAGGGCAAGCTCATCACTTAGAGAGAGAACTTGCTATATGATAGATGGGTCTTTGGATGGGAGGTTCCAAGATAGGCATAATGAACATGTACACGCTTCCTTGTTGCTAGTAGTGCCCAACCTTTTAGAGGTAGCCGCTTACTAGAGGATATGCATAATGAACGCGTACATGCTTGCTTGTTGCTAGCAGTGCCCAAACTTTTGGAGGTAGCTTCGTAGATGATGACTTGTGGGCCATTGGAGGAGACTTGAAAAACCTTGAGTTTGAAGCAAGGGGGGCATTCCTTTTACGAGTATTGATGGACTTTAGTGCGTGGGAATAATTTATCTTCACCATTGGTGGAAGGCACTCAAATCAGGAGACAGATTTCTCTAGACTTCCTAGTAGCTTACACATTTCCTTAACACAAAGGAGGCATGATGGTTTGCTAGAGCGGCTTGATAGATTTTATGTGGGAGACTAGGCCATACATAGAGGGGCTCCACCAACATCTCGATAGGTATGAGGATGTCAAATAACTCCCTAGTATTGTTGCTTCTTAAGCAACCTTGTTGTGGACTTCCACAAAAGGAGGTTCCTTGACTTCCTTTTATAGGAGGAGGTGGTGCAACATAGATTTGGTAATAGCATGACTGGCCTTGATAGGAGGGGTGGGAAGATTTAATAGGTGATGTCATTCAAAGGAGTAGCAAGGAGATTCAGGCCTAGGCTCTTAGGTGGTGTCTTGTGCCTATGAATAGGGCATGGAGGTGAGATTTGGCTTCCATCGAGTGACTAGGGCATGGAGGTGAGATTTGGCTTCCATCGAGTGACTCAAGGTGCAAGACCTAGCCTCCCAATGGCTTGCACAACATTATGAGTGTGTGTGGCTTGACCTTGAGGCCACAAAGGTCCATAGAATATAGCTTTATTATCATTCCTCTAGGGTACATTGGGTACAATAGGGAGACATGATTACTCACTAGAAATTCTTTCAGACCATAGGTCCTAGGTCAACAAGAAACCATCTTTAGCGCTTGAGGGATGAGAGTGGGTAGATTCTCTTAGACCTATAGGAGAGATTGAAATTACCATAGAATTCTATCAATGTTTGTTTTGAGTTGAGGAGGAGTTCCTATAGGTTCTTGCTATTTGAGAGGCATATAGGCCCATATACCCTTAGTAGTCTCCCAAAGCATTGGCATGCACGTGGAGACACCTTTTATGATGAAGATCTCTCAGAGGCTCTCACACCCCATAAGTGTTTGGGGAATACATAACTGATCCCAACCTTTTGCTACTTTTGGGATCTCATGCATACCTCCCTTCCATTGGATTTTCAAGAGATTTTTGACTCAAGCTCCCTTGCTCAATCCCTGGGTCAAGGATGGATGTATTTTTTATTCCAAAAGTGAAAAATATATTTGACATCTACCAGTGGAGATTGATCTCTCTGTTGGATACCACCTAGAAGGTTTTAGCTAAGGTCTTAAACCTATAGGTGTGACCCCACCTCAATGACATCTCCTTGATACTTAGATAGATTTTGTCCAAGAGTGCAATATCTTGGACAAATCTTCACTTTTTGGGAGGCTGTTGATTGGCCTAAGAGGAGTCAACCTCTTGCAATACTTCTCTTGGTGGACTGGTCCTTTTTGGAGGGCACCATGAAGATATTGGGCTTCTCAGAGTGGTGGATTCAATGGGTCCTGGCCTTGTATGTAGGGAGAACTAGTCAGATGCCTATCAATGGTCTCACATGGGAGCACTTCGTGTTACACAAGATACTTATCTTTTGAGAGAAGCCTCTTGCATCCAAAGGTTAGGGAACTTGTTGTCTATGTTACACAAAAAAGTTATATTTTCTTACAAAAAAATGGCAATTCCCATTATCAATGCAAAATCTAATGTAACCATGTATCAAAGGACTGAGGCATATAGATGGGGAGGACAAATAGGAAGCCTTTAAAGACTCCTAATGTGTCACCTTGGCCAATAAAGAAAATTTCTCTAATGAAAATAAATAGTTATCTACAAGGATGATTCAATCATCCACATATTCCAAAATATCTCTAGGGAAGATGGCTTCTTCTAAGGACATGCAACAAGTCTAGTAGGAAACATTTTAAAGTATTGCACAATATCCTCAACACTAATCCCCCTATGGCAATATCGATATATAGCCACAATCCACGGCTATAGTTTTGTATAGGCCCCATTCCCTTCTAGATCCCCATCTAGATTTAACTCTAGTTAGGATTACTCATCCTAACTCCAACCACTAGGACCTCCGTTGACACATGTGAGTGACTAGCTAACTACCAAGGATGTAACACTCTTTTCCCCTTTAAGTATTTATGTCCTTAACAATAAATCCAATGAAGTTTTTCTTTAAGTCAACAACTCTCTCCCAAGTTGAATCTTCATCTGGGTCTATCATCCATCTAATACAACACCTAGGAATAATCCTACTCTTGAGTTGTTTCTATCAAAAATTTGCAAGTTTCATGTGGAACCTAGGTCAAACCTTCAAAGTCTACTAATTCTTTAGAGGATGTTGAACCATCACCATCTCACAATTTTTGCATGAGTCTATTCGCATGGAAATTTGGATGAACCCTACCATAGAAAGGGAGTGGGAGTTCTAACATATAATCTACATCATTGATTGTTTGAATGATGCAAAAAGTACATTAATATTTGCGATAAACATTTTCTTATTTCCCAATCCTTAAATTCTTGAAATATTTTGGAATTTCAACATGAGAGTTCTATAGTTATGTTTCTAATCCCTTTATCTTGAACACTTTTCATGGAATATTTACCTTGTGCTTAAACTTCATGCATATTTATCAAGAAATATTTTGGCTCGTATCCTTTAGATCTAAGGCAATCAATGATCTAGGCTAGTATGTAGGCGCATGAACATAATACACTCAACCTTGTGTGCCAAATTCTTAGCACTCTTATAGGCGTTCTCTAATCATGTCCTCCATAAATTGATTCACCCTCTCTATTCGCCCATCATATTGAGGAGGATAAGCCAAGCTCTAGCTTAAAGTAATTTTTTGATTTTTGGAAAACTACTTACTAGATTTATCTAGTAAAATTTGAGTCTCTGTCTCATAGATATTGTTAGTAGGTGAATGATAAATTTTAAAGAGTTGTTCAAAAAATTGCTATGCTAGTGGTCTTGCCTTCACGTTTGTCCTGGTATGAATAATGCAAGTTTGGTAAGTCAATCAACTATGAACCAAACTATGTCATGTCCTCAGACTTGTTCAAGGTAACCCTATGAAAAATCCACAGATGTACTTTACCATTTAGCATCAATAATCTATAGAGTTAGCATTGTGACAAAACCCATTGGTATACTTACCATTTAGCATTGAGAATCTATATAGTTAACAATGTGACATTGTACTTTAGAATTTAGCATCAAGAATCTATAGAGTTAACATTGTGACAAAATCTATAGATATACTTACCATTTAGCACTAAGAATCTATAGAGGGAGTGACATGCCTCCAATTCTAAAGTGTTATACCTTGTTAATTTTGCATTGTTGACATTAAACCTGACAATTTGATTTTTATATATTAAAAGTTTTTCTTGACTGAATCATAGGTCCTATGTATACCAATATGGCTTGCTCGAGGGCTATCATGACATTCTTATAAAATATTTTTCTTCATGTTATCCCTATCAGATATACATAACCTTTCCCTTGTAGAGTAACAATCCATTATGGATTATATACTAATTCATCATCATCCTCAAAACTAACATTCCCACTATCACAAGAGTTTGTATCCACTTTAGAACTTCAAACGTAGAATTTTTGCCATACTCAACCAAAATACCTATTAGTCTTGCATTGGGATTTAAGAGAATGATAGAAATCAATCGCAAGCACATTTAATGCCTCACTAATATTTCTTAAAGCATCTGCTATTTAATTCTAACTGCCTTTACAATATCTAATCAAAAGTTAAACTCTTGCATCGACTCCACTTGTCTCACCTCTCTTTTAATCAAGTTAGGCTGGTTATAAAAATACTTAACTGGTTCATGATCAACTATAACCTTAAAAGTCGAGCCATATAAATAAGTCTTCATACATTCAAGGCATGTATTACTACATACAATTCTTGCTCTTGTATGCAATGCTTTAGTGGGACTTAAGGAGAGCATCATTTAGCTTCTTACTTTTGAATGCAATAGGTCTCTCATCTTGGAAAAGAGTGGCACCTATTGCAAAATCACTAGCATTTGTTACAATCACAAATGGCTTGTTATGATCAACAATTTGCTAGCATAGGTGCAATGGTAACCTAAATTTTTAAATTCTCAAAACATCATTTGACTTACAGGTCAACAATGACTTTGGAAAAATACCATAAAGCCAAAAAAATACCAAATTTATCTAACCATATGAGGGATAGTCCATTCAAACACCTTCCTAACCTTAGCACCATCTATACAATTCTCATCAACAAAGATTATATGACCAAGATACAAGTTCTCAAACCTTGTGGGTTCACTTGCAAGCTTGCTAGCTTATTAAAGTGGTTTAACTCGTTACCTTTTTGAATAAACTCCTTACAAAAAAACTCCTAACATTCCTCCCATGTGAGGGAATTTGTTTTCACATCTCACCACCATGTAAGAGATTCACCTTTCAAGTACTTGTGTATATTATTTAATCTCCTTTGGTCATTAAAGTCATAATAGGCAAAGTGACTTTTCCATCTATTTACCAATGACTCAACATGTTTTGCATGCTTTTCCTTTTTCTCCCCACCAAACATATTGGGGATGAAAGAGGGATTCCCAATCACATCTTGTAATTAATGATTGTGACTAGCATTTCCAAGGATAATCATGTCTGTATATGCTTTCACCTTGAGTTTCATGGTTGTGATATTGTCTTCTTCTGCTTACATTTCCGAATCATCTTGGGGAGGCTCTTGATTTTGTTTAAAATTTTGATCTAACAATGAAGTATGTAGCCTAAGTAAGCTTACTGATGTATGAGGTATGTTATGATAAAATTGATTTTTTCGGTGAAGCTATTGTTCGATAAAATTTCATGTTTTTTCCCATAACCATGGAACTAGTAGTAGGAGAGAGAGAGAGAGAGAGAGAGAGAGAGAGAGAGAGAGAGAGAGAGAGAGGTTTATCTAGACTATGATTTCAAAGCTCCACTATCTGTAAGACCCTCAAAGTAGCAAATGTGATTATGATTAAAGAAGAAGTTCATCTAGGTTATAATTTTAAAAATCCACTATCAATAAGACCCTCCAAGTAGCAAATGTCATGAGGTTGTATTGCTCAGTCCTAATCCCAAAAATCCATTAGAGTGATGTAGAAGAGGTCTTATCGGAGAGCAACAAAGAAAGAGAGAACACCGAAATTGTGGGTGCTAACTCACCCAGATCAAGGTAAGCTCTTATTATGTATGTATGGTACAAAGGGGTATATACTAGGCCATTTGCCTTTACCCCAACAACCTCCCACTTAAAGGCCAATGCGCCTTTTAGGGAGAAGATGGGCATCCTAATGTCATCTGACACCCATCAATACTCTGCAATGTGTAAACTGCTCTGAGGAAAGACTCTTTGTAAGATTTGCAGGGTTCTCATCTATGTGAACCTTGTCAAGCTAGATGCGCTTGTCCTCAATCACCTCTCTGATGAAGTGATACTTCACATCAATATGCTTTGTCTTCGCATGGAAGACAGGATTCTGTGCCAATTGGATGGCACTTTGACTATCACAGTGCAAAACTAGAACCTCTCCTGCAATGCTCAAGTCTCCCGCTAGACGAGTAAGCCATATAGCTTCCTTGCATGCCTCAGTGGCTGCAACATACTCTACCTCAGTGGTAGACAAAGCCGTACATGGCTGCAAATGAGAGACCCATGAAACTGCAACTCCAGTGAATGAGAAAACATATCCTATAGTAGACCTCCTAGTGTCTACATTCCCTGCAAAATTAGCATC